>NC_063162.1:111232843-111552093 GCF_023159225.1 Perognathus longimembris pacificus
TAGATCTTGATCCTTGAAGCCATACAAGGAATTGACAAAAATTTGAAATAATCAGGATGTTCAAAGAAAGTTCATATTGTGTTATCAGATGTAGAGGATGTGAATTCAAAATTTCTCTGTGAGTATATCCTATCTTTCCTTCTTTCTCACTTCTTTTTAAGATTTCCTGTGAAGTAATTCTTTATTGAAATATCAATCCTTAATTTACTTTTGAATTAAGAAATGTTTCATGTAAACAGACTTGTTAATAATAATGCATTAAAATTGTAATGTAATATGCAGTGTTTCAAGATTTGACACTTTATGATCCTGACTTTAGTTTTGTTTTAAAGAAATAAAAACGATTTACTGAGACAATTCACCTCCCTATGATATCAACCTGTCATTTGTTTCTTAAAAGAAAATCTACCTTGAATTGAGTGCTTAACTTCACCAAAATGTCTTTGTTATGCTTAGTCTTACATATTAATGTATATATCCATAAACAGTATCGTATGTGTGTTTAAGCTGAATATATCCTGTAAATTTCTGTTTAGTTTCCCATATTCCTTGACTTTTTTTTCAATATTATGTTTCTGTTACTACATGCAGCCCTTTTTAATCCTGTGTCCTGTTTTAATTTTGTCTCTATTTTGGTGGTACTGGGGAGCTGAACTCAAGAACTTGAGATTGTTAAGCAGGACTTGTGCACCAGGGCATGGCCCAGCTCATTCTCCTTTGTTTAAATATATGCATGTTCTTCCTTTTGTGCTAGAGTTTGTGTGTGTGTGTGTGTGTGTGTGTGTGTGTGTCCATGAGCCTATGTGTATATGTGCATACTGTCCGCAATTACTTTTTCTTTGTTTCATTCTGTTTCTTTGGTTTATAATTTTTGTACACATTGAGTCTTCCATTGCATGTGAGGAAATGTTTCTCCAGACAATGTACAACTTGTGCAAATCGTCTTGTCCTATATGAATTTTTAAATTTCTGTGTATATTGAAAAATCACCCTCCGGCATAAGAGTTACCACTGTTCAATTGTATGCAAGTAAAAGTGTATCAACTTCGGAAAAAAGTGACAAGGTCACTATATTTGCAAGTTAATCTTCTGGATTTCTTGATTAATAAGAGTTTTCTTGATTAATAAGGCCATGGAATGCAAGTTACAATATTATGAATGCTTTTCATTCTAAGGTTAAATATTATATTTTATTCACAATCTTGAAAATTATTCATGAGTCTTTCTGTATTCAAACAATTACCTGAAAGTATTCTTAATGGTTAATTTCATATTATATATACAGAGATGCATACATAATTTCTGAGATTTAAGTGTTCAGCTATTATCTGAAAGTATAGCCTCCTTCCCTCATTCATATGTTGAAATCTGAATCCTCAAGGTCATAATATTAGGAAGTGAGAACTTTGGTGGGGTAACTTGGTCATAAAGGTGGAACCCTGATTAATGGAAGCAATGACCCAAAGGACATTGTTTGAGCTTTCCATCATGTAAGAACACAGAAAGCAAGCATCTGATGAACTAGAAAGTTGCCCACACCAACACTGCAGACACAGAATCTACCGGCATCTCAAACTTGAGCTTCTTTCACTCCATATTTGTAAGGAACTGAGCTCTATCGCTTACAAGCTACCCACTTTATGGCACTGCGTGTGTATTTGTCTGTGTATGTGTATGTACACGCGCGTGCATGTGCGTACCTGCACAGCGCCAGGCCTAGGGTTTGAACATAGGGCCTAGGCACTGTCCCTGACCATTTGCTCGAGGCCAGTGCTCTACATTTGATCCACAGCTCCACTTCTCACGTTTTTCAGTGATTAGTTGAAGAAAAGTCTCACTGAGTTTCCTGTTCAGAATGGCTATGAACCATGATCCTCAGATCTCACCCTCCTGACTAGCTAAGGTCTGAGCCACCAGTGCCCAGCAGGTCTTTAAAATTTTTACTTATCTAGTAATAGTTGAAAAGTCATAAGTGAGTAGTTCTTTGTGGTAGCAATGTTCATGTCAGTCCTACCAAATATAAATCATATTGTAGCAATGCTTAAGATTATAATGATAATATCAAAAAAGAAGAGATTTTATTTTTTCATTTCACAAATGGGTTATTTTCAGGAAACATTTTCATATGTAAATATTTTCATATAGTCACTTTGGGCAAGAGTTTTCTTTTTCATCTAGGCTTATCTCCAACTCATTATTGAGCTAGAGCTAACCTTGAACCCTGGATCCTCTTGCTATAGCCTTTTAAAATACTTTATTCACTTGAATTCTATATATAAAATTTCTTTAGGATACTTGGACATTTAAAAAATTCACACAAAACAATACTGTTTATAATCATACAAAATTGTGTTTTATTATAATACAACCAAATATACATTTAACAATTTCTGTTATTTTGTACTACAAGACTACATTTCTTTAAAAATACCAAATTATTTCAAAATTGAATCCGACCCACTCCCCATGCTAGGATTAAATTACAAAGTTAGTTATACATTTTTTATGTCTTTTTTCTCTCAATTTATATAAATGGAAATTTTAGATTTTGTATAGTTTTAGCCTCATGTATAAACTGAATTATTTAAATATTGTGGATATTCATTATGAAAAGTATGTATCTTTCCACAAAACTTTCACATATGTTATTTTCTTAAAGTATTCATTCCCAAATAAGGCTAACCAATTAAATCATGTTGTTTTAGGGAGCTATAACAGAGATTATTTCAGTTTTGATTTTGATTTGTCATAGTGATGTATATGAAATACATCAAATACTAAGTTTAAGACAACCAGTGTTTAATAAAAGATCTCACTTAACTTTATTATTTTGTAGATGTCAGATACCAAGTTCTTTTCAGACATTGAATTGTGGTTATATTTTATAAAAAGACATTGTTAATTTACATTTTAATTAAGTCCATACAACTGAGCAAGAATAAAGTATGATAGCACGTGAAGAATCAAAGTACAGACCAAAGGAAAGAAAAGTCAGGTCACTTTGTAGCCAGTATAAGTGAGCATTATTTCAGGCAACCAAATGATGACACTATGCATTCTATTACTGTGTGGCTCCTGCCAATTTCTAACTTTTTTATGACTATTCTGAATTTCTTAAGTAATTTCATTGTTTTTCTAAAATGTTTACTCAATCAAGGAAATGTAGTGTTTTGAGTGCTTTGGGAAAGAAGAAAGGTTCTACATAAATTAAAATTCAACTATCCATTTCTAAACACCCTTAAAGTTCCCAATAAATTAAATGCAAATGAATGCAGATGAGAAGTATTTCACTTAGCAGCATAAAGAGCTGGAAGGAAGTGCAGACAGAAACAGAGAAGAAAATCAAAGACATAGGTATCAAATACACAGAGAAAGATCAGAAAATAAGAATAAAATAGATTTTTCCCATAGTGTTCAATTTTTGAATACTTGAAATTACGAATTATTATAATCTCAAGAGATAATATAAGTTTATATTATGTTTGTAAACTTAATAATAATACATTCACACCATTCCTCTAAGTGTCCTGGACTATAGAAGAGTTAAAATAATTAAATGAGCTTTAGATTTCCTCTATATTTAAGTATATGTTTTTTCCTTATTTTTAGGTGGGTTTTAATTTTACTAAACTATCTCATATTTCAGCTATGCTGAATTAAATGATTTATTTCCAAAGAAGCCAGATGTGACATTGGGTTCTCAATTGTTGTTTGAAGTAAACGTTTTAAAAAGTAGTTGGAAAGTAGTTTGGACACTTAAATTTGAATGAAAATAATTTAATTTTTACAGGTTAGTCCTAATATTTCAGTTTTCTATAATTTTCTCCAAACCCTCCATATCTGAACATTAATAGCATTGTAGATGCAATTTCGGGTGTATTACAAATACCTTTATATCTTTTAAAGCAAAGTATGATTCCACTTTCTTGCTGTGAGCTTGCTATATAAATTAATGGGATATTCTTATCCTAGCAAATCAATAATTACACTCACATGTGATATTCACTTAGCATTCTGGACCCTTCTATAACTCTTCAGATGGAGGAGGTGTTGTATCCTCCTCATTTATTTTGAATAAGCATCAATCAGATGTACAAGGTGTCACATCTATTAATAGTATGCATTTATTCTAAAACAGTGATTTATTCTAGCTTGTTTTTACTAATTTGGTTCCTTAAATATTCCTTAACAGTAAAACATACCCAAATGATCATGAACACAATATGAAAGAGGGTACTTAAACTTTCTTTGAAAAAGGGAAGTGATGCACATAAAATAAATGGAAGACAAGTTTCTGAAAACAGCAACAGTCACAGACTCAGTAATAAGTTGCCTTCTAAGCACACTGGTTTCTCACAGAGTTTTCTTTCAGAGTATTCAGAATGCATGAGAAATGAGCGAAGTCTCTTATTTAGTTTTCTGAAAAGCTGCCTTCCATGTGAGGAAGTGACTAATTTTTCATTTCACACTATAAAGGGCGTGAAAAGGGCAAAACAGAAGAAGGCTAAGGGTTGCGTGATCTAAGAAGGAAAGGTGAGTCCTACTCAAACAGAAGAAAATATGCTCTACAGATTCAAAGGGAAATTGAATTGGAAACATTCAAACAGGCTAACATAATATGAAGGTGTTTATGCTAACGCTGGGAGTTTGTGGTACTTATTGTTAAATTACTAAAATGATGCTACTTGAGTTACAACATATTAGAAATTCAAAAAGGTTGACTGAAGTAAAAATATGTCAAAGAGTTAATTTAACCCTTTCCGTTGTTAATTTTTTTTACATTTAATTGGATATTCAATTAATAGCTCCAATGCTCACCCTGGTCATCTACTTAATTATCTCTATATTATACATCATTTTCAAAGATATTCCAATAAGGTAATATGTAAGAGAAAATAAGGAAGTAAACAGAAACAATATATAAAGTGGAAGTAAATAGAAACAATATATAAAGTATGCCAATTATTTAGGAAGACAACTAGAAGCAATACATATTGAAAATACATATTGAAATACCATTGGTTATAAATAAAATATGTTCATACTTTCCATGATCCTTTATAAATTTTACTTTCCTCAGACTTTTGCGAGCACTTTGTTATAATTTAGACTTAAAAAAAAAGCCAGATGAATTATGCATTGGCAGCTACTTAGTCTCCAGTGAAAAGAGCTCCATTTCATTTTGTCCACTTTATTTGTGATTCCTCTTCCTTTTCATGGGGATGTGAGTTATTCACACATCCAAAATTTATGGCTGTTTCTCCTTCAGTTCCCTAACAAATCCCATCTGCATGTCTCACAAGTAGAATGCAGTACGCATCATGGTGGTTCTTTTACTTTATTAAAATATTTTTTCATATCTCATTAGAATAAGTATCGAGCATTCTCTCCCTGTGGAGCATAGTGTGTATTCTAGAAATATATAACCAAGTACCAATTTCTGTCTGTGAACTTGTTCCTACTAACAAATCATAAGGAATCCTGTGAGTGGTATTAATGCCCTTCAGTAAATCAATGTTGCAGTACACTAAATATAACCCTTGTGGACTGAAAGAAATAATGTGCCTACAAATCCCCACACCTAGTTCCAAAAGCCAATGACTCACTGAGAGAGTTACTGTTAATACCATGAGCTCTTCGAATTTGTGCCTTCTCTCCATTTCCTACTACAAGACAACCAGTTCTGATGTGGAATGATTTATCAGTCCCTATGAATACAACACAAGAACATGGTGACCCTATGCTTAATGTCATATCAAAATTTGAGACTTATTTAGCTTAAATATTTACACAATAAAATAAATTCAAAATGTCAACCATTTACAAAGGTAAAGCTGCTATACTGAGATAATTCTGAGAGTATGCAGACAGTTTATAGTTTGAGGATAATTCTTATAGTTTTGATTCTTGAAATAATTTGTCCAGATGAATTTCTTGCCCCTACAATCCCGCATTTGCCATGTATTGTCCTATTCAGGTTATTGGTTTTGTTTCTTAGAAAAAAATCCATGGAAAATATTTATGAGTTAGTAAGAGAAATGTACAAAATAGAAGACTGTAATAACTTTGCAGGTAAATGATTCTTTTAAAAAATTAAATAGAAAACTGTAGATGCAGCTCAGAGATGCTCATCCAGGTCTCTGTGATGTCTTCTATTTCGTTTCTTCTTCATTTCCTGCATGTGCTTCCACTTTGGGCCGCCCTTGTTTCGCTGTCTCCGCTTCTCTCTGTGCCACATCTGTTCGCAGTACTGGTCCAGGCTGAAGTTTGGGCTGCTAAGGATTTGGATATAGTCTTTGTACCTCAACCGTGACTCAGCCAATAGATCCTTGACCTGCCCCTCCTCATGCTCTACCCTCTGGGTATTTTCCATCTGTTCATTCTCTATGACATTCAAAGTCAGCTTCACTACGGTGTGGATGAAAGTGTGCTCCTGTGCTTTGCAGTAATACATCCCAGAGTCCTTCTTCTGCAGACTTCGAATCAGTAGCCCATATTCTGTTTTGATGATCCTTTCATCGGGTTTCAACTACAGGATTGGAAAAAATGTAGGTAATAAATTAGAAACAGAGGACTACAAGCAAATGAAAACAAGCTACATGGCTTCACTTAGATGAACCAAAAAGGTATATTTCTCATCTTTCTGTCATCAAGCATAATATCATTAGCCATAGTTGAAGAAGGTAAAAAAAAGTCCAAGTAGCAGTCATTAGATTATATCCTGAATTTTTAACATTTAAGTCTAACTGAACTTTTGAAATTACAATTCATTTCTTTCTCCAGTATACTTAAAGGAATTAAAAACAATAAACAAATAAATGTTTGTTAAAAATAATAAAGTCAAACTGGAAACTATCAGCTAGTCTTTATAGAGATTTGAGATAGAAATTAGTGTACTAAGATCTCAAATTAGCATCTCCATTGCAGAATGATAATGTAGCATTAATAGTCACTAGGCAAAAAAGGAAGTTGAGCACATGCTACTACAGGAATCAAGGTGAGAACCATGATTCCAAATGGAAATTACTCTTTTCTAGATATCACCAAACAAATGAACTCAACAGCATATGGAATCTGTAAATGAATTGTTCAAGTCAAGTGGAAAGGCATGGCTACAGACTTTGGATGTCAGAGCTATAACTGAGCAGGGCCCTTGTCAGAAGGTTAGCAACATTTAAAACTAAATTTCCCCTAGTACCATGGACTGCATTTCAGTCCCAAGTGTATATGTGATACCTCAGGCTATGTCATTTGTGAAAATTGTTGTCATGCCTTGGTATACTCTCACATGGTAATGTGATTTCAAGTGTGAGAAAGCACAATGAACATAAAGATCCTCCTCTGAAATGTGATGCTCATTATCCTTTGAAGCCATATTACTGAAAGACAATTCCTGGCCCACAGTCTAGTGTGAATAGGGAACTATCTTTTCATACTAGAGGCATGTTTACCAACACAAGAGCCCTGTTTAATGTGGAGTATTGTTGGATGGCTAAGCATGAAATGAAATAACAACAACAGCAAGAAAGAAATCTGGACGATTTCCCAGTTTATGCATCTGACCCTGTACTGTAGACTTTAGCTGATGGAAATCAAGGAGGCATAAAAATGACTAAATTAAATTTATTCACAGTGGGTGGACTGTGCTCTGCATCTTTATGTGAAAAATATGTAGTGGGGAAAAAAACCCTCTCGCTAATTCTGGAAATATGAGAAAAGGAAAAGAAACATCTCTGGCAACCAGCCCAGCGAACTAACAAGTATATGGTGAACCACCCTCTGTGGCAGAGTAGAGCAGCTGGCGGGGTACCATCCAAGGCCAGAGGCAGGTCACAGCTCAGAGCTCTGGTTAATGAGGCTGAATGGTGTCCAGGTCTGCCTTTGCTCTGTACTGAGCTCACAACATCAGGGTTCCATTTGTTTGTTTCTCTTACTTTGCCCAAGAGTTGGAAGTGTTTTCTAAAGGTCCAGACATTTGTAAATGCTATTGTAATACAAACTAACCTGAAGTTCATTTGCATTCCCATAAACCATAGGAGTCTCCTGCCCAAAAGAAATATATGTTTGCATCAGTAATGTTCTAAATGGACAATGTTAAATGGAAGAAACAACCTCTTAAAATGGTATGTGAATTTGCTTCTTTAAAAAAACAACTTTGTTTTAAGTGGTATTTTAAAAATGACAAATACTTATTAGATCAAAATTACTTGCTCCATTACATGAGTTTGTGTCTCTATGTTTCCTTGACAACTCATTTATCTTCCCTATTGGTCTCTCATCTAACAGTTTGGGGGTTAGCATATGTTCTATTTGGGGGGTTAAAAGGAAAGCTTTCTTGAAGGTTAAAGTGTGAAGCATTATCAATATAGTATGCATTATCATATCCTCAAGAGATAATGCTTTGAAGCTTTTATTTCTGTAATTTTCTTACTAGAAATATGCTGTGGTTATTAGCACGACAAATTGGTCTCCTTCAGTTCTAAGATTTTCTGTATACAACTTGTATTCTTACTAATAGTTAAATAACACTTAATTTGGAGATCAACAGAGCTATGACTCAGAATTTCTTTATTGTTTCCTTTTATTTTTGGAGACAAACAAATATAACATTATACATACTAGACAAGATCTCATTATTATTTCTGTTGTTTCCTTTTTATATCTTTTTTGTATTGCTTTACCCTGAGATATAGGTCCCTTCCCTCCTTTTCACTCTCTCTCCATCACCACAGGAGTCAAATTTCATAAAACCTGGCATTTCATGATTTGCTTAAGATCTTTCACGTTTTCCTTAATCATTGGAATGCTTAATTTGTTCATCAGTTTTTGGCCTAAAACTTACTTTAACAAATTCTGTGCTTTATGTATTTATGTAAGATAAATACCTAAGATTAGACCACTTAGCCAATTTCTTGTTTCCTGTCTAAAATTTCAGAAATGTGGCTTTAATTAGATGGCATCAATAATAAAATGCATTTTACTTGGCATATTTTGTAGGATTCTGACAATTTAGAGATTAAAATCTGTGACCCAGAAATTAAGTAGTTGATTATCATTTGCCTACTTTACATTCTCATTCTCTGTAATACTTTCATTCTGAGCCAGAACAGGATAGATTATGCAGACTGCATTTGAATTGTGAAATGCTCACAACCAATTTAAAATAGTTTCTAGACAAAGAGATACATAATCTCTAGCCACTGATTTAAACTCATGGAATTTTCTTCACTCTAAAAGCAATAAGCAAGCACCACTCTCACCTTCCAAATCAAAACCTGGATGCAACTGGGGTCGACTACCCATATGCCTCATGTGAACAAATATATATGACATTAAATGTAGATCTTCAGTGAAAAGCTATTTATTTAGATTAAGAAGAGAAGCAGGAAAGGGACAAAAGGCATTTAAGTTCTTGGCAGCTGGTAAAGGTCAGAACTTTATCTCTGATAATAGCATTGTAATGGCAATTTCTTTACAGGTAATTCACCTGTCAGTTCTTCATAGGTAGGTCATCACTCATGTCTGAAGAAATTAGAACTTCAAGAATTACCTTTCCTAAAACTAGAAAATAGTGCTACAGGTAAATAGAATTAAATTTGGAAGAAAACGTCCAGTGTGAAAGGGAAATATAGAATTGTTGCCAAAAATGTGTCTGTAATTAAAATAAGGCAATGTAAAACCTTCTAATTTAATATGGAAGAAAAGAAAAATAGGGGCTTGGAATGAGGCTTAGCAGTAGAGTGCTTGTCTATCATGCATGAAGCCCTGGGTTCAATTCCTCAGAACTGCATAAACAGAAAAAGCCAGAAGTAGTGCTGTGTCTCAAGAGGTAGAGTGCTAGACTCGAGCAAAAATAAGCCAGGGACAGTTCTCAGGTCCTCAGTACCAAGCTGTGGAGTGGCAAAAAGAAAAAAAAAATGTAGACCTACTGGATAATAATTTAAAAAATATTAAAAGTGTACATATAGTACTAGAATAATTTGATATATTTGAGTAAGTACAAATATAAAATGTATATAGTAAAGCATAAAAATAAAATCATAAAATAACTATATACATATGTATGCTGCCTCATTGGGAAAGGAGTTTCAAAGTATAATACTTGATATAAATCAGTGGATTTGACCTCTACAAAAAGGAAAATTTACAGTAATGTTAGGAAGTGATATAGCACAAAAGTACATAAAATAAAGTCATTTATAATGTGAGCAACATAAAATTATTAGTGTCTCTAATACAGGAAAGGATTGATGAGAGCATTTTTAAATGAATTTTTCCATGAACATTAAACAGACAAAAGACGACAGCTCAGACCAACAGCTAAGAGATTAGAAAGTATGTTCTCATACACCAACATTCAAAAAATATTAAAAGTATATTTTTTTCAAATTTGTGTTTTCTTAAATTATACTTATTAAGAATTGTTTGCAGGGCTGGGAATATGGCCTAGTGGTAAAGTATTTGCCTCATATACATGAAGCTCTAGGTTCGACTCCTCAGCACCACATATATAGAAAAAAGCCGGAAGTGGCCCCATGGCTCAAGAGGTAGAGTGCTAGCCTTGAGCAAAAAGAAGCCAGGGACAGTGCTCAGGCCCTGAGTCTACACCCCAGGACTGGCAACAAAAACCAAACAAATAATAATAATAATAATAAAAATTGTTTGCTTCAGCTTAGGATATGATTTAATGTGGTGATTTCTGTGGGAAAATGACCACTATATTATTGCCCAGTAAAATCTATAAAGATAAATAATATCTTTAAACTTATTTTTCTTTTTGAAATTTGTTCTAAGAAAATAGATATGTAGGGGGGAAAGTTAAATATCATGAAACTTATCACTATTTTATTACAAAATAGGGAAAATATTTAAATAAACTACCAGGTACTCTGAGATGACTATCAGGCCTGGCAGAGCAAGTGGAGACTGAAGAATTACAGTATTAATATCCATGTGACACTAACAAATGCTGGCAGTGCAATGGTGAGCAAAAAACCACGAATGACATGAAAATATAACTCCTGCTTATCTGTAACTAGTGTTGTAATAATTTTTCATGTGTTATTACAATTGAAAAATACTCTTATTCATTTAATAATAAAAATAAATAAGTTAATGACATGCAAATGGATAAAGTGCCAGTATTTGAGTGTGTGTGTGTGTGTGTGTGTGTGTGTGTGTGTGAGAGAGAGAGAGAGAGAGAGAGAGAGAGTGTGTTGCTGGAACTTGAAGCTAGGAATTATATATGCTAAGCAAGTGCTCCATAACTGAGCTCCATCCCCAGCCCTTTGAAGAAGGTTTTTAAAAAATATTAAAATCTACAGAATAAAAATAATACGGTAACTAGTATAAAGAATTGCTTCCTATTCATTCACATCCCAAAAGATCAACAGAAGTTTGGGGATGCCCTATTAACTTGCTAGCTATAGTATAAATATCATCAATTTCAAGAACACCTTCATAAGAAAGTCAGAAAATAACTGACTCATGTGACCTCCCGACAGCACCCAACTGTGAGAGCTCAGTGAGGAAATGTTCTTGTCCTGCCAGAGAATAACCTGGTGACAGCCAGGGTTCCCTGGGAGATACTGGTGCTTCCCTGGGGCTCTTTTGAGAGGAGGAGAGATTCCAAACTGTGACCTTGTGGGGAGGGAGCAGAAGGCATCCTGCTGGGGAAAAGGCCCCAATGCAGTCTGGACATTGCCCTTTTCCTCAGCTCAGGAAGCAGCATTGCATATCCTGGACAGAGGGAAACTGCCCATTTGCAATAACAGATGAAAGTGTCAGTTGAAATATTGCAGCTAAGATACTTGTAAGTAAAATTCAGTAAATGCACTATTTTGGATCCACTGAAATTCATAGAGCATGGTACCATTGTGATTATATAGGAAGGTAAAGTAACACACAGAACACATTTGGAAAAATAAAAGATGTGAATTCACAGAAGTCTAGATAAACATAATCTCTATAGGTAGAAGATGACCTCAAGAGGAGGTAATCCACGTTTTCTATTCTAAAAGTCACATTCAATTTGCTATCGAGGAAAAAAAAATACTTTTGAAAAAGATGGCCTTTAATTAGAAATAAATTGTGAAATTTGTAAAAATAAAACTAAAAATACTGCTTTATTAAACTCTTCATGTGAGACAGAGTGGGAGTTTGGTAGGCAAGGGGTGAAGAGAGACTGTGAAGAAAGGTCAATATGGTCAAAATATCTTATGAACACTTGTGCACAAGGAACAATGGATTTTCTGAGATTAGTTTATGAAAAGGAGACAAGGGGGTGAGAAGGAGTGAAAGAGGGTGTGAGACTGATAAAGGAATATTGAATGCAAATATGGACATGTCAAAGTGAAATTCTCTTGTACAACTAATTGATGCCAATAAAACTGTGGGGAAAGTTTAACATATCATAATGTATTTAAAGTAAATCTGTAAAGTACAAATTAAGAAAATATCTATCCAGTATTTCTTGATTCAAAAATGATTTTGTTTTGAAATTAAATATTTTATTCTAAAAGTTATCCTTTATTTTGAATAACTGTCTGCCATTTACATCAACTTCCCAGAAGTTGAGATAATATATCTATCCTCACAATCCCTGTTCATAAACTTAAAATACCCTTGTATTCACATTTGTATTTTGTTTTATTGTAAGGTGATGTACAGAGGGATTATAGTTACATAAGTAAGGTAATGTGTACATTTCATTTCAAACAGTGTTACCCCCTCCTTCCTTTTCTCCTACTTTTCTGCCCTGACAACCCTCCCCTCAAGTTGCAAAGTTCATTTCCAACGCAGTGTCTTGTGAGTATCACTGTTACACTGAAATTGAATATTTTTATATCAGATGACATGACCAAATGTCAGCACCCAGAGAACAATTGCCTATGTTAGAGATGCACTGTTTTCTCCCAATGTTTGATAAATTTCATTTATTGTTTTAAACTATATATGGATTTGTCAAGGAGGCTGATAAATTGATATCTTGCTCATGATTCTGCTACAGTCAAACCAAAAACAGAGCTAGTGTTTTCTAATCATATATTCAGAGTTATTGTCTGTCCCACACATCATCCATAATAGAGTATCTATGACTTTAAATGCTATTTTCATGGAGCCAAGAGCCTCTCCTTTGAAGTTGTATATTCTCCTGTGTTTTTCTCATTTGCTTTTTATAAGGTAATTTTCCCACAATTTCTATTAATACAGACTAATTTTAGAATGTCAAGGGCAGGGTGATAATTTAATAATTTATACAATATACTTAATCACATTCAACTTTTTTAAGGAACAGTAATTTTTAAATTTAAAATAACATCACTAAAATCTCAGGAATATCTTTCAATACAAGGAATATATTCTGAATCCTGGATGTGTGCAATTGTTCACTTTAGTGTGTTCAGTTTAGTCTGAGTTTAAAAAACTGTCACCTGAGCACTAACCAAGTTTTTATTATTTTTATTGTTTTTATTTATTTTATATATAGCCATAATAACAACTCTGCCAACTAATTCTTTTCATGTAGCTCTAGGGGTAAAGGCCAAGGTCTCCTGCATGCTAATCAAGTTCTTTACCACTTAACTATGCCTCCAGCCTGTCACTTAACATGATTCTAGACATTGAAATGATATTAATCTAGGATTATTCTTAGATGACTGATAGAGACCTCATAAAATTCTTATGACTTATCTGTGTCATAAAATATCCATAGTATGTTCTATTCTCATGTATGTACCAGGAAAATAATGGAATAAAGTGAAAAGAACAGAAAAACTATTCATTTTCCATTAACTTAATTTTGATAGATAGGTGTGAAAATGTATGTACATCCAAATACACATTCACTTCATATACATAATCTGATAAAAATAGAAATTCCTCTTACCACACACACTCAGCATGTTTCATTAGTAATCTAGTTTGAATGCAATATGAGTAAAAATATTACATTCTTGGATCTAGAGAGCTTTCAAGAAATATAGGCAATCATTAAATAACTAAGACTTGGGGAAACAAAACATACAATTTTAATTCTGAAATTCAGTATGTTTTTAGATATATTTAGTAATAAGTTAATTGACCTATTATCTCAAAGTCATTGCTAGCTTTGATGTCAGTGAACATAAACTTCCCTTTAATCAAGTAATTATGAGAAATCCATATGGCATTAGAAGTTGAACCACTTTTATAACAAACATTTTGATTTAAATTTTACACTAGTTCCCTCAAAGAGAGTATTGTCTAGTGATGATAACTTACCTCTTCTCGATGCTCATCTCCTGACCTCTGGATATACCACTTAATAGATGCTTGCTGGGATTTGGGTATACATTCCAGAAAGGTTGAGTTAAACTCAATGCCAAAAATCACCTTTTCATCAGCAGTTTCATGACTAATGCCTAGAAAGCAAACATGGAATAAGAGATTAACCTTGACCTGATTTTAAAAGCAATGGGAAAATAGACTGATTTAGAACAGATGACATTGTGAAAGAATTGTGCACATTATCAAAGGGAGAGAAAAATCCATTGCTAGAATACTATTGCTTAAGAGTGATAATATTCAATTGTGTGATTTCTAAATTTCTATGTCTGTATTGAAATTTTTTTCCTCTTACATCATCTCATTAGTGATTTACAAATATTCCTTGAAAAATAATTCATAAGCTCTAACTCTTTTTTTTTTTTTTTTTTTTTTTTTGGCCAGTCCTGGGGCTTGGACTCAGGGCCTGAACACTGTCCCAGGCTTCGTTTTGCTCAAGGCTAGCACTCTGCCGCTTGAGCCACAGCGCCACTTCTGGCCATTTTCTGTATATGTGGTGCTGGGGAATTGAACCCAGGGCCTCATGTATACGCTCTTGCCACTAGGCCATATCCCCAGCCGCATAAGCTCTAACTCTTAAACATTTGCTCTCTGGGTTCAATAAACCTTTGTTATTTTTCATTGGTTTAAGATCTTTCTGTTTATATAAAATGAAACTAATTTTGTTATTAGTTTTTAAAGAAAATTTTGCTTTACTTTGCAGAAAGAATGCTATCTAATTGATGCACAGAAGATAACAGAAAACTTTAAGAAATTTTGAGGTCTCAAAAGTAGGTACAGTAGTCTATTCTTGATGAAAGTCTGTGATGAGAATGTACCAGATGGTAGAGGACTCAGAATCTGCTTTATTCTCCTTCTCTTTCTGTGAGATTCCTCAACATCAGATGCATTTACTATGAGATAGTTAATGAGATGCTAAGGAACAATGTCTCAGACACCTTATTCTCATAAATCAACCACCATCTGAAATGCATTCCACTTAGAGTAGCCAAAGGCTGTGTCCCATGTGGGATCTAAGATCTGTAGCTCAAATTTGATTAAATAAAAAATGACAGCTGCTCTGTCTGGCCCAAACATGCACTTTTTTCATCAGCCATTCAGATATCTCAATTCTACAGATGGGCCTACTTAACATTTAGGTATCAACCAAAGACTAAGGCCTCAGGGACTTACCGGAATCTTAAACCAAAGCACACAAAATTGGCAGCAAATGGCATGAATACACATACATGCAAAAGTTAAATTTATTTCTAAAAAATTCTTTTGAACTTGTGTCTTATCCCCATGCTCATATCATTATGGATTAACTTCTTCTAACTTTACATTGTGTGGATGGGACTTAAAACTTGTAATCTACTAACCATATACAGAAATTCTACAATTTTCATAGTTAATGTGTCCCTAATGTACAGATCATAGAAGAAAAGGCATACATACATCATCTCAGGAAGACAGAAAAGGTCTTACAGAAAAAAAAAGGAGTTTGTCAAGAGAGTTTCTCAATTGTTATGGTAAGAGGTATGAGGTATGAAGTATGAAGTAATTCAATTAGACTGATTCATCCAAAAATCTGTTATTTTAGTAAAATATAACTTAGTGAAATAAATGGGGAAATTAAATACTAAGTCTGTAAAAGAAATTGGTTTGGAGAAGGCAATACATATTCTTTCTCAGACATTACTGTAATACTAAGTAGGCATTCAAATGGAGTTTTTGAGTAGTAATTGAAGCTTCTTTTTGGAATATAGAGGAGATTCCAGATTGGACTAGGATACAGAGAGCCAAATAGGCTTTGATTTTTGGTGAAATGGTATTAAAGAAAGAACAAACAATAGAAAAGTGACTTTCAGTGTCCCAATGAAGTACTTAGTACTTAGTACTGAGAGGGTGAGAAGAAAAGGAAAAGTGAGAAAATATCAGAGATAGAGTCTGTAATGTACTAGGTAATGGATCAAAGGAGCGTGAAGTCATTGAAGGAATGACACAAATCAAGATGCATTGTATACATAATCTGCTTCATTAAATGGAAAAAAAAGTTTCAAAAAAAGAGAAAAAAACAACACCTAAAAATCAAAAAAACCGAGGCAAGGAGTATGTACAGAGGGTTGGGTGAGAAGGGTGAAAGGGGTGACATTGATCAAAAGTCATTATATTCAAAATGCTTTGGTGAATGGCAACTCCTCTGTACAACTACTTAAAGATTTAAAAAATATTCAAAGTAAAAAAGAAGAGGTAAACCAGAAAGGGATAATGTTTTTAAAAGCCATATATGCCAGCCCATCATCTCCATGATTCAAACAGCTTTCTTCGTAATGTTTGCTGTTTTTCCTACTATAAATACCCGCATAGTAGCTGATGCAACATACCAGTGGATTAGAACCATCTCATAAAATACCATAATAATAAGCAGCAGTGTTCACAAAGCCACCATTATGAACAAAGTGTTTCAAGATAGAGACAGTTGGAAATTCAGTAACTATGAGAACTGAAAATTGGCCATTGGATTTGGTTGGTGTGAAGGGAATTGTTGGAGCCTTTATAATAATGGGCTGAGTGATAATGGAATAGATGGAATATTGTCAGAATGGGATATGGAAAGTGGAGACAAGAATTCTGTTTTAGAGACCAATTGTGGTTTTTATGACTTTCTTAGTTTTATTCTCATTTTTTTGTACTAGTCCCAGCACCTGAATTTAGGGCCTGGGTACTGTCCTTAAACTTTTGTGGTAAAGGCCAGTAGTGTAGTACCACTTGACCCACCACTGCACATCTGACTTTTTGGTGAATAATTGGAGATAAGAGTCTCACTGAGTTTCATACCCAGGCTGGATTTGAACGACCTCCTGAGTAGAGAGGAATTCAGGCATGAGCCACCAGCACTTGGCTCTATTTTTATATAAAATTTCTCATCATTTGCCATAACACATTTCCACCTGTTTTGATATTTGTTTTTTTCTCTTTTGGAACATATGTAAAGTTTGTGTGGTTGTTCATTACCTGTAAAAATCCCTCATAAATTGTAGATAAAGGTATAAAATACTGCACACATGGGACACAGAAAAATTACAAATAAACCTAGATGTGGTAGTGGGTTACCTATACATTACAATGAGAGGGAAGACACGATTTTTAGACAAAAAAAAAACATTGTTCAGAATTAAATTGTTAAAAATAACCATTTTGTTTTTAAGAAACTGCTGAAGTACCACTAACAAAGTATGATAATTTGGGGTTCTTCCTATCAGTCAAGGTGTGGTTACTAACAATTTGGCAAGAGAAAGTACATTTCTTCCTGAAATTCTGTGTTAGGTCATTGCTGGTGGTGGTAGTAGTAGTAGTAGTAGTAGTAGTAGTGTGTGTGTGTGTATATATGTGTATGCCTGCATGCATAAATGCATTCACATGCAAGTGTGTATATGTATGTGTGTTTTCTGTCTAGAAGCAGAGTATGGAAGTAGAAAGCAAATTAAGATCTGTGTATATTTTAGAACTTTTCTCATTTTCAGATTCACTGAGCAGACTTCCTTTTACTTCCATTTCCTGTCTCTCTCCCACTCATCCTTTCAAGATCTTCCATTCTACAAGTCTTTGTTCGTTTGTTTATAATTCTGAGCAATACCACTTCTGGTGATCCCCCTTTGTTAACCTGCCATATTATTAATTATATTTTATGATGAAAAGAACCAAAAACTCTTTAAAGGATTACTTGATCCCACAGTAAACACAAGGCAATTCTATACAGAAGGAAGTCACTTAATAAAATTTTACTGTTAAGCAAATACATTAATAGCTGAATCAAGTATAGTCTACTTAAACTTTCTTCTAATTAATATCTATTCTCTTATGAGTTCATTCTAAATGTCCAAATTTTTTTTTTGCTATCCTGATTTATTTCTAGTGGAAGTTTTCAGATGTTACAAGTATGGATTAGATAGTATTTAAAAAGCCACAAGATAGGAATTTTTAAAGACAATTGAAACAAATATGATATATTAAATGATTATTCACTTAGGTACAGAAATGCGTTAACTCATTAAATTTCCCATTATTTTTCCAGAACATAAATATTGCACAAAATGACATTTTCATACATAATAGATGCTTAGATCATTATTAAAAAAGACAAATGAAGACTTATCTGATCACTTTCATGGAAGAAAAAGCATCTCAAACTTATACTTACTGTCTTCAATATCCCAGCATTGTGTGATTGGGTCTCCATATTTTACATCTTGGCGCCTAGCTCGCCTATGGAGAGGGAATTAAGCCAATTAGAGAATCAAAGATAATAACTGGAATGTGCAAAGGCTGCATCTAAAACCAACAGTAGTAGATGCAGAAGGATAATGGTGTTACTCAACTAAAGCACAATACATAGTGAAATATTCATGTAAATTTCTATCAACATAACTTTCTCTTAAATTTGCTATTGGAAATAATGTCCTAAGAGAATGAATTTATTTTGCATTATTGTGAATCTTTTTTAATGACCTGACTTTTTTTTCAACAGAATAGTTTGGATATATATTGAATTCAGGATTTACACTTAAAACAGGGAACTAAATAGTCTTCTTCATTTTCCATCAGTCATTGGGTGGGGGGGAAGTACATAAGAAAGTTCTAGTTGGTAGAAAACTACTCTCAAGTCTAGAACACCTGTAGATTTACTGTAACATAGAAAAAAAACATATAAAATTGAAATGCAAGTGTTGGTATGGGATGATGGTTACAAAACTTTGTATTGTAGACATGAAACTTACTTCATTATTCTGATAGTAATAGTAACACAATTGCTTTTATATTAAGCCACATATTTTCTGTAAGAACAAAAACTATATGATATATGAAAAAGAAATTTTACAATTATTCTATATTTAAGTATGTCTAACACTTCCACAAAATACTTTCCTATATTTTGCCTGATTTGAATAGCCCAAACTAAATCAAGTGTATTTATTAAATTCACATATTATACATATTTTAACTGATACGTATTAACAATGACTATACATCTTAATGTAGCACCGTGTGGTATTCCTAAACATGCACATATTGTATAATTTAGTGATCAGATTAAGCATGTGTCCTCAAATATTTAACATTTCTTTGTGATAAAAGTATTTAAAGTCATCTTATCAAATTCTTTAAGCTTTTGTCAGACAATGGTGACTCATGCCTATAATCCTAGCTATTCAACTGGCTGGGATCTGAGTATGAAGTTCAAAGCCAGCCCAGGAAGGAATATCTGTGAGACTCTTATTTCCAATAAACTACTCGGGAAAAGCTGAAAGTGGTGCTTTAGCTTAAATGCAAGCTTTGAGCAAAAGATGCTCAAAGACAATGCCAATGTACTGAGTTCAAGCTACAGGAACAGTGAATAAATACATAAATATAAACTTCAAGTTTTAAAAATGAGAGTATATTATTATCTTTAGTCATCATATTTTTTCAATGGCACACTGGAATAGCTAAATCCTAAAACTCAATGCCAATTAACATTTTCTAATCAGTCTCCTCTTTCCTACTCTTTTCAGTTTATGTTGCCAGTTGAGAGATGAGGGAAAAACAATGTGATCCTTAGATATGTAGGGCAGTGCTGACAAAATGATAACATTGCAAAGAATAGTGCACACCTTTAGCCTTACAAGACATTGTCCTACGTAAAGGAACATTACAGTGGCAAGCCTATGAAGTTGTAGAGACAGGCTTGGGAAACACACATACAAAAATTATGTTAGCATGAGGTACAGAAGGTCAAGAATGTTTTTAAATCTTGGCTTCCTAAGGAACAGAGTCAATCAATCAAACTGAATGTTTATTGCCTACTAATGAGTATTCTGGGTTTTTGGCTTCTAGAAAAGCATTCCCTAAAGACTTCCTAGGATCAGCATTTTCCTGAACAAAATCTAGAACAAAATGTATTGATGTCTTCTTAGGCTTAACTTCTAAAAATATTTACCTATTTATACTAAATCAACACATTTGAACAATATAAAACATGTCTAAATTTTAAGCAATGACTGCTGCCCTTATGTACAAATACACTGTGATAAGTAGAATTTGATAAATCAGTAAAATATTTTTAAATGTATGTGGTAATGAGACAAACATATATTTTCCCCTTAGTTTGTTAATTAAAAAATACTGAAAGAAAAGGAATGCCATACACAATTTAATAACATGTAATCGACAGGGAATATAATTTGATCATTAATGTTGCTATAATCTACATAAGAATATAAGGATCATAATGTATTTCAGTAGCATCAGATATATTGATAGGGTAAAGTGTCACAACTCTACTTAAGTTTCATTTTTCAGCAAATCCATTCTATACACCTTGGAAAGTTAGTTTTCTATGAAACAAATATTTTATTGTGGTATTTCTTCCATGGATCATGCTACTTGTTTCTTCTTAACTTAAAGTACAACACAATGAGTTATTGTGACAAAGACATCTTGTAAGAATGGAGACTCTTGGGTACTGCTTGTGCCCCTTACCGTTTTGAGGTGGGTGCATAACGAGAGCATGCATTTCCATCCCAGGCACAGTAGGGATCTCTGGCCAGACAGCAGTCTGCACAAGCTTTCCCATAAGTGTCACATCTGTGCAAGGAGAGCTGAGCCAACCCATCTCGGGAACCAATGTATAATTGTTGCTGCAAATCAGCCAAAGCAAATGGATTAGAAGCATCTCTCAGGCTAGTATTAAGAACTTCCCTTTCTTGAATACCAAATTATATCTCTAAGTCTGTTCTCCTGGTATCCAGCACATTGTAAACACATGTACAGATATATTAGGTAAAGTAAAATAAGTAAAAGAGTTCTTATTCACCCGATAAGATTGTTTTGGTCTGAAGATGTTGATATGGTAATGGACCATACTTTGAAATCTAGAGTAAGCTTGCTAGTAATTTAAGAAGGACGGAAACAAGCTGTTAGTCTGAGGAATTAAGATACCAGATTCTGTCTCAATAGTAGAAAATATACTTGTAGATTATGTCAATCTCAGAAGCTGTAGGCAGAATTCATAGTCTTTCTGTTATAGCTCTTTACATGAGCGATCACTGAGATTTATGAAATTTCGTTTTGTTTATAATTAATCATTGCATTTGCTAATGAGGTACTGATCATTGAAAACATAGGGGTTCTTAGTTTGAGGCTAAGTATTTGTTATCAGTAGGAAGAAAGTACTAAGCAAGCTTGAGAAAAGCCGTATTACAAATGGAAGCCTTCCAGATGCTGAATATCTTTGCAAATAAAGTTACATCTTAAAAGTCCTGACACAAATCCACTGCTCCTCATGTGTTCTCATTTGACTGTCTATGACAGTGGTCATGGAAGAGAAGCAAAATACTAGTAAATAAGCCTTATTATGTTCCTACAAAGAATGTATGGTCAACTCTCATTCCAGGTTTGAGTACAAATAAAATATCTTAGAAATAGATGTTAGGAGAAGTAGCCAACTACAGAAATCTGTCATATATCCACTGCTGTTACATTCTCAGTTAATTCTCCCTGGTTAATAAATACACTGTCTTTCTTAATTCTCATGGCATTTGAGACAAGTTACTATGCTTTGTTAAAATGCTCCACATTTTTACAATTCTCCTATGTTTGTACCTGAGATATTTGTCTCTTTTATAACCTTCTTTCAATTAACTTCCAGGTTTTTTCCTTTTCTATTCTTATTTACTATACTGATGGCACATTCAGAGCACGGAGAGCAAATAATGAGTATGATTCTTCTAAATCTACTGCTACCCTGCTTTGAGCAAAGGCGCATTCAGTCACTCAGGACAACTCCGAGAGTTGTCTGTGAGACATCATTCTCTCCCATTCAATCTGTTTGTCCTTCTCTCATGCATAACTTTTTTTTTTTTTGGCCAGTCCTGGCCCTTGGACTCAGGGCCTGAGCACTGTCCCTGGCTTCCTTTTGCTCAAGGCTAGCACTCTGCCACTTGAGCCACAGTGCCACTTCTGGCCGTTTTCTGTATATGTGGTGCTGGGGAATCGAACCCAGGGCCTCATGTATACGAGGCAAGCTCTCTTGCCACTAGGCCATATCCCCAGCCCATGCAGAACTTTGAATGTATTTATTTTCCTTTTCCACTGCCACAGTCTTTGTTTCATCCTTATCTTTTCTTTTTGGGATTGCTTGTAAGTGTCCTGTTTCCATTGATTTCATATCCTCTGTTCCAGCAATCCCATCTCCAGGGAAGGACCCCATCCATCTTCCACATGGATAAACCAGACTGACCTTTTTATTTTATTTTATTTTTTTTCTCAAATTTTTATTATCAAACTGACGTACAGAGAGGTTACAGTATCATACGTTGGGCACTGGATACATTTCTTGTACTGTTTGTTGCCTTGTCCCTCATGCCCCCCTCCCTCCCCCCCTTTTCCCTCCTCCCCCCTGATGTTCAGTTCACTTACACCAAACAGTTTTGCAAGTATTGCTTTTGTAGTTATTTCTCTTTTTTTACCCTGTGTCTCTCGAATTTGGTATTCCCTTTGAATTTCCTACTTCCAATACCAGTAAACACGGTTTCCAATATACTCAGATAAGATTACAGAGATAGTGTAGGTACAAACATAGGAAGGTGATACAAAACATTATCTATAATAGAAACTACACATACACATAGGACGTTGAAAGTGGTTACAACTGTGATATATCACTTGTTTCCATAACATGGAGTTCATTTCAATTAGCATCATCTTATGTGTTTCTAAGGGTATAGCTATTGGGCCTTGTGATGCTCTGCTATGGCTTGCCTAAACCTGTACTAATTATTCCCAATAAGGGAGGCCATAGAGTCCATGTTTCTTTGGGTCTGGCTCACTTCACTTAGTATAACTTTTTCCAAGTCCTTCCATTTCCTTACAAATGGAACAATGTCATTCTTTCTGATAGAGGCATAAAATTCCATTGTGTAAATGTACCACATTTTCCTGATCCATTCATCTATGGAGGGGCATCTGGGTTGGTTCCAGCTTCTCGCTATGACAAATTGTGCTGCAATGAACATTGTTGTGCTGGTGGCATTACTGTGATTTTGTTTGTGGGCTTTTGGATAGATACCCAACAGTGGGGCTGCTGGGTCATAGGGGAGTTCTATATTGAGCCTTCTGAGGAATCTCCATACTGCTTGCCAGAGTGGCTGAACCAGTTTACATTCCCACCAACAATGAAGTAGGGTTCCCTTTTGGCCACATCCCCTCCAACAATTGTTATTATTAGTTTTCTTGATATATGACATTCTTGCTGGGGTGAGATGGAATCTCAATGTTGTTTTGATTTGCATTTCCTTTATGGCCAGTGATGTAGAGCATTTTTTCATATGTCTATTGGCCATTCTCATTTCCTCATCAGAGAAGTTTCTTTGTAAGTCTTTAGCCCACTTGATGAGGGGGCTATTGGTTCTTTGCAGTTTTGTTTTGGAAGAAGGTAACAGACTGACCTTTTTAAAAAGAAAGCCTGAGGCTGGAGCTGGAGCTCAGTGGTACATTTCTTGACCAACATGTGCTAAGGCCCTGGTTTCAATCCCCAGATACCCCGTAGCTTAAATCTTAGTGGATTTCATTGTCCTTAAGATATTTTTTTTTAATATCTTCAGAGAACATGGAAGGATGCGCCTAATCTTATTCTTTTTTACTTCTTCAGATTCATTTCTAACCTTCATTCTTTTAGCACACACACACATGCTCTTGCTCTAATTGTATGCAGATTTAGAGAAAAGCTCTTGGGTTTAATGCTTCCCCTTGGTGTACGCTCCTCCACCCCCTCCCCATACAGCATTCTTTTTGGCTTAGCTTGTATATCTCTTCTTTCAGTTAACTTCCCCAGTCCTATCCAGCTTCCTTTCAAGCTACTTTCCTTTAATTCTATAATTCTGTAAATTTTTATTGTGCTTCCTTGTCTATCAGCTCTACCATAAGCTGCTAGAGGTATTCCTTATGCCATTCATTTACTTCTCCACCCTCAAAGCATAATAGTGAGTGTGAAAGAAAAATATGTTCATAGCTAAAGCTACAATAAAGTGTCTAGCAAGGGAGAAGCTCTGAGTTCAATTCCCAATATAAATTAAGAAAGAAATGTTGAATGAAGGAATACATTAATGGAAAAGACTTAAGAAGAAACTTGTTTAGTTTCCCTAATAATTGTTATATATTACAGACAGAATAAGTTAAAATAAGGTTACCAATGTGCTGAACATAGATTATCCTATATTATTTTCTTAAAATTTGAGAGTGCATATAGGAATGGAAATTTAAGCCTGAATCTCTTAATTAAGATTCATATTGCCACATCACATAAGTGAAATCAACCACTTATCATCATCATCATCAGAGTCTATTTACAGAGAGAGGGACAGGGAGAGAGAGAGAGAGAGAGAGAGAGAGAGAGAGAGAGAAAGGTTTATGTCTACAATCAAGCACTCAGGAAGTGGAGGCAGGAAGATTCAGAGTTGGAATTCACCTGAGATACACAGTGACATGAATAGCAAGCCAATATAAAAGACTTGATAAAACTAAGACTGAGGGTATGGCATTTGCTTAGCAATGACTTGGGTTCAATCACTAGCACCACACAAAACAAAACAAAACAAAACAAAATGAACAAACAAGTAATCTTAAACTCACAATGAACCTTGGAGTGAAAGGGTTTTGTAACTTTGCCTCTGCAATAGTGAGTATTGAGTTGAAGGTTGACAGTTGGCTGTTTGCCAAGACAGTCCAACTCCCTATGTAATATGGAAGTCAGATCTGGCCAGCTCCATCATTGTCTTTTGAGGGGTGTCAGATTGACTCCATCTCAGATTAGTTAAAGAGAGCAGAAGCCGGACTCCATCTTCACTAAGATCTCCCCACCCTATCCAGAGAAGTTCCCCTTCACTGTGATGAGATTGTGAATGCTCACGGTTAAACCTGTGCCCTCCCATGAGTAGGCATATCCACCTGCATCATGTGAGCCCCGTCAAATCCGTGAACCAAGTCTAACTAAAATGACAGGTTGGTACAAACGGTTGCTATGAGGCAGATTGTAACTCCATTGGCCACCTGCTTGTGACCTGGCATGCTCTGTATATGTTGTAACATTATTGGCCACCTGCATGTGGCAAGCTTGACCATGTGGTGTTTGCCTTTATAATCCCACCCCCAGCGTGGTCTGGGGTGCATGGTCCCAGCTCCCTCACTAGTCTGGGCTGTGGCCCTGGCCGGCCAGCCTGCTTTTCAAGGTTGCGGTCCCAGCTCCCCAGTCTGGGCTGTGTCCCTGGCTGGTCAGTATTCTTTTTGCTTCCCCAATAAATCCATCTTTTTACTTGAGACTGTCTCTGAGTGGTGGACTCTTGGAGGCATGGGGGATCCCCCCACCCTTGAACCCCATTACACTGTGGTCCCCTCCCTCCCTTGTGGGGACCTCATTACACCTACTCCCTAATTTAAAATCCTTTCTAATGGTTTGGGACAGGGATTCTGACAGAAAGTTGTCCACATGAGACCAGAAAACAGTTCAGATTTTAAGAGCCAAAGAAAATGAAAAACAAGGTACAATTAATGATCTTTTCCTTTCTTTTCCCAATAGCTGAGTGTCTTCTAATCAACAAGAGCTATACATAATCTAAAAGCTTTCTATATTATTTACAACTTAACCTTCCATCTCCATTGTTTCTTCAAATGAACATTGATAGAAGCTGTCAATTGCTTCCATAGTTGATATTTACCTAATATTAGGAATTTCTTATTAGTACACTAATGTACTGATTCAATGTATTGAAAGTGTATTCCTTTCATAGTAAACTTCATTATCACTTTCTCAGGAAGGAATGAAGGAAAGAAGGGAACAAAGAAGAAACAGAAGGAAAGAAGAAACATTTTGAAAAGTCAAAAAAACAAAGAAAAACCAAACACAAAGCAAGTACCTGTTTTAGAGATAACTCCATGCTCAAGATGGTTGTTGGGTGCTGAAAATAGAAGGTGAATGTCAATAAAAATAATGATTGACAGGTGATTTGTTAACTAATGTATCATTTTATCTTTTACCAAAGTCTACTGAAGTGAAACTGCTGGCTATCTTATGGGTGCATGGGGGTTATTCTTTGCTTTTCCTTCCACCCCAATGAGTAAGGATTCTTCTGGCTTAATATTAATAATGAAAATAATCAAATAATCTTATTAGATAAAACTACCTATCTCTATGAGTAATTTTGCAATGAAAATTGCTTCCAGTTACAAGTTTTCTCCATGTTCTAAATATTCTTAGCTAAACTGCTTCCATATAATTTAAACTAGCATCGACAACAACAGCTCCATAACCATTCTGCTCTTACTCAGATCAGTGAGTGATTAGGGGGAAAAAAATTGCACAAATAGCAGAGTTGGAGAAAAAAATAAATAAAAGGGAAGAAAAGTGAGAAAAAAGAACAAAGAATAGCCCTTTCCAATTTTCAGTGAGGAGAACAATTCCCTTTTTCCATTGCCCAACATGCTTTGAACATGGCTTGTCCTAACATGCTTCAGAGGTATTATGGCAAATTTATGTAAGCCTCTTGGTTCACCCTTATGTTTGACATCACTTTTCCCTTAGGAGCCACCCAAGGTTTTGTTTTGGTAGGGCCAGATAGCTGGTCTTGTTCTTATTAACTTCTTGACCACTATTATCATCACAATGTAAACAGGATCCAAGGGAAGCCAGAATTTTAATTAACTTGAGCTTCTCACAGTGGTGGGCTCTCCACTTATTCTCTTTTAAGGCAATGGATGTTTCCCTTTATATGGATTCTTTAAAAACATAACGGATTAAAAATGTAAGAAAAGCACAGCACACTTTCAAAAAGCTTTTCAAAGAAGTATAATTTTATTTGTGATATTATTTTCAGGGAATACTTATAAAATTAAACTTCCTTGAAGATCTACAATGAATTCTTCAATTTGAACCTGTTATTAAGCGCCAAAGACATTCTCCAAACCTGGAGAATTCTTAAAGATGAACTATTTTGGGAAAATGAGAAGACTTTAAAGTACATGAGCACTTACTATTATGCAATCCCTGCTTTAAAAAAAATTATGTACAGAAAAGCAGGGATACAGATGATTTATTATATTCTTCTAGTTTGTTCGGTTTCAATTGGGAAAAGCTTGCAAATAAAACTTATAAAGTAGAAAAGCATATGGATAGGATAGGACTCCAGGCTTTCATTTAATGTGGAACTTTGTGTGACTGTATGCTTAGAGAATGTAGTAATGAGAGACAATCCCAGGAGTATGGGTTCCCTCTATGAAGGAAGGTGGGTCCCATTTTAGTAAAACCCTTGCCTATGCTTAGAGAAAATGAAATTGGGAAAGCTAATTTCAAAGAGTTCTCTAGGAAAAGTGATGATGTGTTGGATAAATGTGCCCCAAAGCAATGACTGACTACTCAGCCTCACTTTCCCTTCTGGAACTCTGTCTAGACTGAGTCTCACCTTGAACTTAGCCTCACTCTCCCTTCTGGAAATCTCTCCAGATTGTGTCTCACCTTGAATACCTGCAACTCTTCTAGTACCACCTCTTCCATATTCCATTTCTCCTTTGAAATGCTAACAACTTTTAGGACTGTTCCCATATCTGTAAAAAATAAAATAAAGCAAAAACAGAACTCAGTGTACTGCTGTTTATATTCAATATCTAATTTTAAGCCTATCATATAGAAATCTTTCATTTTTCCCCATAACTTTTTCAAAAAAAAAATCTATCAAATAAAGGATGTAAGAATTGAAGTTTAAGTATATGGTTTTGCCTTTTTGAAATGTTACAGCATTTTAGCTAGTAATGTAAATATTCATAAAATGAATATTAAAAGATGGATATGTAGAACATATTTGTCACAAAAATATGCCTAATTTAAATCTTGGTTAAATGATAGGGTATAATGTATTTTTGATCTTATATAAAATATATTTTATATATTTAAAATATATTTTAGTATACCTTGGATATCTTAAAATGTATTGAAATTAGTAATTATGCATTCATTTCTATATATCTATATCTATTTAATGCATTCTATACTCAATTTATCATAAAAGTTAAGATACATGTTGTTTTATTAGCATTAAACATGAACACATACTCATTAAAGCAGTCTACATGGACAAAACTTCAAGGTTTTTAGGTAGATTCTATTTCTAAATCATTCTCAATAAACCAAATCATACATTTGTTTAAAACAATTGCAATTCATTTTAAAAGACAGAATATAAGGAAATCATGTCAAAACAAAACTAATCTTTAGAAATGATATCTTAGGTAAATTAACTTATACTTCAGATTTATAAGTGGCAGAAAGCAAGAAATAGCCAAAAGAGCACTTTAAGGAAAGGAAATTATTTAATTTGTATTTTATTTATGCAAAATCAATGTCTTTAAGATTCTGAATACTGTGGTTGATGTATAAGGATGTATATGATGTTGCTAATATATATAGTGATGTACAAAATACCCTGTATTATTTGCTTGATATTCAGTAACATGAGATGCCTATGAAAAATGCATATTAAATATTTTTTAAAAGCCAAAAATTACCTAACATCTCAGTGAAAGTTAGGTACTGCCACCTTGTGGCTGAATTGCATTTTCAGTAGTGAACTGTTAAAGACAAATGAACTTTCACAAATTAAACGTCAAGCTCATGAGAATCACTAAGACTAATTATTTAAAGTTCTGACCCTTAAAAAGCCATTTTGTAGTCCTTGGGAGCTCTCTTATTTGTCTTGGTCTGGAACTGGGTCTCTGTAGTATAATCATGTTTAACAACCATTAACAACCAGTCTTTGAAATTTATCTAACACATGCTTGGTAATAAACCTAAATTCTGCAAAACAATTGGGTTATTTAAAGGTTAAATAATCTTAATTTTGCTTTACATTCTTAAAAACCTTTCCAATAAAATAACAGTTTCTAAAGGCATTTTCCATTAATGTCTACTTCTTCATGAAATTCTGAATCCATTAGGCAGTGTAAATTATCTAGACTACAGTACCTTTATCTAACAATATATGCTTTCTTCACTGGTAATAGTTCTTTCAATATTAGAAAAGAAGTATAAACTTTCTCACATATGGGGAACTAGCCAAATAAATAATTATTGTATGTATAAAATCTATGTGTGTATATGCATGACTAAAATTGCCTCCTGTGACCTTACACACTAGCTAAATAAATAGCATCACCTGTGATTTCTTTTTAAGTTGTTGTTATCTAGCCTAGGCTGGCCTTGAACTTATGGTCTTCCTTTTTCAATCTCCTGAGTGCCACCACCACCAGGTAAAAATTTAAATATATTAATCATTTCATGATCACTAAGTTGGCAGACCAAAAATAAAATAAATAAAATATAAAATAAAATGGGGTCCAATAATGAGAATCCATAAAAATCATTGTATCCAGAAAATTCAAGTAAATGAAAAATTATTTCCAAGTTTTATTTAAAAATGTTTACAAAGCAATAGTTAATGTTTTTGAAAACTCTCCAATGTCATTTACATCAGTGATTCTCGAAACCAGTGCAAGGTGAATTTCAAGCATAAACACTGTTTAGCCTTAATTACTGAATTTTTGCCTGTACTCACTCAACATATTATAGACACACATACACACAACACACACAACACACACACACACACACATACACACACACACACTCTCACCTAATCTATGGCCAGCATGAATCAAGCAGAATATACAAATATATTTTATTTGAAATCTCAATCTCAAATGGGATATAAATATGATTAGTACTTAAAAGCACACTGTAGCTTTTATAGAAACACTGACAAATAGCAGGTAATAATTATTTTGTTTTTAACCAAGAAATATTTTTGAAGGTTAGGTTTTTATTAATGTGCTATTAAAATATTACTCTGAAAGAAAGCTTAGTCCAGGTCCAGGCTCACCAGTTCCAAGAAACATTACATCGTACTGGCCATCTTCTGCAATGACATGGTCCACCACTATCTGTGTTAGTCTGTAGTCCACATTTATCCGCTTGAATGTTGGTCCTCCTGCCACTGGGTAGACTGCCTTATACATCACGGGGTGCCGCTTTATGAAACTGATGACATCATCTGGAAAGTCTCGGGTAGACTTAATCAGGGGGTCATAGGTCTTGCTCGGACACTGAAGAAAATATGGACAAAAATAGACATTATATACCTGAGAAACTTATACTGACTGCCAATGAAGCTTTCTAGGCAGATCATGAATGTGATGAAGAAATAGACAACAGTCAATGTGGAAGTGATATGCAGGTTTAAACGAATGTAGTATTCCTACACTATGTGTAGGAATCTGCTTTTTTTCCCCTTAGAAATAGTCTGTTTTATATATATATATATATATATATATATATATATATATATATATATATACATACTTTTTTTTTTTTTTTTTTTTTGGCCAGTCCTGGGCCTTGGACTCAGGGCCTGAGCACTGTCCCTGGCTTCTTCCCGCTCAAGGCTAGCACTCTGCCACTTGAGCCACAGCGCCGCTTCTGGCCGTTTTCTGTATATGTGGTGCTGGGGAATCGAACCTAGGGCCTCGTGTATCCAAGGCAGGCACTCTTGCCACTAGGCTATATCCCCAGCCCGTCTGTTATATATTTTAATGGTATTTACTTGGTGTAATATTTTCTTATGAAAAAATATTGCTAATGATGGTTACTGTTTCTAATGAAGATACTTGAAATTTTAGTTGAAATAATTGTTAAAAAAAACTTATAAAGAACATGAAGCCTTATTTTTAATTTCCTTTAAACAAAATAGAATTTCAGTTTGGTTTTAACTATGCTTCTTAAAAATAAGATGGAACAAGTGAATAGCTCACTAAAGTTACTTTCCAAAGACTTTCAAGAGTTTGAAACTATACCCATCTCTTTTATTATAACTAGTGTGAAAATTATACTGTGAACAATTCGACAGCTCTTTCCCTGAAGGAACTGTGAAGAAACCCTCAGGGAATTTTCCACTTCTGTCTAAAATTGCCTCATGTGACTTTGTACACCAGATACATAATAGTTTGCAGCTGATGCCCTCTGGTGGTGAGAAAAAAATTCAAATAAATACAGAGTAAAAAAAAAAATTTGATGGGTCTTTGTCTAAACTATAAAGAACTGCATTACAATTTACCTTTCTTTTCTCCACAGTAATCATATTCTTTCTGTTCAAAATCGTGCAAGACAAGGAAGTACTTCCATACACAACAATATTATTATCATTAGCAAATTTGAATTCTTAATGGACTAATGAATTATTTTGCTATGGAAAACTATAGTTGATTGGTTATGCATAGTAAGAAAGAGAATAACTTTAGAGAAAATTTATATGAAAATATTTCCTTTGTATTTTAGTTTTTTGATGAATTGGAACCAGGCCATTTGCACTAGGGCTTAATTAGATCACATCAGTTCCACAAAAACAAATTGTACTTTTCAATGTTCTCAAGAGGGTCATTGAAAGATCCTGGAATTAGTGGCAATACATAACCATGACCCCAAATTTTATACTGATAAAATAATAATGTCTCATTGTGTATCAAAAGAAGCATCAAAAAGCTATACCTGAATAAGAAGTCAATGATTTTTTTCTAATTAATTTGATAGTATCTGTCTTTCACAAAAATCTTGTTTCCCTGCCATTTAAGAAATTGATCTCTCTCTTTTTTTTTTCTAGTTATTTGTCCCAGGACTATGCTTAAGAGATTAGATGGGCCCTACATCATTAGCCATTTGGTACTTATTTAGCAAATCCTTAACGGGAGGCTGGTCTATAGACTGAAGCCTGTGTGCTCAATCATTGTTTCGAGCGCTTAGCCTTCAGCCAAGTGGAATCTGTCAACTTGATAATGGAAGGAACCCTATATTAAGTAGATTAAGCTTGGAGCTCAGATAATACAAAGCTCTTACCCAATTACAGGCTGCATGTTTGAGGCTTAGTCAAGCTCCATTCATAGTAGGCTTACAGTGTATAATGCCTGTGGTTCAGTCTGGTTGGTCTATCATTAAAATCAAAGCAAAAGCAAGATTTTGCCTGCATTACATTTTTGAAAGAGCTCTCCAACTTAAGAGAAAATGTCTTTGGACTTTGTAGTCGCTAGAGTTTCAAAAGAAACAGATCGTGCCTCTGAAACTACACTTGTCGTTTACAAGTAAATAAATAAATGCATAGATTTATATAAGAAAGCACAACCAAAAAGATATAAATAGTAGGCAAAAAATAAATCAGGCAGTCTTTCTCATTGTTTGCTTCTGACAAAAAGAAAAAAAAAGAAAGGCTTAGGTATAATCAAACGTGAGGAAAAAAAAAAGAAAAGCAGGAAAATCTGGTTTCTATTCACTAACAGCAAATGAGAAGGGAGAAGGCCCTTCCCCTCTCCTCGTATGAGGGACCTCTCTCCACATTGCTAAGGGTGCACAAATGTAAGGGTTTGGGGAGAACTATGCCCCAATGTTCAAGATAGAACATATGAAGGAAATACTGTTCTTCCAGTACACTTAGTCTGGGAGGATTTTTGCTTTGATACCATGTATCTAGCAGCACACAGGCTTAACTCATGAGACCATGCAAATGATAAGGTAAAAGAAAGGTAGGAAAGAAGAAAAACAGAAAGTGTTCAGAAACTTTGTCCAATTTTTCTAGAAAAGTTTTCTGTCATACCTACACATTCAGATATTTAAAATTCAAACAAACATATTTACATATCTGTTTAATTTGTAGCTGTAAATGTATTCTACTTGAATGTCTCCTGAAGAGCCTTTTATTTCAGCCACAGATTTTTTTTTTTTTTTTTTTTTGCATTTGCTTACTTTCTACCACTTTCACTAGGGTGAGTGGAGGAAAGAACCAACAGTTTTGAAAATTGCTAAGACAAATTAAAATTTGAGAGGGGGCTAAATGGCAGAGGGAGATACACAGAACGAAGAGCTTTTAGTCAGACTTCCATATGACAGTATCTTGCTGGAAACACTATCTCCAGAGCTGAAGAGGAAAGGAGAAGCTGCCTGGACAGACTGAGATGAAAGGGTAAAGCCACGGCCACAAGCCTTGCTCAGCGGCCTGTCGGCATGGCGGGCCGCACAGCTGGCTAGGTGTGAGCCTGTTATGCTTGGCAGATCCCAGTGTTTGTGCAGCGCCTTGAGGAGTGCAGAGGGAAGCAATGGATAAGAAGAGAAGAAAAATAGTTTTTATCCAATGAGAGAACTTTGCCCTTTGGCAAGGCACCAGGCAGCTGTTAAAAGTTTTCTCCCTCTGCTGCTGCGGGCTATTCTCTACAGGTTGCAGTTTCCTTTTAAACAAATCAGAGGAATGACAGATGGGAGGGAAGCTGAAGCCCAAGGAAACACTGGCCTAGAGTTACATTTCCAACAATTGGGGAAAGTAAATTTAATGAAATGTAAATGTATCATGTAAAAATGCAAATTTAGAAAATGCTACTTTCCCTTTCTGATGAATCTAAGTCTCAGTCTTAACAGATACAGGAAACAAGAAAAACCCTACTTATTTACCAAAAATAAAGTAGTCCATCTTTTTTCTCTCTCTTACCCTCTTCTTCCTCTCTCCCTCTCCTTCTCTCTCTCTCCTATCATTATTTCTTCTTGTAATCTTCTTTTTATGATGGCAAATTTTTCCTACATTTTTTCATTTTTTTTCATATTCACATGTATTAGTTGTACAAGGAAATTTCATTATGAGATTGCCATATGTGTACAATGTACTCCAGTCAGATCCGCACCCTCAATCCCTTTCTTTTCCCCTCCTTACTACAAGTTCAATAGTTTCCTATTGAAACCTGTTCTTTTACATGCATATTCACTCTCATTCATCCTCTCTCTGCACCCTCACCTGACCATTGGTACCCAAACCTACCAGAATCTATTTAATTTTCCTGCCATCCATTTCTTAAGGTTATACTCATTATACAAGGGAGCCCATTGTGGTATTTCATAGTTCACATGGTTTAATTAAATCAATTTCCTCTATTGCTTTTTCATTCTCTATCCACTCTACCCCCATATTGTCCAAAACCTCTTGATGACTTCAGAATTCTTTTGTGCAACATAATTATGAACTAATCTCATGAAAGGCTAGATTGTGTCCTGATTAATTTCTTTATTTAACATATGACACAGCAGGAGGGTGCCACAGGACTCAGGGCTTGTCAGTGGTAGATGACCATGATAAGGCAGATGTGCTAGTAAGCTTAGAATCAAAAGAATGCTCTGATTTCTCAGTGTCTCTTATTATGTTGAAAGGGTAGTTGTTTGTGATCGTATACCATTTTAATCCCGGTAAGTCAGAAGAGTGAGGCTGGAAAGTCAAGATTTCAAGGCTCATCTGGGACATACAGCAATTTTCTGGTAAATCTGGGTTGCATAGGAAGAATTTGTTTCTAGGGGGATAAAAGGTTTTAAAAATTGGTAGGAAATAAACAACTATTAGCTACACCTACACTTATAGTCTAAATATTTTGTTGATCTCATAGCAAAATATAAAAAGAAATGGATGGAAAAGGGATAATAAGCCCTTTGTAAATGGAGGACACGGTAATATTTATGTTTTGAAATTTTCTCTATAGGAAAATCCCACATGATGAGTTGTGGATGAGAAAACTTCCTATTTTCAGAATGGTTTGAAATGCTTAAAAAAACATATTCCATATTTTACATTTGTTGAGAGTTAGATAGTTTCTGAGCGGAGGACAGTGGCTCAGTCTTATAACCCTAGCTACCTAGCAGCCTTAAAAGGCTAGGCTCACAGTTTAAGATGAACCTGGGCACAGTGACGCTTTGGAGACTCCTCAAAGAAGAGCTGGACATGGCATGAAGTAAGACCCTCATCTCAAAAATAACAAAGGATGTAGAACTGGAGGTGAAATTTAAGAATAAAAGTGTCTGCTTAGTAAATAAAAGGCCTTGAGTTTGAAACCTCTAAACCATTAAAAGCAAAATAAAAAAATAACATACATGCTATTTATATAGTACACTATTAAATTATGACTGACTTATTGATTTATCAATATACTTTTAGGAATAAAAAAGATCTGAACTCTTAAAATAGAATTAAAGAAAGGAAATGCTTCTTCAAGGAATATTTGAGATGTAATAGGTTTTATGGAACATTTCAATATTCTTCTTATCAATATTTACAAAACATTTTTAAGTTTAGTTAAATCAGCTTTTAACCACATTTTAGTATTGATTTCTTCTTTTCTTCACACTAACATGACACATGATAGTCAGGAATAAACCATAGAAGGGCAATGAAGAGGAAAATAAGAATAATAAAGGAGGTTGGCCCATTGATTTTTTTGTTATTTTTTTGGGACTCAAAGCTTCTTTGTCCAAATAAAAAGAAATGATGCCAAAAAAAACCCTACAGTAGGGAAAATATTTAGAGAATGGATTCATTCTATGCAACTTGAAGAAAGGTGTATACATTTGGTGGGGAATAAATAATCGAGGCAGAGCTGGTGTTAGGCATGTATTCAGCATACCATGGATTCTGGGCCACAGTGTTCTGGCATATCACTAGCTCTGGCCTGACTTGAGCTTGGTGTCCACATCTGATTTTAATATTTCACTTCACTTGCAACTTCATATCTCCCCCCCCCCCCCCGACCTCCAGCTTAGTAATGATTGAATAAGGTATCATATGTACAAATATTCTGTTTGGACACCAGAGGGCAGACAGATCACTTAAGTGAAGGCATTCTACAACACTTCCTTGTGACTTTCCAGGTTTAGTTGCACTGCAGTGTATCATAGCAAGGCTGGGGGGTTAGCAGTGATAGTTGGTCAAAGGAAGTACAGCCTCCCTCATGTCAAACACTACACAAAACCAAAGGTAGAAATGCTATTTTTATATGCGCAGTTTAGCTGAGTAATGATATCAGATGATGTCCTATTGTGTAAAACATAAAAATTATGCAGCTTTGAGTGCTTTAAAACAAGTTCATATAAAAGAGGATGTCAGAAAAGGATATCCAATGACATGCAGTTAGTTTCAGGTAAGCATTCAGAAGTTTACTACCTGCATATTAAGGAATGAAAAGATATTAGAGACCACGAAGAAGAGGGCAAGTAGACCCATCAGAAAACTCTAATCAGCCTCTTCTCCACTTTGCTATTCCTGGCAATATGATATTGGAAAAGTCATTTAATTATTCTGGGCATCGCATTCCTCCTGTGCAAAATAAGGGTGAATTATGTGGTTTCTATCATCCACCCCAGTTCTTACATGCTCAAATTTTACAAGGGCAGTCACTTGATATACTGTGAAAAAGAAATCCAATGATTTTATGAGTGTAGTAATTTAAAATGGTGAAGTTCATTTAGGAAAAGTGAACTTAGTAACAGACTTTTCACATCCTATGTATAATGTTCCCAATTTCATCACCTATATTCCAAAATAAATAGCATAATTTAGAAAGACATAAGAATAGCATGACAAGCAAGTGAAAGTGCTTGTAATGACTTCATTTTTCTTTTTGGATTTGTGAGACACATTCTTACTAGGTTTCCCAGGCTGACCTCAAACTCATGACCTTCCAGCTTCAGCCTTCTGAGAGCTGGTATTAAAGAAGTGTGACACCATTCCTATCTCTATATTATTTTGAAAGAACTAAAGAAATGAGCATGTAAAGACATTATATATATATTATATATATTATATACATTCGTTTACATAGTTTCATATTTGGTTGCAGTGATTTTGAGTAGCCAAGAGCAGAATACTTGACATAAACTAGCTCTTCATTGTTCTTTGCAAATAATCATCCACCACTGACATTTTTGTTTCCTGATTTTTTTTTGTCATTACTGCTAGTTCATAGAGATGGCTGGCACTCAGGAGTATGGTATAAAATGTAAGTTTTCTTTGAGTATCACATAGTACAGATAGCTTCAGCAGGCAGGAGCTAGGGAAAGGTAACAACAAATCCTCTATATAGCACTCCAGACTTCCAGTATACCTAAAAACAGAGCAATCTGAAAGCACTAGCCTGCAATCATTTTCACAATCATTTTCAATTTCTAAGTATCATAGGATGGAATTTGTGCCTATGTGTGCAAAATATTTTGTTTAATTTATTTTGATAGTCTTAGCCCCAAATTGTTTATCCTGTAAATACACAGATGAGTAAGGCAATTAAAATTGTAATGACATAAATTAAAATCAAGATCTCAAGTAGATATTATCATCCTTTGATTCACTGAAGCATTGTTCTTAGCAGCTTTGATATAGAATCGCTAAATGTTCATGGGCCAATGAATAGACAAAAATTGGATAATACACACACACATTTTCATGAAATACAATGGACATTATGTTAAATTAGGTAAACCTTTCATAGAAAGACAAGCTCTGCATGATTTCACTTACATAAACTTAATTTATGAAGCACAAAAGTAATAGAGATAGAGTTAGAGACAAAAGGGAGAGTTACTTTTCAATGTACAAAACCTTTCAATTGATTAATTTCTACAGATTTGTAACCTGGTACCTATATAACATGGTCCCTGTATTAAACAAAAATTTTGTATATACTTTAACATTTAAAATGACAGATTTTTGTTAACTGTATTTATCATCACAAGATAAGAGAACAATTAGGCTGGAGATGTGGCCTAGCAGACCCAAGGCCCTTAGTTCAGAACCCTAACAGTCAGTGGTGGGGAGGAAGAGGTAGAGGGAGAGGAACAAGGAGAGGGAAAGGGAGAGGGTAAGGGAGAGGGAGAGGGAGAGGGAGAAAGAGAGGGAGAGGAAGGAGGGGTAAATTTTAAAAGCAATATTACAAAAAATCATTTTCACACAAACAGTAATTACCTAATATTTGTGCCAAAAATATTTATGAAATAAATTTAGACTAAGGAATTATGAAACAATATGTGTCCCAAATAATATTTACATAATATAATACATGTACATAATAATATTTACATAAAAATGAATATAGAATGAGGAAAGTAGAACACCAGCTATTTTCTCCTTAAAAGGAATCTATGAAAAGGTATAATTTATGGAACTTGAAGGGGTTAGTCAAAATTTGTTTCTCAGAGATTTCAGAGTATTTTAGCTCTCTTGAAAGATATATTCAGAATAAATCCTAAAAGGAAAAGAATGAAGATTTTTCCCTTCATATATTAAGTCAATTAACTCTTTCTTCTTTATTTTAACAGCTTGAACTATTTTAATTATAGCTACAATGAACACTAGTCTTTCATTCATAATGTACAAATAACAGTTTAAACAAATGAATAAACCTCAAAAAAACATATTTCTGGTTCATTCTGTAATTTTTTTTTTTTTTTGGCCAGTCCTGGGCCTTGAACTCAGGGCCTGAGCACTGTCCCTGGCTTCTTCCCGCTCAAGGCTAGCACTCTGCCACTTGAGCCACAGCGCCGCTTCTGGCCGTTTTCTGTATATGTGGTGCTGGGGAATCGAACCTAGGGCCTCGTGTATCCGAGGCAGACACTCTTGCCACTAGGCTATATCCCCAGCCCTCATTCTGTAATTTAAACATGACTTTTACTATTTGAAAAGTTTGGATTCGGGGTTATTTAAAATCCCTTTGCATCTAACAAATATATAGTGTTCAAAGTGCAGGAAAAGGAATGAAAGATGACTGATTAGTACAGAACAATTAAATTCCATTGTTCTAGATTACCAAATAATTTTGGCCATTTTATGAACATAATGATGGTATACTCAATATTGGCAGCATAATCCACTCATTAAAATATATTTCAAGAAATGTACCCAAGGCCTACTGTATGAAACTGTAACCTCTCTGTACATCAATTTGACAATAAAATAAAAAATAAGCATCTTATTTTAACTATAAATATATATATATGCCATTATTTCCTACAATACTCAAAACTTTTATTCAAAAGAAAAATATTACGTGGGTGTAAAGGTTGTAAATTCTCCTCCATCCCTGTAAACAAACGATAGTTTCTTGAACAATCAACAGGCTACGTTGGTATGGAGTCCATTGTAGTTCGAAAGTTTAGAATTAGGATTCAGATACAGGATACAGTTTTCAGGTTGGATACATACGGTGCCAGGCCGCGGATAGGGAATCCTTCCATCATACTGAACCCAGCGATGTTCCACACTCTCCTTATGCGCGTAGGGACCATTAAAAACAGCTCTGATGTCAGCCATGCTAAATACACACACGGCAGAGCCTTTGAAGATGGAGCTGAAAGAAAAAGCCAGGTGATCTTCAGAGAACATTTATTGAAAGCATACAATAGCTAAGAACTACAAGGAGGGAAAACAACCATTTAGAACCTCTGATTGGCAGAAGCTTCCAGAAAACAAAACCAAGCACACACACACACACACACACACACACACACACACACACACACTCAATCCTATTAGGTGATGAGTGAAGACTGCAGGACAGGCAATTAGCCAGTTTAGCACATGAGCAGTACCTAGAACCATGTTTCTGGATACGTTTCAGGAAGGAAGTGAAGTCTCATAGAACACTTCACCAATAAGTACAAATTATCTAGCAAAACTTAACTATAGGGATAAATATAGAGATATAATATTTATACACATATTTTAAATTTCCATTTGAAGTTATTAAAGCATAATGGTTTAGTAACTCTTACACTCTTACACTCTGAAAAGTGACATTAGTTACGTTTAAGGAATTGTTTGGATATGTGCCTAATAGTTATCTGTTGGCTTAAATGTAATTAACATAATAAAATTCAGGTGTTAATGTGTTTGCATGAATAATTTATTCATACAATTCTTAGTAAATTTGTGTGTGGATAGGTGCGCATGTACACACTAATTTTAGTTAGGACTCAGGGCCTGAGTTGTGTGCTTGGGCTTTTGTTGTTGTTGGTGGTGGTGATGAGGCTTCAACTCAGGGCCTAAGAGCAGTCCCTGAGCTCTTTTGCTCAAGGCTAGTGCTCTATCCCTTTGAGCTATAACTCCATTTCAGATTTCCTGGTGGTTAATTAGAGGTAAGAGTCTCATGAACTGTCCTGCCCAGGCTGGCTTTGAAGTATGATCCTCAGATCTCAGCATCCTAAGTAGCTAGCATTACAGATGATAGTCACTAGGCCCAGTAGTGAATTTACTTTTAAGCTTTGAGAATTTGTTACTTTTTGAAATAAGCTTATTATGAGTTATAGCAACCTTTCTGAAACTTAAGGTACATGTAATTATTCGAAAGTAGAAAAGCTTCTCTGAAATTCTACAATATTTTACAAAGTAGTGATAAACATTCTTAACATATATCATATATTTCTTTTGGGATTATTTTGTTGCCAAAATTAAAAGCCATTTTATTTGGGTAAAATATTTCAGGGATTCACATCCTTAAAAATGAATTTACATTTTACAATCTAAGAGGTTTACTATTTCAAAATTACACAAACATGCTAATGATTCTTTAGCAGAAACTCATTCTTTTAGCAGAAACTGATTCTTTAGAGAAACTCAATTATTAGTATTCTTAAAATTATATTAATGGTAAATATTTAGAAGTAATTATAAACATGCAGCTCAGACTAAACTAGCTAAGAAGTGGGGTCATTTCCATAAAAGTCTCATAAATGTCTGTGATATTTTAAAGTAATAAAGCAGCATGCTTAATGGCATTGCCAATATAGAAGGTAAATTATGTCTTCCCTCTTGACAAAGGATATGACGTGGATGCCAATATTACCTCAGACTTCAGGGGAGCATTAAAAATAAAACAACAAAGTGCACCAGGAACAAAGAGCTGACTTGAAACTTCACACTCTGGGTGGGCAGAAACTTGATAGGAATAAAACAAGAAGAAGAAGAAGAAGAAAAAAAAAAGCAACTATCTTGGGGCTATATTTCCCTGGCACATATCTGCATCTAATGTGTGGAACACCTATTGACTTCAAAGAAAGCTGTGGGGATGGAAAGGTGCCAAGAAAACCAGTTCTGAGATACTGGGTTGACTACAGGCAATTGTTCTTGCATCCCTTTATACTCAGATATAAATTAACAAAAGAAAAAGGATTTTAAAATAACAGCTGCTTATGTAAATACACACAGTTTAGCCTTTTATTTATATCCTATGCCTTACAATTAACCAAATACTGTTTTATTTACTGAAATATTCTGAACCAGTAATTTTAGTTTCTATTTATTGTATTGTATTGTGAACTAAATTAGGATCAGGCCATGGGAATAAGTTGTAATTTACATACATAATAATTTACAAATCTATTATACAAAGACACTAAGATCATTTCATTTATAGCACAGAAAAAAAAAACACAAAAAACAGAAAACAACCTCCATTTCCCACCAATACTAAATGGTAAGAAGAGACCTTCAGAAACCTGAACCAAGCATGCACATAGTACTATGTACAGGAACAACAACTTTCTAGTGAACATACCCAAATGTAAGTTACTGAGGGTAACAAAATAAAGGTGCACTAACCACGTAGTTCTTGAGAAGTCTTGAGAAAGCTTTGTAGATGCTAGAACACATGCAATGTAGTAGCAGAATCTCAATAACAGCTATTAAACCAATTTATGAAAGCAATACAGACAACTGTGATGATTGAAACATAATGTATGCACATATGAAATACCATTATGAAACTCCTTGGTACAATTAGTACACACAAAAATAACAAAAGTGTCAAACAGGTTGTGTTGTGGCGGTGTGCCTCTGAGAAGGGGCAAAGGTTACCAGAAAGGGTGAGTGATTATTAATATTGTCATAGTGATTCATTTGCATGTAAGAAAATAAAAGATTGCAACCAGTTGAAGTTGATTTAAGAAGTGGGTCGAGGGTTATGGAGGTGTAATAGAGGCAGTAAAGTTGACAGGGATGTCATATACATGGATGGAAGTGTCATGATGAAACCCATTTGTGAAACTAATGTACACTAATAAAAACATGACTCAGTAACCTCATGCAGAAAGGAGACAAAGATACAGGAATAAAAATTATAAGAACACTTTTAGTCTTGTTGTTACTATTAACTAAGTACTATTCTTGGGGCAGATAATGCGAACATTCTTGGCCATAACAGTGAAGCCCTGAAGTTGTCAAAACACTCCCATCTTTTCATGGTAATGAGTAAGTACAGAGAAGGTAGGTTTATATGTGATGAGATTTAAAACATCACATGTAAACCATCACGTTTTATTTTATCTTTGTCAATGATCACAATAATTTTCTTATATTTTTAATACTACCACTATGGCTAGGAAGCTTAAGATATATAGTATGTGTAGCATAGGGATATGACTTCTGTAGTCAACAGTTTTATCTGGAAATGAATAACAGATATGCTTTTCCATATGTGGAATATAACGGCTCAGGGTAGTCGTGGAAGCAGAATGTGCATCAGCAAAGCCCTCGGTATTACAAGAATATAGAGAGATTGGCTAACTGGTAACCAGTGTAGGAGTTAGTAGGATGGAATTAAAACAACAAAGGGAAGCTTTATATGGATATGAAAAGATGCCTTAAAAGCAACAAATGGCAGGTTAGATGAAAAAGAAATGTATGACATACTACTGAAAAGGAAGACACACAAAGCATTTAAATCTGTTGATAAATATACATATATGCACACACACACACACACACACACACACACACACACTCCCCAGAAAGATAAAGCATTTTGATGAACCTACCTGGTAGTGGTAAAAACTCCATATATGACAGGATTTCTTTCATCTCGTGTAGGGAGTAAATATATATCTTCTGTTAATGGAAAAAAATGACGTATTGTTTTTCACATTTTATATTTCCTTTAAAAAATAAAGTATTTCTGGCACTCGAGGCAGCACATAAATACAGTATACATAATATATCTTAAGAAATTAAAATAAAAAATTGTCTCACTATTTATGTGACATTAAGTTGGAAATCTAAGAGGTATTTACTTCAATTAGGCATAAATAAGAGACTATAATAGATAATCTCTGTGACTATTTCTAGCTGAGAGTAAGTGATTGCATACTGGTGTAAACAAGAAAATAAAATAATATTTTACCCTCTAGCACAAATCACGTTGTCTTGGATTATATCAACTTAGTAATTAAATTATGTACAGGTGATATTTACAATGATTATTAAATATGTGAATATGATTGTATACAATAGGAGGAGTCATCATCAATACTAAATATTTACTTCAATACTTTAAGACAAAATACTGATGAAATCCTTCAATGATGTAGTGATTTACATGCCCATTGGAAAGATTTTAAAAGTAGAAAATAGAGCTAAAGATGATAACTTTATCTACAGCTTAAAAACTTCTTTTAGAATTGATTTTGGGAGAAATGAAGAGGAAAAATTAGAGAAGAATTTATTTTTATGACTGAGGAACCCAAATCACAGATTTCCCATACTGTCCAGCAGAGGGCATGAGTGAAGTATATTTGGTTCCCAAGAAAGTAAAAGATTACAGAGATATTAGGACTTTGCAGACTAATAGCTCATATCTTTCACTTGTGATTTTGTTTCCTTCACAACTTTTAGAATTCCTAAAAATGAACCTCGTCTTTATTGTGTGTGTGGGGAGCTAAGGCACACCTAATGTGCCTGTGTATGGAAATTTAGTAACAACCATGTCAGTGTCTTAGGAGCTAAAATAAAACAAATGATGAATAAAATAGGCAGCACAACTTTTCCAGCAAAGAAGGCATATGTAACTTACGGAGTTCATCAAAATGAGTATCTGCCCCATCTCTTCCAGGAATTGAGCATACCAGTCTGGCTTTCAGGAAAGTTGTCCATTTGTTTATCAGGCTGCGTTGTCCTCCTACATCATTCTGAATAATGGAAAATAGAAATGCACATAAAATTTACCAACAGGTAAATTCTGTCATCAACTATCACTGTTTTTTGTCACAAACGGTAACTATTATACTGTAACTATTATACTGTGTTATTGATATTATTTTAAAAGAAACAGAACTTGTGTATCTTTCCTGGATATCCAAATGGTTTTTGAATACACATGTTTTTCTCATGGCTAAATGAATTCGTGTCATTGATTTAACTGTATCAATGAGTAGATGACTGCAAGACTACAATAATGGAAATGGGCTGGGAATCAAATCCTGTGACAGCCAATATCTTTGTTTCACAATTAATAAGATATGAATTCTACAGGTTTTTGATTATGTATTGATAAAATGTGATTAATATCTTGAGATGTCATTTTGACAGAAATATTACTGTCAACTATTAAGCATAGCTTTAGATAACTTAGGTTGAATAAATAATAACACTGACTTGTAAGTTATTTATAAGATTTAAGATTCCTTGGGAGAGTTAATAAACACTTAAAAGGAAAGAACAACAGAAAATATATCAGCTATGGTGGGAGAGTACTGTAAAGGAAGGACTAGAAGGTTGTGCGAGGAAGAATACGATTTGCATATATAAGGAGGTAACAATAAACTGTTTTAATAAGCAAACAATGAAGGGATTAGGGACACTGGATATATTATGTGAGTTTGTGGGATTGTCACAATACAACTTCCATTTACAACTAATGTAGGCTGATAAAATAATAAAGGAGGCATATTGTAAAGCTATCGTAGTATTTTGAAAAGTAATAAATAATATTCAACCAAGTAATGAAACACATTGTGCCTAAAAACAAAGCATTTGCATCTCTTGGAAATTTGCCTCAGTACAAATTTAAAAATATTTCTTTCCAAATTTATTGCATTACAAATTCAGCATCAAGGCAACATGTACATACACATAATAATGTACATGTGAAAAAATGAAAATACATATCAAACTGCATAATGTATACTTTATTTCTTCTCTAAAGGATTGTGTGTGTGTGTGTGTGTGTGTGTGTGTGTGTGTGTGTGTGCCTAGGGCTTGAATTGGGGGTAGGGTAGGGGGTACTCTCCCTGAGCTTTTGTGCTTATTGCTATTTAGTATTCTATCATTTGAGCCACAGCTCCACTTCAGCCCCTCTTCTTGCTATTTTTGTTGTTGTTTGGGTGTGTGTGTGTGTGTGTGTGTGTGTGTGTGTGTGTGTGTGTGTGTGAATTAGAGATAAGAGTCTTATGGATGATCCTGGTGAAGCTGTCTTCAAACCCCTGTTATTCTCAGATACCTCAACTTCCTGAGTAGCTAGGATTACAGCTATGAGCTACTGGTACCTGGCTTATTTTGTTTGAGTAATTCACATAATGTTTATGTTAGTAAAATATGCATGACTATGCTACTAGATAATGCAACCTTAAAAAGATCTATTTCTTGTTTTGACATAAATATTTTCTTTTGAAAAATGAATAAGATTTTTAATTTACTTGAGTCAAGGGGTCCTACTATGCTTACAATAAAATACAAATCATTTATTAAGGGAATATATTAATTATTTCATTTTAACTTTTAAGAATTATACTTGGAGCCATATTTACCATTAATCTTGTTACATTTAAATGTACATCCTATAAAACTTTGTTTTTCATACTATGAAGTGCAAAACAGTACTTTTTCATAAAAAATGAGCAATCATGTTCCTTTGAAAACCTATTACTTGAACATGACAATAAATTTCCATTTTTTCAAACATTTCTCCCTTGCTATTTGCAATTATCATATAATTAATAGTGATCACCAGAAACTTCTAACCTATTGGTTCCAGATTTGTCAGATAAGAAAGGAATGTATATTGTACCTGTATTTTTTTAAGCCTGACAAATGGAAATTTTAATCCTCTAAGCAACATTATCTTTAAAAGTCCTTCCAACCCACCCAGCAGCCTTCTCAGTTCTTCAAGGAGTAAAACATAAAAAACAAACAAAAAAATCCAGGTCAAAGATGAAAGCCACCTGCTGTCAGCAGGGAAACAAGCCTACTTTCTTATATAATAGCACTCAGCAATGGATTATAAGCATTTAATGACTGGATAGTAATTCTTACAGACATCCAGAAGCATGACCTGGGATAGCAAAGTTCAATTCACAAGGAGTTGTATTTCTCCTGCAGAGAAGTGTCAGTTGGGCTGACTTTGTTGATGAGCTCTCAGTCCTGGGATTTGTTTGCAAATCTACACAATCTCCTCTCCCACACTCCCATGCCTCACCCCCACCAGCCCAGAAGAGGGCTGAAAGGGTGATAACCACTTTTGTACTAAATTGTCACTTCCTTGCTTATTTTTTGTGAAGTTCTAAAGAACACAACTGTCTCAGCCAACACAATAGATTTATTATTGAGTTGTCAGAATCAGCAGCCCCTAGTCACCAGTCACTTCTGTTTGTCTCCACTCTATTTATCACAGCCTCTTTGTTGTTAGGTTGCCCAAAGTCTTGACATCTTCTACTCAGAGATACAGATGAAAGTAACAAAGAAATTAAAGGTAAACAAGCCTGAACCATGCACTCAACTTGGGTGGTGAGGAGAGAAGATGCCCACCTTCTTTCTCTGTGCAGCTTTACATATATTTACAATATCTCTAAGTTTTAAAGAGGCAAATATAATGAGAAAATGTAGTGCCACACGGTCATTTGGTTGCTGTTCACTGTTCATTATGAATTGCTGTGATTCTCTAAGAGTACTTACTAATAGGTAGATTAGTGACAAGGGAGGCTCAGCTTCTCCTGGAAGCTTTTACTGTCCCAGAAAATTGAAGTTCTTATAAATCTTACACAGACATGTAAAGTAGCTAGAAGCTGTCACATGCCAACTTTTATTGAGTATGCCTTTTGACCTTGGGGCAAAATGCAGGGTTCATCTCCTAAACATGGTATTATCTGTGTATACCATCCTTTCTGGGGCTCTCTCAGCAGTTTATAAATATTGTCATTTTCACCTATGTATGGAAACAGAAGCTCTTGGACAATGCAATAATTGGCTTTAACTTCCTATACTCTTAAATCCTAAAGATTTAGTACAACTAATGAAATTGCCAAGACATCTGAGAACTTGTGGTACTCCATGAACATTTTATGTTGTCAAAGAATTGTCACAATATTATAACTGATTTAAATTAAAGACTAATAGAATTTTTGAATCAATACACAATGGAGAAATAAATTTCTTAAAAACTTCAAAAAGAAAAAAAAACGATGCTGAAATCAGAAGCTATAGATTCTCTTTTGCTTAATATATAGGTTTTCCTCGTATTTTTTCAATGTTGTTTGTGGTATTTTGAGACAAGATCTCACTATGTATGTAGCCCAGGCTGACTTTGAATTCAATATGTGGTACAGACTGGTCTTGAACTCATGAGCCTCCTGCCTCAGGCTCCCCAGTGTTGGACCATTATCAGTATCATTTTGCAGGCAAAAGGGTGAATTCTGTGAAATATTTCAAATGACATAATCTATGCATGTTTTTCTTTGAGCGCCAGTCATTAACATCATGTACATATAAGGATTGTTATGTTTCTATCAACTACTCATGGTCTTCAACTGATTTCTCATTCATAATAAAAGCTGTCTAAATATGTCATCTAATAAGCATAAAGACTGCCACTGTTGTAGGAAAAACAGGAGTTACAATCACAGCAGCTGGCATCTCATAGTAGGTGTCCAACTGACTTTTCTCGGTGCTGGCCTTAGTCTTCAGCGAATCTGCTGAAGTTTTCTCTAGGCACAGATTTTAGAATCCTTCTTTGAAAGCTTACTTATGTACATGGGGATGGATCAGTAATAATGATTTAAAAAAATACAAACTCAGGTGGTAAACTTGTAAGCTTAAAAGTATAACCAATCTCTGGCAGAAACAAAGTACTGAAGCCTAGAGAAGGCCCCAAGGGGCTCATAGGAAAGAATTCAACAGATATACTAGTCTATAATTATGTCATAAAGAAAACCTTAAATGAGTACATGTCTATATTTTAAAAGATCTAATGAAAATGTTGAAGTTTATCCACCCAATCAAATTTTTTAAAAATATGCTACATATATCTCCTTAGCCAAAGAAGCCTTCTTTTGTAATAGGCTGTTTTATGTGACTGGCTCATTGAGATAAAAACAATGTCTTAGCTACTAAAAATTTAAGCTGTAAAGAAAATAACAGTAAGATAATAATAGTATTCATCAAGAAAATTGCCTTGCGTTGTATTCATATAACACCTGGCAATAATTTTAGGGCAGATGAAGGAGAAAATGTGAGAACAGCTAGGTAACAAGTGACATAAAAATGAACATGTCAGGGGCTGGGGATATAGCCTAGTGGCAAGAGTGCCTGCCTGGGATACACAAGGCCCTAGGTTTGATTCCCCAGCACCACATATACAGAAAACGGCCAGAAGCGGCGCTGTGGCTCAAGTGGCAGAGTGCTAGCCTTGAGCGGGAAGAAGCCAGGGACAGTGCTCAGGCCCTGAGTCCAAGGCCCAGGAATGGCAAAAAAAAAAAAAAAAAAAAAAAAAAAAAAAAAATGAACACGTCACTGCTTATTGAGGAAGTGAAGATACAGTTCATATTTGCTTTTAACAAAGAGAACTTTTGGTCATCTGTCTTCTCTTTACCAGAATAAGATCAATTACAACTTGCTCTTCAATTTTTTTTTAAGTTTAGTGCCATTCTCTGCTACTTAAGAAATCTAAAATATATTTCAGACAGCATGGCAGCCATGAATTAATATCCTTTATTTCAACTAGTAATAATCTTTGAAATACTTTACTAGTAGAGAAAACAAAAATATGTAAGCATAAATATTTGAGACAAAATATTGAAGAAAAATTAATGAACAAGCCAACTTTTTGGTAAGCGTTGAGAACAGAATATTCTATATAATGCAATCCATAGAGGATTTCAAGGGAACTCTTTTTTTCTTAAAGTAATATTCTTTTATTTAGAGACAACTGTTTGTAATTTGCCACTGGAGCTTGACAAAGCAAATAGAAATGGAGCACATGTTTTCCTTAATGCTTCAAAAGCTCTGAAAGATTATTAGCAATGCATAACTTGGGTAAATACTATACTAATGACCTTGGTTTCTACAATATACTAGATAAAAATTAGGTAAATCCACATGCATTTAGCAATCTTTTTTCAGATAGGATCAAAGTTTATTTTCCTTTATTTTTTTTTAAGATACAGCAAACAGAATATATCCCTTCCTAAGAATTTCTTAGACAGGAAAACAGATGGAAGTGATGGTAAAGCACATCTGTAACTCCTGGCACTAAATCTCTCATTTAGGTTGTAAGTGACACTCTAAAAGTAAGCGGAAAACCCACAGCTTGGGGGAGATGTGTCAACAGCATAAAAACACAAGTCTTCAAAGACAGTTATTGTCCAATAGAACTGTGTAACAAAATAGACAATCCAAGTGGAATTGAAGGAAAAAAAAACCAAACTATTAATGAGACCCCCCCTAGGCAAGTTATGTGAAAGGACTCTCCAAATTGAATTCCTGGCATGAACAAAAGGAAATACTGCAAAATGGAAAAGAGAACTGGCATAACCTACAGCTGGAATCTGGAATGAGCTAGCCTAAGTAAGCTAGTGGACAATGCTTCCCAAAACGAATAGAATCTGAAAAGTAATACAAAACAGCCTTGAGATAGATCATTGCAAGCAAGCCTTGATGAAAGGGCAGATATTTCCACACATTTATTTAAGGAAAACACACACACACACACACACACACACACACACACACACACACACATACCACACAGTAAATGGCAAAGTAAAACCACATAGCAGAATTTATTTCATTGTGTTAGTCTCCATTCAGTCAGAATTTTATTACTTTAACACAAAGATCTATGTAGTTATCATCTATGAGAGAATTTCTCCAGTGTGTAAGATGACCTATGTAGTGCTTTGCAAAACTGACAACTCAACAGGATCAAAGGGCTTGCAGTTTCAATAAGGACTTCAAAATCAGGCTAAACACCATGATTTAAATATTAAAAAGGTGACTAGTTTGATTGGAAAGTTGTGACCTTAACTGAAGGCTAATCCATGAGAAAGGTGTTCTATGTACAATGGTAAATTACTGAGTTTCATCTAAGGTGATTCTTCAGATGAAGATATTTACTCTCCACAGCATATCATTGACTAAAATTGCCATGTGGAATTACTTTCTGAATTAATTTCTCACTTTATGATGTCTCTCCCCATCTGCATGTTTTCAACAATATTTTCATTACTCAAATTGCACACTAAATTAAAAATAATATTAATTTTCACCCAATAAAATGACTTATCTTTCCAATCACTTTTAGTAACTAATAAGCCACTATTCCCTAAATATTAAAACTGTCATCTCCACCACCTCCCCCTCCTCCTTTTTTTTAGCCTATTTCTAACCAAAGTTAAATTGGCCTAGTTCCAAAGTAAATGTTGCAGAGTGGCGTGAGTATGATCATTGAACTTTAACTCATTGTAGATTAACCAAATATTTTCATTTTCTATACTTAAATTTCCTATAATAAATGTGCCTCCAGGAATCAAGAAATCTATCTGAATTGGTCTTGTGTTCAATACTTCGTTGAGTATCTGTCACATCTGAATCCTTAGGCCTCACTAAGTCATACATCTGTAATGGGGTCCTGTAGTCCATGTTCCCGCCCCTATCTCTTGGGATTTAGGAACCCCATTACCTGGGGATGGGACTTCCCTTCCTATAGGACTCCAGGCACACCCATCAAGACAAGATGCTAGAAACATCACATGGTCAAGCTTGCCATGTGGCCAATATGGCGCTGGCCAGATCTGACCTCCAAAATACAACATCTACCTGGTAAAATAGTTATGTAAGAGAAGTGTATCCACAATTTGTAGCATAGAATACTGAGACAGTAAGAAATAAAGCAAGATAAAAGCTCACAACTTATTTCAAATAGAATGTGTCATTTGGGAAAATGATTTTGATAGCCTTGCTGCTAATACTTGTTTGCTTGCTTGTTTAATTGGTAGTAATAGAATTTGACCTCAAGACCTCATACTATTGCTTGACAAAAGCTAGTGTCCTACCACTTGAACCATGCCTCCAATCCTGCTTTTTGCTGGACTCAGTAAGGCATAGACAGCTTTTAATTTTTTCTAACATGCCATCTTCCTTCGTGAGTCTTTTTGTTGTTAACTATCAAACTCATTTTTGTTCCTGTAAATCTCTGTAAAATATGTTCCAAATAATGTCAAAATAATTTTTGTATGTGAAAATAATCATATAAAAAGTTACATTAAATTTTAAAATTATTATTAAAGTTATTGTTTTACAGTGCATAGCATTTTTTAGGAGTCTAAAAAAATATTTTTACTGTGGTTAATGAAATATACACCTGAGTGTACTCAACTTTTGTCATAGTTTAATTCCAAATTACTAAGGAAAATTCAGAAACATGGGTAAAAATTATTCTGTAATTAAATTGCAAAGAAATCATTTAGAATCAAGCATATTAAACATTGGACCAATGGATTATTTGTCCTGGAAACAATTCTGAAGATGGGACTCACCAAAAATATTTAAATGAGGAGATAAACTAGTAAGTTAAAAACCCCTTTTATTTTTACAGTAAATTCATCCATCAAGTCTTCACTTGATCTCACCATTTCTTAGCTGTTAACCCAGATTAATAGTATGAAAAAAATTTAGTGTATGCTCTAGAAGTTTCTGAGTTGTGAAGATTCATTTAATACAATTTTTCTTTGCTATTTCTACTTTGTAGTAGTCTGCTCAAATGATTATATGCTGATGTTTAGAGTCTACATTATATTTTTAATATATAAGTTTAATAAGGCAAAAGTATTTCTAATATAATTCCTTAGCTTTTACTATTATAGAGGGATACAAACAATACTTTTCTGTAAATAAGCTTTTATCAGAAAGCTTAGCCCTATCAAAAAGAAAAATAAACACTGAAAAGATTCAAAGGTAATGTCCTTGTTAAATATCTTCATGAGAAAATGAGTCATAAAATACATTTGACTGGATGCAAATTTTTTTTGACATATTTAACAGTTCATAAGTACACACATTGTAAATGCACAGGAAAACTTTTTAGGCTCAGGATAGTGTTGAGGTAAGGCCTGCCTCAATACCCTAACACACAAAGACTAATCCAAGCAAAGCCCATTCATCCCTAGGCTAGAGGCTTCAAGAGAAATTACTGTAGATGCTTAGACAGAGAGAAGGAGCATGCTTTTTAGGGAATCTGTTGCAGGGTGGGGATAGGTAGGAGATGACAACATTATTGACTTGGACATCAGATAAAGAATGATCTGGGCTCATGGTTGGCCTCATTCAAAAGCCATGTTTTCATTAGCACTTTAAGTGCAATGATGGTGTATATTTCTGTCCCAGGAAGTGTTCAGAAGCCTGAAGGCACAGACTGAAACAAAAAGTGATATAGGCTCGCATGGAAGAAAATGAAAAGTTTGTACAAGACCAAAGAAAGCTTCCATCAGAGAGTATTTATTAACTTAACAGCACTTGTCTTTAATAACTGAGTTTGTGCTGAAGGTGTCTGTCTGTGCAAGAAATGTTAGTTCAGTAGACACAAGTACAGGCCAAAGATAATATACCTAAATCTAAAGCATGTTCCTGTAGCATTATTATTCTGTAAGGTTTGTAGTCAATCAAATGCAACTTGGGATGGCATAAAATGCATCTCATAAGGTTTGATGGTTTCACATCTAATTTATAGTAAAGGGAAATATTGAAGATTAATTGCAATGCCCTTCAAAATAAACGCCATGTGACTTTGGCTATTCCAACCTATATTTTTTTTCTCAGAATTTAATCAAAGTCTTAGTTGTCAAGAACTCAATTGTTTAATACACTAAAGTATATTCAGATTTGAATAAATTGATCAGTACATACTGTATAAATTGATGTTTGAATAAAAATGTTAAATATATTTTTGTTAGTTTTTAAGTCACTCCAATATTTATATTGAGTTGCATTCACTACTTTTTTCAAGATTTAGCAAGGATTGGTTTCAGTGTAACAGGATGAGACAGGAAAACATGGAACACAAAGAGAGAAACGTTACTTGGTCCACAGGCAGGAAATGAGAGTTACACTCAAAAAAGGGCAGTTATCCTTTTTGAGCTAGAGGAATGCATATGGTCATACCCCCTCCTAACCTTTAATAACTAGACAATGGATCTGGGTGGCTGTGATGCGTGATGTTTATTATTCTAAAACACAAAGGTGTGCTTCAGCTTTCCCCAAATACAGGAATAACAGGTGAGTGTTAGGAACCCCTTTTCTCAGACATTCTTCTGACTTTGCTGCCTCTACCCCTTCATGAGAGTTTTTTGCAGCCTCAGACCATTTAATATGAGATAACAGGTACAGATAACCCTTCAAGTTATTCTTAATTTTAAGATGAGGTTATTTATCATTATATGGAAATATTCTAACCTCCACAGACCAGGATAAAATGGAGGTGGGGATGGGAGGAAATAAAAACAGGCAAGAGTGGAAAGAAGACAACCCTTAAAAGACAATATATTTGCTGCCCAAATGGTGTTTGTCATTCCTGGGTAACAGTTTGTTTAATATAAAACAAACTTCAATATTTGAGAAATGCAAATCCTTCTCTCTTAAATAAATATTTTCACTTTTCAGAGATTATACCTGTATGAGAGTATAAATCAACCCTGCACTTTCAGGAATAATGGAAATTGTCATTTCAGCATTGCATGGTTAGTCAAATTCTGCAAATATACATATATGTTAAGTAAAATAAATAAATATATCTTGCCTTACAAACTCTTCCAACTCGAGAAAGGATGGTCTTATCAGAAGTACTGCCTTCTTGATATGATTCACGAAAGAAGAAATATATTTTGTCATCATCTGGATTATAGGTATCCGGTATAGGGAAAGTTCCAATAAATTTTGCTCCTGTTTGAAAAATAATAGCTATAAATTAAAGTGCTAAAAAAAAACAACAACAACCAACAAGCCAGCTGTAATAGGACTAGTGAATTTAGAATGTAAAACAACTTAGAAAAATTAGAAACATAAACCATCAGTCTAATGTGTGAAGCAAGATGTGCAGACAAACTCATTGCCATGAAGAAAAGCAGAACAGTGGAAAGAGGTTCAGAACAAGTCCTCAGGAATTCTAGAGCATAGGTGAGAAGACGTTTGGCTAACACTCCCAATTTGTTACAATTCCATGAAATCAGTCACAGATCACAAAATATAAAAGGAATACATTCTGAGAAATGCATTGTTAGGTGATTTCATCATGATTCAGAGTACATCACAGAATGTAATTACATGAAGTAGGGGCTATGAACTCTTTAGGTAATATATTAGCCTGGGAACACATTTTCATGTGTGCTGTATGTGGTCCTTCGCTGGCAGAAATGCTATGTGAACATTATATTAAGGTCATCATATGAATGCCAAATGTTATTTAAGTGCTATAGGAAATCTTATCACACCTGGCAATTCAATGATTTTTATATCCATTTTTCTTATTTACGATGCAGTTATTGCTATCTAACCATGACATATTTTATTTAAAAAAATCTAAGAAAACCTGTACATATATCTCAAATTATACTTATATTCCAAAGAGCTCCTACATGCTGTTATCTGCTGCATTTTATTAAATTTCCTAAGGGGACAAAATGAAAACAGTAATAATGCTTGGGCCATCTCCAATTTGTTTTCTGGAGTCAGTCTATTTGGTTTTATATCTATATTGGTTCAAAAATAATTGTTTGACTAAAAGCAAAGAACCCAACAGAATTCTTCCTATGAATTGAGGGAAGGACTTCAGTTAAGTCAAATGTATGAAATATCTTGAAGGAAGCATAGAAAGATGCTAAAAAAAAAAGAATTTTTTTTAAAGACCTGGGAAGGTCAATAAAAAGATTAGCATTGCCTTCTATGGTTTTGCTTAAAACTCTTGATTGATTTGTTCCAAGGAAAAGTGAAAGTTGTATCCTTGCAAATAAATGCATAGCAATTGGTGAAAAGGCCAACTATTAAAAATGTTTCACAATAGCTATTTTCAATGGACAGAATTTAATATTGAGTTTCAAGTGTTTTGAGTTTCAGTTACATTCATCCCAGCCCCTCTTAGGTCTTCTGAGTCTTCCCAGTTTCCATGTAAAGGCTTAGGGGAAAAGAAATAGGGACTAGTTGTGTGAAGTTCTTTGTTTCCTCAGTATTTACTGGATTTCAAAACTTCAATAAAACATTTGTTTCACCCTCTTACAGGTTGTTGCTAAATCCCAAACATTTTATTTTAATCCCTGAGCAAAATAAAACGATCTTTTTTATTTGTAAATGAACATTTCTGATTTTTTAACAATTAACAGCAATCTAAATAAAGATTTTTCTGTAAATATATACTTGATATTTCAATTGCTAATATATTCAAGATCTACCAGGATCAAGTATTTTTAAATGAATAACTGACTCTTCAATTTTAATTTTAATTAATAAACAACAGTAAATAAGACAGTAGATGGCTAAAGAATAAAACCTAACCTTGATACCCCCAAAAGAGTTGACAACAATTAAAGGAGAAAAGGACAACCAAGGGAGTCTCCACAGACACATGAACAGATATTGAACAAGCCATACAATGTTCTAAATATACACACACTTAATCCAATGCCACCAAAGTGAGTGAAAATATTTACTCTATTTAAAATATTTATAAGTACAATACTTAAAAGAACTATCCTGTAGGTGACTCTTACAAGGATCTAAACTTAATAGTCACTAAAGTAGAATCCATTCCATATACAGAGAAAAATTGGTTGTTAGACTCTTCGACCCACAATTCATAGTGGAGATTATGAATGGACAGGGCAAGTGAAGGCTAAATCATAAATATAATTTTTAAGTAACTATAATGGGATTAAAAGGTTTAAGAAAATGATTCTGAAATTATAGTAATATGATTGGATCCCTTAATCTTGAAAATAAATGAGCTTAAGATGTTCATTACCATAAACAGAATTATACTACCTAAATATAATTTCAGTATAATATACACATTCTAGCATTGTGACTTGTAATGCTAATATCCTATTTGACCTATACAGTGACAGAGGTAAATTTATAATGAAAAAAGTAAACGGTGATGTATTTGCATAGTGGTGAAAGATTTGCACATCCTTCCCTCTGAAGAAAATGGGTAGTCAGTGATTTAAAGCAGAAAAACATCCCAAATAACAGAAAAAAAAAAACAATGTGAATGGCAACTGCCTCATAAAAGCAGTTTCTAAACATTAAAAAAAAATTGATTATATGAGCTATTGATTTTTTTTTTTACTTCTGTTGAAAACAAAAATAAGATTCAAACACAGAGGTCTTAAAAAACACAAGACAATCAAGTAGCTTTTGTCCATACTGCAAAAATGTATAGAAAATGAAAATTGTTGTCTGGGTAATACCAGGTAGCATTGTAGTCAACGGCCAAAAAATAGAGTGTGCTCAAGTCTTCATTTCATGAATTTTATTATTGTATCAACAGAGAAAAATAGTATAGATGTTTGTCCCAGTGCTATTTCTTTTAACTGTAAGCTAATACGCATTATGTATGGTTTTGTGTTTTATTCAGTCTGTGATGATGTTATTGAACTCTTAAATGCTAGTTTTTTGGACACTAATAAAATAAAATTTGTTCAGGAGGGGAATGTTAGAGATGTTTAAGCCAAATGTTTATTATATGATGAAATTTAATTATGGAAAAAAGTTAGTAGCAAATAGTACTCTATTCTCTGATTTAAATAATAAGCATACTTATGACCTAAAAATAAGTACAACTTTCAAGAATAGTTTCTTTCTTGCAGATTACACTGAGGTACTGTCTTAGAACAGTGATGTTAGTGTTTTGTGATAGAAAATCTTTCCTGACTTGCTGCCAAATGTGAGTAAAAATAGGTATCGTTAAATTACTGCATAGTGGTTGAATTAAACTATTTAAAATAAAATGAGAAGACACCTGGGCTTTATTATAGCACACCCCCACCCTGTCCTTGGCATTGAAATACATGTCCTCATAGCAATGGAGTTTGAAATCAAGCATTTTTACAAATGAACTTCTAGCCTGACTCCATGAGGCCTTGCCAAGTACAAATGTAACAAGCCCATGTGGCCTGAAGGGTAAACTGTTTTCATTTCTTCATGAGCTTCTTCATCTGGATGATGACACCTACCTATCGCTTAATAGGTAGTGATATTTTGACTTCCTTTTATTTCTTCTTATAATATGTTTCCTATTTAAAAAAAATGTCCTTTCGTGTGGTAAAATTAACAGACAACAGAGCACTCATACACCCACTTTAAATTAACACTGCCTCCATATGTTTAAATGAAGAACTAAAGCAAAATTTCCCATTAACTCCAGAAAAGAAAATAAAAACACATGCAACTGAAGCTCCATTGTTTGTTTTCATTTTCCAAGTAGTGATGTATTTTGTCCTTAAAATGCTAATAAGATGACTGTGTTTGAGGACTCACTCTAACTTGTGCCTGAGTTTCTATTTCTTTATGTTTTAAAATTGATAAAGAAAAGTGTGACATCATCTTCATAGTCATGGAGCCACCTGTAGTATTTTACCTTTGCAACTTTTTTTAATCACCTTCCTTGTAACATATTTAACTGGTGGTTCAATACCTCAAAGAAAGAATCAATGATTCCATATTTTTAAGTCTTGAAATTAGGCTAGACAGTTCTGAAGAAATTGAGCAGGATCATAGAGTTGTTGAAGAGTGCGGTCCCACACTGGTTAAAGCCTAGTAAGGCATAAAACACAATATGCCCACATATTTAAGGATTTTCAGCTCATTCAGTTGTTCCATGTATGAACACACTAAAAAGCATTCTTAGAATCTTTATCATAACACCTAAATATGCAAATGCAAATGCAATTTAGTTTTATGTTTTAATCTACACATAATATCCTGTTTGTAAAAATGCTCAGGATATGCATTTTCTAAGTTTCTTAAATTAGTCAGGAATAAATAATATATACTACAGCAGTGGTACACAGGATAAATAAACATAACCTGACAGAGAGCCTATTATTTAAAATATGATTACTTCCTTACAACTGACAGTAATCTTATGAAGCTTAATGTTTCACTTCTATATGCTATACAAAATGATAAGAAACATATATAGTATAATAAGACTTTAGTTAGGACACAAAATTAGTAAGCAAGAATGTTTTATTTATTTATTTATTTTAGTAGAAGTAAGAGTAGTGTCTCACTATGTAGCCCAGGCTGACTTTGATTTTGTATGTAGCCCTTTGTTTCCTGAGTTCTGAAATTTACAGGTGTGCACTACCATATCTGTGGTTCAAAAGCAGAGTTGTTTCATATAAATTTCTCTAATAGAAATACTTTTGTATCTGAGTCAGTATGCTCTAGTCATGTGACTATTGAACAGTTGAAACATGACTAGTGTGCATGAGAAGCCGATTTTTAAGTTTCTTTCATGTTTCTTTTATATTCTGCATTTGTAATGTTAGAGACATTCCAGTATGCTAGACTAACAACTTATGACCAGTTTATGTCTTCAGTCCTATTTTTTAATTTTTTTTTTAATTTAAATAGCCCTGCATGGAAAGTGGGTAGCATATTGGCCAGGGCATCCTTCATTCTTGTGTCCCGTGTCCATAACTGTGCCCAGAATTAAAGAATTAATGAATTTATTCCCAAAATGACTATAAAGAGACAGTAAACCTTCTAAGAGATAGGGAAAGTATTTCTTCTCAAAAGCCTAGTATCAACATAGACAAGCTGGGAGTGACTGTTTGAACACCAGGGACATCCTTACTTCATGCTTCATCCCTACTGGTAAAATATGAAGTTACAAAATATAATTTCTAAGATAACCTTTATTCTTCCAAATCAGCGCAGCTCATATGTATTCCCTCTCCTCATACCTCGAATGCTAGACAGGTGACCCACTGACTTCTGCCTTGGAGCATGGGTTGACTAAATCTAGAAAATAGCTGTTTCTCAAAAAGAAGACAGCTAGGCTCCCTGAGAACGTCAACATTTTGACTTAGTCCATCAGGTTACTCCTCATTATAAGAATCTTATGTTGTTTTAATCATTTCCTTTCTTCCTTTGCACTTTTTCCTCCAGTAAAGGAACTTAAGACTAGCTAGATCTCTGGCCAAATTAAGTTCCTCTCACTCTGGCTTGCCTTTCCCAAGAAACATCTGACTTGCTCCAAACATTTCCCCTGCCTGTAACTACACTGCCTAAGTCGTGCAATTGCTCTCTCTTTCTGTCCTAGACCTTGTTGCCCGACCCACTGTCTGGGTTTGCTGTGGGCCAGCATGGCAAATGGGCATGGACCTTATTTCTAGTGAGGCTGTAACAGCAGTCAAAGGAGCAGAATCTGGTTTTCTAGACTCTATTTCTGGATCAGGATCAGGGTCCAAAACTGGACATGCATACCTAGCTGCTTAACAGAAACTATTTGCAAAGCACCATATTGAAGCTTTTAAGATTATAATTGTAAACAAATAAGCACTGTCAACATAGCTGAGATACTGCTTAGTATGGGTGTTATGCAGAATTAAATCTCAAAGGAGAGAGAAATAAGACATAGGGAGATCAGCGTGTGAATAATACACTTTGGCAACAACCTAGAGACAAGTACCTAGGCCCTCTAGGAAAACTGGGACCATGAAAGCAAAAAGGTCAGTAGGTATTTTGAAGAAAGTAGAAACCTTGGGTGGTAGATTAGATAATAGGGATTAAAGAGATGAAGGAATCTAATATACATCCGGGGTAAATGGATGAATGAAGTTAAGAAAGTTAGGGTAACAGAAAGGAAAGGATAAAATTGAGGAAACTTCCCTTGTGCTGGTGTCCTATGCCTGTACTTCTAGCTATTCACAAGACTGAGATGTGGAAAAGGATGGTTTGACAATTGCCAAGGCAGGATTGGCTGTAAGATTCGAGGATAAAAACAGGGACTTGGAATATGGCCTAGTGGCAAGAGTGCTTGCTTCATATACATGAAGCCCTGGGTTCCATTGCTCAGCATCACATATATAGAAAACGGCCAGAAGTGGTGCTGTGGCTCAAGTGGCAGAGTGCTAGCCTTGAGCATGAAGAAGCCAGGGATAGTGCTCAGGCCCTGAGTTCAAGCCCCAGGACTGGCAAAAAAAAAAAAAAAAAAAAAAGGGACTGGGAATGTGGCTTAGTGGTAGAGTGCTTGCCAAGCATTCAGGAAGCCCTTAGGTTCCATTCCTTAGTATCACACATAAACAGAAAAAGCCAAAAGTGTTGCTGTGGCTCAAGAGGTAGAGTGCTAGCCTTGAGCAAAAAGAAGCCTGGTACAATGCTCAGGCCCTGAGTTCAAGCACCAGGACTGACAAAAAAACAAAAACAAACAACAACAAAAAACAACAAAATAAGCAGACTTATTGGTTTTCAATATTTTGTTACAATATTAAAATTATAAAAACAAGAAACAACAAAAAACTCAATTTAGTAGGTCAATTCAAGAAAAAGTTTAATCTTTATTTTTATTTTAATCACTCATTTTTTAAAATCTGAAATACTGTACTCCAAAATAAGCCCCACTCTCTCTGTCGCCTCCCTCGCCTGCTTTGTTTCCTTGGTTTTGTTTTGCTTTTGTATTTCTGTTCTTTAATACAGTAAATTGAACCCAGGACCTCATGGATCATGCTAAACAAACACTTTGCCAAACATATGGAGGCCAGGCATATGGACCCCGTGCTTCTGTTTCCCAAGGAGCTTTGATCATAGAGTTGTCCCACCCAGCCCAAACGAAATATTTTTAAGGTCGGTTACAGATAGTTGGAATTATAGTTTTAGGAAGCCCAGAAACATAGGTAACAGTTGAAACCATTAGGAAGGATACAGTCACTAAATGCTTAAGTATATAAGGAGAAATAAAGGTTTTCACTATATTAAAATGCTCAAGCAATGTCTGAAAAAAAAAGTCACAGAATACTCAGGGTATGAATTTCATCTCCCACCTTCAGAAATATGATAGCAATCATAGAAATATTAATACAACTTAGCACTTAAAACTGTTTCCTAACAGGATTTCCTATAGTAATTTTAAGAATTATGGCCCTCTGGGAAGAGACACACACGGTACTAGAAGCCATGATTATAGACAAAGTGAATCTCAGAAAGTTTTTATCAGAATGTGATAGTAAGAGCTTAAGAGAAAATACTTAATTTCCAAAGAAACAGCCAGTTTTCATTGAACTGGGACATTTTGAGAGTAAAAGGGCAACAGTAAAGTAGACAATTCCTAATAAACTGTTCTCATGATCACACAAGATCTTCACCACTAAGCACATTGCCTTGAGTAACTAACTCAGAACCACAAATGTTAATTCTCCCAAGTCTTAACCACTTGCTTGAATTTAGTTTCTCTCAGACTTCTACCATATGGCACTTCTTCCCTGAAAACTTTCTTTTCTACTGGCATCATGGACTCAGTTTGTTTGTTTTTGTTTTTATCCTTGGATTCTTTCATTCACAAATATCCTCTCTCAAATATCCTTTACTATTTTCTTTCATGTTCCTATCAGCCCCACTACCTTTCTCCCCATCCTCATTCTCCTTTTAGTCTTCATTTCATGCTATTGACATTTACCTTTACAATAACAAAGGTCAGATTTCCTGATTAAGAAGTAAACCATCAATGGCTCTGCTAGGTTTCACAATAATATTTACAGCTTCATAGTCTCTTCTCTTCCTCTCCTCACTCTCCAGGCTGATCAGCACATTAATCAATGGTGAGATCACTCACCTACCCCTGCCTCTCTGTGCAGGTCCTGTGGTAGTACTCAATAGGTGAAAAGGCCTCATAAATAGTTTCTTAGGGAGTTATACCAATTTGAAAGCTTCCTACTTCATGTCATATTTATATAGTAATAGAGCATTTTAGGTAAATAATTTTTGCATAAAAATCTTCATTTATTGTTTTAACAACAATATGGATTTATTTATGGATATGTGAAAGTGAAATAATTAAGTAAATAATCTCTTAAAAGAATAGCTATGTGATGATCACTCCTCTACTGAGAGACAGAATCTTAGACTCATTTTAAGCCATAAGAATACATTGATTTTAAAAGATACTAAAGCCTCTGTAGAAATGTCATTCTAGAGATCACATTGTTGTGTAAACAAATAGACCTGGTTATTCTGACTCAGGAAAGGTTTTAAAAGTGCTTCTCCTTCTGTTTATGTTGTCACTGTTTAAATGACACTGAGAGATAACAAAGATAGACTCCAGGAAATTTCTACCTTGCCCTCCTCCACTTTAGTCCTAGATTTATGGTGGTAATGGTAAATGTGGGCTGTCTGCTTAAACCACAGTTTTATGTTATTCTGCTCTGCAATGGAATAAAGCCTTATCTTAAGTACAAAGCAAAAGGAAATCATAATAAAAAGTGGTCTGTTATGAGGCAGTGGGGCAAAGCATGGTCTTGTATTAGCCCTTCAATTAATTAAATACATTCATTGGGAGTTCCTTGATTTCCTGTAGTTTTTAAACTTACAACATGATACTATTTAATAAGTAACTTACAATAAAATCATCATGAGACAAACCCACGTCAATATATTGCTTAAACTATCTTAACACATAATTTTATCTTTATCTTTATGGATATGGGGAAATAAGGAAGGCTAACGGTTCTGATTTGATCAATACATACATACACATGCTAAAATTTTACACAGTACCTTCAAATATGTACTAATATGTGTGAGTTAAAAAGACAAATTGTCTGGGCTGGGGATATAGCCTAGTGGCAAGAGTGCCTGCCTGGGATACATGAGGCCCTAGGTTTGATTCCCCAGCACCACATATACAGAAAACAGCCAGAAGCGGCGCTGTGGCTCAAGTGGCAGAGTGCTAGCCTTGAGCGGGAAGAAGCCAGGGACAGTGCTCAGGCCCTGAGTCCAAGGCCCAGGACTGGCAAAAAAAAAAAGACAAATTGTTCTGTCAGAAATAAACCTGCAAATCTACTAAAAAGAAGTTAGCATTACAGTCAAATCCATTTCCTATAAATTACTATGCAGTGCATAACTAACTCAAGTCATGACAATCGACTGGAGGAATCAGGTTGCCATCACTGTAATCCCAGTTCTGTAGATAAAAAGCTGTGGAAACATGACCAGTGGCTCATCTTTTCTCACCTGCAATTTGTTCATCCTTCAAAAACATAAATGTAATAATATCTCACATGTCACTGTGCATAACAAAAGTATCTGTGAAAGAACAGAATAATGCCAGAAGTAAAATATATATTCCATCAATATCTACTATTACCACATGCAAAAGCTTCTGGAGATTGTTCTGATTTGATATGGAATTCTTTCAAGTATATTTTATTAGTCTATGTTAAATCAATGATTTCAAACACTTCCAAATGAATAATAATGAGCTTATCTCTCCCAATGCAAAAATATCCAAAGTGACAACATCACTAACCATTGAGCCAGTAGTGCTCTGAAATGTCCGTTCTGATGTAATGGTGGTCATGAGTAGGCCCTAGGGATCGCGTGAATGCAGTGTCTTTGCCAAGGAAATCAGAGGCTGTTCCAGAGTAGAGGTACTCATCTGGGAGGAGAAAGGCATACACAGGACTTTCAAGAGTACAGAAGTAGATAGTATTTCAAATACACAAATTAAACAGTCTGACTCCAAAGATGCTGATTATTTGATATCAGAATATGTTACTTTGAAATTTCACTTTCAGAGATTGACTAATTTACTCAATATTACTCAAAGCAATAACTCCGTTAACTTTGAAAAACAGATAAAACAGATGTTAAATAACTGATTGTATTAAAAGGCCAAATTCTTCTGAAATATTAATCAAACATGCACTGGCTTCTCTTGGAATAGTCTTTACTTATTCCTTTCTCCCCAAAATAATTCACTTCTCTGTGTCACCCAACACACAAAAATGTATTAAAATTAAAATGCTATAATGAGGAATGGATTGTATAATTTGTGTTTACTTAACCAACACAACCTCACTGACCACAAGTTTTCTTTGCCCCACCTCTGTGGAAAGGGAGCTTTCAGCACTGAAGTCATTCTGTATAATAATAACATGATGCATTCCTTGTAGCTGATCCTGAATCTAATAGTGCAGATAAGCAGACATTCTTGAAAAGGGAATTCATGTGCCATTACTGAATACCAAACTTTTAAAATTATTTATATAAAGTTCATGTTCATGATTTATAGAGAAGAGGAAAAAGAAAGATAAAGAAGAATGGGAAGAGGGGGCAAGGATAGGAGAGGGAAAAGGAGGAGAGAAAGGATGGAAGGAAGAAAGTAGAACAGAGAAGCAGCAGATAGAGGAAGGTGAAAGGGAGAGAGAAGACTAAAGGGAGAAGAGGAAGAGGAGAAAGAGAGGGAGGAGGAGGAGGCAAAAAAGGAGAAGGGGGAAGGGAGAGAGGGACTAAAGAGAAGATGAGGAAGAGGAGAAAGAGAAGAATGAGGGGGAGGAGAAGCGGAGGAGGGGAGAAGGGGGAGGAGAAGAGGAGGAGGAGGGGGAGGGGGAGGGGGAGGGGGAGGGCGAGGGGGAGGAGGAGGGTGGGAGAGATAAAAAAAGAGATAAGAAGGCTGGGAAGTGACAATCTTCCCTAATGTTAGTCAGAGCAATGGGTGGGAAGCGGAGAGGAAGAAGTCTGTCCCTACATTAGAGTATGTTGTTCCTTTGAAAGCAAAGTCACTGACATTTAAAGAGAATTTTAGAGTTTACTATTTTGGATTACACTTAGTAGGATAAAATAAACATACCTATTGCTTTACAGTACATTTAAAAACATTTAAATAAACACATTGTTTAGCATTGAAATTCAATTTTCCTCAGAAAAAAAATTTTAAATTCTGTGTGTATAAAAAATAATCAAAATACTTTCCAAATCCCTTGGTTATATCTGTTTGTATAAGCCTTTCAATTAATTATTTGAGTCAATTTACCTAAGTAATGTCAATGGACAACTTTAGAGTAATCAAAGCACACAGAGATGAGAAATAAAGCTATGTACATTGGAGGTAGAAATGATATTTTTCCCAGACCTTTAACAGTAAGGTGCTTTGCTGGAGTATATGAGGTAAATGGCAATACAATGTTTTATTGCAGAGCAAAGTTTTAGGAATGATACAGCCAACAAAAGCATAATGAACAAGCTTTGCAAAAGTAAAACAAGCAAGACATTCTTTTGAAATATAAAAACTTGCAGGTATTTTAATATTTTGTCAAAAAAGAATGTGAGTACCTAATATTAAAAAAATCATCTTCTTTGTATCTAGAATTACTTATGGATTCCTAAATGGGGTCAGCTATGCCTTTTTGTATTAAGGGATTTTTGACAGCTAAAAATCCCACATCATCTATTTCTTTTACTGAGACGAGTGATCACAAGCCACATAATTTTCAGAACACACAGAAACACAGATATTCTCACTTCTATGTGAGATCACTGGTTCCCAGTAAGTGAAAATTAAAATGTCATGGGGCCTCTCTCTTATCTTCTGTTCAAACATTTGACAGACAAGCTACATAAAAGGAGATTCAAGTTAAGAACCAAAGGAAGACAAAAATAATTCTCATAATGGTTGAAAATTAGGAGATCCTGCTGACATTCTTCAGAATGGGCTTTAGACCACACGGTATTACATTCTCTAAACAAGTCACTCATCTCACATGAGAATGAAAATGGAAACAGAGTGAGGGAAAGCTAACCATGCTTGAAAAATATATACCAATTCCCTTAATAGTGAAATTGGGAAAGACTTGTTTTAACATTATATATCTTTATTTGGTAACTTGGTTCTTTTGTTTATTAATTAGCCTAGGACCCAATACATGTTTAGTAGCCATACTGAACAAAATGGAGACATAGCTCAGGATAAGAAACTACCAGATATTTCAATATAAAACTGCATAAGGTAAAATTAAGCATACTATTGACACTAAAAATAATTGAATGAACAATTGATTTACAAAGCAACTATGTTGACATTGACATGTTCAGCCTTCCTTTATTGATAATGATGATCTGCAGAGAATGATGTGCCACCAAAATTGTCTTCAATTAGATAAGGAAATGAGGTTTAATTTTCAGTAAGCCCTTACCTGCCATTACTGAAGCAAAAGGCTGCTGCGGGTCAAAAGGACATTTCAGTCTTCCAGACTCCAAGTTATGTGTGTCTAGTTTGAATATGAGATCCTGTGACAAGAAACACATGTGATAGTTGTAAATTTATCCCAGTTAGCAAGTACATGGGAGGCAAGAATTAAATTCTAAATCATAAATTCAATAAAAATTAGTTGAGCATATATTATATACTCCCTGGTTTCTTTACTCTGTAGCTGGCATTGCATCTGGCAAGATTCTATATCCATGTTAGGCCTTCATTTCCCCAAAATTTTAATGCTCATGTTGAATGGATTATTCAGCTTGAAGTAGTTACATACTCATAAATGCATTTAGTATGGACTATCATCAATATCAATAACCACCAAATGTACATATTTTGTTTGAATTTGATGATAAAGGTGATACACAGAGGGGTTACAGATACATATTTTAAGTTGCACAATTTATTGAGCCTCATAAACCAACTTTTAAAAAGAAATGTATTTACTATATAATATTTGTACCCTGAGTATGATTTATATAACTTAAGCATCTGCAATTATACCAGATTACTGAATCTTTATGATAAAAAAAAAAAAAACTCTTATGGGTTATAAAAAAAAGAAAGAAAGAAAATGATCCTAAGACAGGTAGCTTGTTTTCAAAGCTGTTGATATGTGGAAGGAAAGAAAATCCCATTATAGTGTTTTCACTATTGTAAAATCCTCATACACAATAAAGCCACATAGTTATTTTGGACGAAACTTATATTTTTACAATAATGGCCACAGATGGAATGACATTGGCAGACTTCTAATGCTCACAAAATAAAACAACATATTACATTGAACCGTCCAAGATAAATATGCATGTATAATGAATATAGCCCCATGAGCCTGAGTATTTCATAACAATGACAACACTACTATGCATCACAAAGACAGATGACGCACCCTATTCACCCACTAGAGGAATCCATAAAGTTAGACTTTCTAGAGCTACAAAAGTTCAGTGGGGTACACATGTCTGGCTTCTATTTATGTAGAAAGCAAACCAGAAGTAAAAGAGAGAGAGAAGAAATTTGATTATTTCTTGCATTATATTGTCACTTGTAACTCCTACTACTCCAGGAAAAATTGTGATAGAAATTAAATACCCTGATTAGCAACTGATACTTTCTTAATTGCTAACCCAATACACTTTAATACTGGCAATAGTTCCACTTAACAAATAAAAGCTACTAAGGAGAGCCCACTGAACTGTCACTACAAGTCTAACAGTATACCTACATTAGTAATTCCAGCTTTATTTGTTATAATGAGGACCATTCCTAGCTGAGCATTATAGAATGCTAATAGAAGACAAAGTAGTAGGAGCTTGAACTCAGGGTTATCATGTGATCTACTCTCTGAACTGAAACTCATGGATGTAACATCAATGTATAGACTCACTGCTGCCATAGAATACTTGATCACATCCAATTTTGATCACTTGTATTTACATTAAACAGGAACAGGCTAATTAAAGGTTTTGAAAAAAATATCTATAATAGCACATTTAAGTCATGCTTCCCAACTATGCTTTGGGATAGAGGCATAGTGGTGGGCAACAAACCTATAATACATAGTGATATATCAGCATAAAATTATATACTATATAATCACAAAAGATAAATAATTTCCCCATATTAAACAGATCTGATAACTCTAAAGCCTCAACTTGGAAATTGTAAAAAGAATACTTAACTGGATCCTGGATCCCCAGAATGTAAATTAATAAAAAGAGATTATATCTTGAAAAATGGCTTAGTGTATCAAAGGTACTAGAAAAGAAACCTCTTAAAAACTGTAGAGTCTTTTATTTTTAAATGCAATGCTGTATTGAGTTCTCAAGAAAGCCCTACAAAAATTAATATTTGGGGGAACTGCGGATGAGGACAAAGAGAATAAATTGACCCCTTGAGCCAAAGATACCTATAGTGAGGTTAAAAAAAACAATAATGGATGACAGATACACGTCCTAAGTGGAAAGACTGAACCACATAGCAGTCTTTAGTTTTGAGAATTTCGCTTTATAAAATTTGTCCTAAGAAATTACTTGAGCTTAATTATACAAAAAGTATATGTCTGATGTATACACACACACACACACACACACACACACACACACACACTAAAACATGTTACAGAAATACAGAGATAACTAAACAGACTTCAGTTGCTCATGCCTAGAATCTCAGGTGCTCAGGAGACTGAGATATTAAGATTGAGGTTAGAAGCCAGTCTGGGCAGGAGTGCCTCTGAGACTCTTGCCCAATTAAACACCAAAATGTCAGAAAGAAAACTGTGGCTCAAGTAGTAGAACATTACCTTTCAGCACAAAAGTTTAGGAACAGGGCTTAGTTTCAGAGTTCAAGCCCAATGACTGGCACAAAAAAAAAGAAATAAAGGAAGGAAGGAAGGGAAGGAGGGAGGGAGGGAGGGAGGGATGGAGGGAGGGATGGATGGATGGAGGGAGGCCAGAGAGGAGTTAATAATAATTTACTAAGGGGCTGGGAATATGGCCTAGTGGCAAGAGTGCTTGCCTCATATACATGAAGCCATGGGTTTGATTCCTCAACACCACATATATAGAAAATGGCCAGAAGTGGCACTGTGGCTCAAGTGACAGATTGCTAGCATTGAGAAGGAAGAAGCCAGGGACAGTGCTCAGGCCCTGAGTTCAAGGCCTAGGACTGGCAAAACAATAATAATAATAATAATAATATACTAAGATGAATAAATTAGACTACTAGTAAGAAAAAAATTATTACAAGGAGACAAAGTAACTGTCGGTATCATCTCTACTTAAAGATGAGATTGAAGCCATAGAAGGGTAATCTTATAGAAATAATCTACTTCTAACCCATTTATTGAACAAGAATTCATCATGACACATATATTTTTGGAAATATGTTTATCTTTCTATGCTTCTGTTGGAATATAGAATAAGTGAATATGGAATAAGCAATGGACCAACTACTATGACAGAGTATATACAATTATGATTTTTTCTTTTTTAAAATTTATTTTCATTGTCAAGGTGATGTACAGAGGGGTTATAGTTACATATGTAAGGTAGTGAGCACATTTCTTGTCAAACTTCTTAACTCCTTCATTTTTCTCCCACCTTCCCTCCTCTCCAATACCTACACACAGTTAACTTCCAACATATTGTCTTATAAGTATCCATGTTGCATTGGTTCAATTTTGTCCCCTTTTACACTTTATATTCAAAATAATCCTGGAAAATATTTACTACTATGATCATCATCATTTTACTGAATGAACACAAGCTTAGAAGGTTTATTCATTGTATATGAGGCAGTGAAAAGTAATGACCAGAGCCATTTCAACCTTGACTCTGAATCCTCATGCTACAATTAGAAGTTGTTGACAGCAACTCTTTCCTAAATTCCACATCCAAATGACCTCTTGCCACAAACTACTGAACATATCTCAAATATACTATGCCCAAGCAGTAACTCACCATTCCCTCCACAAACTTGTCATTGCCCTGACCTCAGTAAATACCATCTTGTTCCAACTGACCTGGATTCATCTTAGCTTGTCCATTTCTTCTTAATGTCTCACTAAACTGAATGGCAGACCTTAGAGTGCGCCTTCCTGCAGCCCTTTATCATAGTACTATTTGCTCTTTCCTGCAACTTTTGGAGACCCTTGCCTATTTGAAAATAGAAAGAGTTTCTAAACTTCTGGAGAAAAAAAGGAAATTCATGAAACTAATGATTCATAAAACAGTTTATAATCTTGAAGCAGGACTGCCATCTAATTAATTATGTGTACTCCTGACTGGCTTGAAAACTAGTTTCAATATCCCCATTCACTCATAATTCTCTCATTCAGAGAACTTGTAAATTTGACTGCCCCTGGGTTTCTTGACAGTCCCAGGCTAAGTAATTAGCTCCATCTAAACTCCCTTTCAGCATGTGTGACTTTTAAGGAGTTGTGGAACACTATTTGCTTCCCTCAGCAGGTTAGGAGTTTGCCCTTTAGCCTCAGGCTTGAAAACACACCCAAGCTGTGGGGCTATCTCATATAATTACACCCTATGCTAGGAGCTACTCTTATATATTACCCTTCATCAAAGCTAGGCAAGAGAACATTACACCAGCAGCTAAGAATGATGGATGCAGTTGCCAAGTCTCCTAGTGGTTCAGAGATTTAGCTACCAAGGTTGCTTTATTTTCAAATAGTTGATTCTCGGCTGGTTGGACAAGTTGGTTGAAAAAGAAAATTTGCTTGGGCACAGTTATGGGTTTGATTTCTGTACAAATCAGTTAAATCAATGTAAAGAAACCTGTCCCAGAAGCCCACATTTCACTTTCAAACACACAGTCAATTATTTTGCAAATATGTGTGGTTATTCATGAGAAGTATATACATAAACATGAGGATAGCAGTATATACAAAGAAATAGTTTTGGGAACATATTTCTGGTGCTAAGTTAGGAATGTATACTCTAGATACATTCTGCCTTGGTTCAGTTCATTGCCAGACCACTTATTAGCTAGGTAACCCTTGAAAATGTAATTATTGTTCCAATGAGATTTCATGTTTTTCTCCATCCTGTAGAGCAGGAATTACAATGATTCTAACTTCATTAAGAGTTTGTGAAATTCCAAAGAAAGGATATATGTAATACTTGACATTGTCCATGACACAAAGTGACTACCTTATTCATTTTATTTTAAATTTCTGAAATCTGAATGTTTTTCATCTATTCAATGTGCAAATATTAGAAATCGCACACACACACACATACAAATACAGGGATTCACTATAATCTGTCACTGAACTCTGAACTCTCCATCTTTTCTCAGCCTTCTGTATATATGTCACTATACCTTGCTCTTCCGCAATATGAATCTGGCTGACTAGACATAATGAAAGCAGGGTGACTATTCATATAAATTCTCTTTATTGAATATTCTCTGTTGTAAACACATAATAGGCCAACTTTAATGAATAGGAAACATGAAATTATTTAAAAATATAATTCCCTTGCAACATCTTATGAAAACTGGATCTCTGCCAATTGTACTATACTATACTGTACTGTATGGTACTTAAAGAAAATGCAAGGGAAAGGCAAGCTATGCATAGAAAACAACCTGAGACATTTTATGCTACTGATTTTCATTATTTTATTAAAACAAGTTTTAGTAACAAAACATTGCTGGCAGGAAAATAATATATTACAAAAATGATAATCTATACAATCCTATATTATACATTTAGTATATATTTTAATTTTTATATTTAAGCATGTCTTCTTGATGTTATTAATATTAAGCAACAATGTACTGTGTTAAATAACATGTTTCCTTTAAAGTATGATGTGTTATTTTACCTCCTTGTAGACTCCAACATCGATATATCCACACATGGGATGAAACGCTCCAGTTCCACACACGTAAATGTGAGTCTTGTTATATGGTTGAAGTACCCGTATGAAATTTGCACATTCAGTCTATTAGGCATAAACACGAATATTATTAGCTTACAATTTCAAACATTATTCTTCATAGTCCATGTTTTGTAAGAAAAACAAACATAAAAAAAGATTTGTGAGAAAGATTTAAATATCCAATTTATCCCCCACAAAAGTAAGAAAATATAGAAACTGTTGTGAATTGAAAACTTCCCCAAATTACATTTTTTAGCTAATCAGTGTTAAAATATCTCTCATGTTTCTGAAAGAGTTCAAAAGAATTATATACACAGAATTAGAATGACACATCCAACATTTCTATAAAGAAGTAAAAGATAAAACCTCTAATATTCCCTATTGTAAGTCTTTGCAATAAACTGTTTCTACTACCATCTGTCCCAGCCACGATGAGCCACTGAGCAAAACACTGAATACAGATGTTCATTCCCATAACTGTATCCTATTCCCTTTCAGTTGTACAAAGAAGTTTCAATTCAACATGCCTATTTGTGAGTATAATGCATCTTGATCAGTGTCACCTCCATTGTTCTGTATCCCATTCTTTTTTGAGTAAAATGCCTTGCCACTGATTGCCATTTCTTTTCATATGCTACAGAGATTTAAGAATCAGATTGCATCCTCATTCTCATGAACATCTTTATATACCCAGTGGAACTGTTGAAAACTTTTACAGTTCTTCTAATTTTACATTTGCATATTCCTGAAAGTCTTTATGTACACATTTATTATCTTTGGAAATTGATTGAATTTAGCTACATTGATTCTTTTTCTTCATATAATTTATTATCTTCACAGAATTGTTGAAAAAATATTTAGTCATGATTTTATGATTCTTGACCACCAAAACCCCTTAAAAATACAAGGTGTACCTTTCATTAATAGATAATTATTTTATATGCAAGGTATGCAGATGTTTACTAAGAAGTTGGGAACCTACTATGAAACAATTAATTTTCATAGCAAAAGTCCTGTTTCACATTGTACTTTAACCAATCACTAAGACATCAGCATAAGCATCACTCTTGTGAGAGCTGTCAGGACTATATTTTAAAAAGCAAAAACCAAAAAAATCAATGATGTACCTATTAGAATTTTTAAAATTGAATATAAAATTTAAGAAGACTATGTCAACTTTTATGACTTTTTTAATTGTTAGCTTAGATTTGTCACCTCAGCTACTCAGGATGAAGATAACAGGACTTCTGCAGTTCAAGGCTAGCCTGGACAAGAAGTAGAAAAAGCACAATCTTAATCTGTAAGGGAAGCATAGTAGTCCATACCTATGAACTCAGCTTCAAAGGATGTGTAGGTAAGATGATTTATGGTCTGAGGCTAATCCTGGGATAAAAATATGAAATCAAATTTGAAAAATGACTAAAACAAAAACAGCCAGGGGCATGGCACAGATGGTAGAGTGTACCCCTAGCAATTACATAGCCCTAAATTCAAACCACAGTACTGACCAAAAAAAAAAAAGATATCATTAAGAAAACTTCCTTATATCATACTATATTATGTGAGTTTTACATATGTTTCCATCCAAATGACTCATAATGGAGGATTTCTCTTTTTCTAGTACAGAAGTACCATATAAAAATAGATTCACATTTTTAACATTGAATAAGGAGATCTCAAATGAAAATCTAATTCAGAAAGATAAATATGCCTTGCTAATAGTTTCAAACAATGATGAGAATAATGAAAAAAAGCCAAGAGAATAAAGTGTAAACAATCCTATGATCACCAGATAAATTGTAGTGAAGACCTTATGGCTGGAGCAGGAATTGTATTACTATTTTCCAGGCTCCACTTCTGCTCACTGACATTACTTTTGTCTTCATCTCTCCTTTCATCTTGAGATTTACATGAGGATGGTATCCACCCAGGAACCATACACAGAGGAGAAGTAAACAGTAAGGCAAGCATGAGAAGTGAAGTAGGGAGAGGGTGTCACTGTTAGATACTACATCATTTTTTCAAAAGCCCAGGTTTTTGTTTTTGTTTTAATCAATGAGAGAATCTAAGGGACAGTTCCACATGATCTGTAGTGAAGTGCTTATATAAATAAATAAAACCAATCCCCTTCCAGATGATAAATTGTAAAATCAGACAAGTTAGGGACTATAACAGTCAGGAATAAAATGGTAAACAAAGCCCATGGTGAAGTTTTATACACCAAAAGCTTGAAGTCTCATGGAAATACTTTGCCTTCTCTAACTATTTTCAAGGTAGTTTATTAAAATGTAACCAAACCTGCAAAGCAACCTATCAAGCTAGTTTCTAAACTTGATGAGACATTATCTAGAGTTAAAGTCTGGAATCCTTCTCCTCTTTGACTAGGCTAACTGGGAGTAGACAGAAACATGGGTCAGTTTAAGTTATCAGGTCAAACTTACATACCTACAAAAGAGAAAATAAAAAGGTCTATTACTTAGTAAAGATTTTCTCTAGGCAAATTTACATTTGGAATTTCCTAAGCCTAGAGACAAAGGTTACACATTGGTTCCGTTAAGAAAAAAAATCTGTATGAAGTCCATGTACCAGAAATGATAAAATATGAGATCTTTAACTTTACATTTTTTGGAGTCAACTTTTCAAACAAACACTTAGCTCAAGGACTTTACAATGACTTCCCTCTAAATCATGACTTTGTTTTTGTTTTTTAATCTCTGGGATTGTGTGTTGTTTTCTTTTTGTGCACAAAGTTGTGCTTAAATAGCATGATCAATAATTAACTTGATTTAATTCACTTAGTGATTAGCCATGACTACTGATGGTGGTATAATTCTCTGAGGCATGAAGCAAGATAACTTTGAGAAGCAGCCTTTCAAACTTTCTCTGAAAGCTGGCTAATTTGTCAGCTCTTGTCCACAATGACAGTTGTTGTATACATCCAAACAATCTCTCAAACAAGATATTTAAATTGGGACAACTATTGAGTTTCCTTGTTCTTCTCCATTTTCCCTGTCCTCTTTTCTACTCAGACACTCCCATTGGAAAAAGGAAAGAGAGAAAGAGAAAAATCAAGATTAAGAAGCCAATTCCTTAATTATCTCAGTAACACTATCTCAGTGTTTCACCTCTTACATGAATTCATACAAATATGAGTAAATAAATAAGCTAATACAAACTGAATATCTTTAGAAAATCTTTAGAATATCTTTAGAAAAACAAATTCATCTACTACTGAACATTTAGTTTCCATTTCTCCTCAGAAACCTGGAAATATACAAAAAAAGCTATCCTTGTAATTCTTAAGACTTTCATGAAGTCCAATTAAATCCAACATAGTACAGCATGTTACAATTGTTCATTTAAATTTATTAAGTTAAATATAGGAGGTCATATATAAATCCAGTGTTTGGTGTATTTTTTTTTAATTTGATTTGTCTTTGGTGGTACTGGGAATGGAATACAAGGCCTCAATGCTTGGCAGGTATTCTACCACTGAGCAGAATATTGTGTTCCTAAAACATTCTTGAAATCAAGATGCAGTTCGGCAGTTCTCAGACAGAATTCAGTATTTAAAGATATCAATCTTAGCCTAATAATGTTTAAAATATTCTTCTTAAAACATAGCTACCACTTTGAAATATATACATACAAATCCAATACCAGCCTGGTATGGTGGTACATGATTATGGCCCCAGCACTCAGGAGATGAAAGGAAGAGAATGACAAGTGTAAGGGCAGCCTAGGCTCTTAGTAAGATGATGTGTCTAAAACTAAAATATAAAATTGAAGCAATAATAGTGAAGAAGTCTAAATAGCAAATGCTTGTTTTAGTAAAAAGAGATAAACAACCTTTTTCTTTTTTCTTTTTTTGGCTGTGGGGCTTGAACTCAGAGCCTGTGCACTATGACCACTTTTGCTCAAGGATAATGCTCTACCCCTTTTAGCCATAACTCCACTTCCAGTTTTTGAAAGGATAATTTGCGATAAGAGTCACACAGGGAGGTTTCTGGCAGGGCTGGCTTTAAACTGTGTCCTCAGAGCTCATCCTCCTGAGTAGCTAGGATTATAAGACTGAGCCACTCATACCTGGCTTAAACAAATATTTTAAATTTAAAAAATGAATTATTATTAAAATATTAATATTAAAATATTTAAAAGCCTATACCTCAAATGAAATCATTGATAGGTGAGAAGTATGTAATAACAATAATACAGCCCTTATCACATATTTATATGACATCCATCTGTTGATCTATTTATCTATCTATCTATCTATCTATCTCTTTATCTATATACATGTAATCACATATATGCTAAGGAACTCTGAAATTAATCAGTAAGGTAAACAAAAACACTAAAATTAAAAATAAGCAGTTACAGGAACATCCACTAAAACACAATTTAACAAGTGGAAAATATTTAGTATTTGCAGTGATGGAAGGTTTTCAAGCTTAAATGGCAAAAATAATTTTCCTTTCATTGTCAAAGCTTACATGATTAATTCTTTGTTATATATTCATACAAAAATATTTTCTCTAAACTGTATCAAATATTGGAAGGCTATGGGAAAATATAGATTCTCATAACCACATACTGGTGATTGGAATGTAGGAGATATGCCCTTTCTATAGGGCAATGTAACAGTATGCATTAAAAATGTCATGTGGTTAACTAGTAAGTCTAGTCAATAACCAGAGGTCTTCACAATTTTTTTTTTATATAAGGCTCTTCTTGTGCTGTATGATTTGTAATAGTAAAAACTGAGTACACATCAAACATCTAAGAAGAGGATTTCTATAGTAATGTATGGAGGAATGCAGTTTAGCCATTAAAATTAGTGTTATAAAAAAATGTAATGGCATGCAAAATGCTCATGGCAGACTGCGAAGTGAAAAAAAAGTTTTGAAGGATTTTGTACACATGATTTCATTCTTAAGAAATAGTAGAGATAAGATAGAACACAAACATCAAGGCATCACCAGCTCTCTCTGGGTAGTCTTTATAGGAGAGGAAGTAATCAGAATTTTTTTCTTATATGTCATTTGCAAAATTTCTACAACAAAAACTTTGTTTCACCTGAAATTTTGGCTTAAAGTAAAATCCAAGAAATCATATAATGACAGAATGGATCTTCCAGATCCGTTTCTCTATGTAATGTCTCTATTGGCAAGGCTGAGAATATCTACAGTTAATCTGACAAACAGAGCCCTGGCTGACTTCACTCAGCTTCCTTTTGTCTGTACTGAGTTGTTCAACCCATTTCAGAGTTAGGACTAAAGACATTTCCTCAGTGACTTTTTTTTTTTTTTGTAATAACCTTCTCTTGAACATAAGCAAAGAACTGCAAAATACCTATGTCGGCTTCTTCCTTGGATGAAACTGGGGGACTCTATTCAAAAAAGTAGAATAGCTCCCTTTTGTTTCCTCATCTTTCATTACATCCCCACACCAATTAGCTGAGTTTATTATGGTGAATAATTCACTCTTTTGCTGTTATATAGTACCTTTGTGTAAAGGGAGACTCTTTCCAAACACTTGTTAATCCTAAACACACTCTTGGAAGTAGGTACAAATTACTAGGGAGGAGAGGGGAGAGGGGGCAATGCGAAAGGTAATAAAAGAAGTCAATAAAACTGCAGATTTGTCTCAATATTCTATTAGTTAAATCGAGGCAATATTGTTCAGAAGGATGATATACATTGTGGTGAGACTGAAGAGAGAAATATTTGATACATATGTAGTTTTAACATCCTCTTTGTGGGTTTTACAGTGTTAGGCAAAAACACAGACTATGTGGCCAGACTTCTGGATTTAATTTTTGGCTTCAGTATTTTCCAGGTGGGCAATATCAAGCAAGTCATTTACCTTTTTCTGGCTTATGCTTTCTCATCTACAGGGCAAGGAATAAAAAAAAAATCCTTTATACACTGTTTTGAAAAATTTAAATAAGACTGTAAATGGAAGGCATGGAAAGTAGTTCCTTGATCTTGATAAATGTGATTAAAGTGCTCTCACCGATAAATATTTTTAAGTGACAATTTAAAAATGTAGCGACAAAGGCATTGGTTGTCTTTTTTTCAAAACTGAAAACTTGATAGACTCTAGTAAAAAAGAAACACACTTCAAATCTCCCATCAAGGTTTAACAGTACATATATTACACTACAAGTGGTTGGTAGAACAGCAACAGAACTGGATTTGATAAGTATGTACTATACAGAGAGTCTTCTGTGCAGGAGAATCCCATCTCCAGAAAAGCGATCACCCTTTGCCTTAATGAGAGGGACAAAAAAGTTACTATATAACTGGACTTAGTGAATTGACTGAAGGGAAAGCATGGTTACAGTGTAAAACTTTACTCATTGTGTGACCTTGAGTGCTTGTGTGGCATCTCACCCATGGGAAAGCTGGCATTAGTCTGTATTTGTAGTAAGTTAAACACATCCTCTTTCTGCTGCCTTCTTCAGCAAATGCTCATTACTGGTCATACACTAAACACCAAAAATATTCATAGGATTTATGCTATATTTCTTCTACTTATTTGACAAAAGAACTGCTTGCCAGTTCAACAGAGCTGACTGTTTTTTCAGATCTGGGAATCCTCCTGGGATGCATGTATTAAACTAGGTAAAGTTATCACATGAGGAGGAGAAAAAAATATTATTTTCTAGAAGAGTCTAGCCACTTTCTTTTCTCACAAGGAGAATGTAAATCTGTATCCAGTAGTGTTTAACACTTCCTGATAAGTTTCTGTCAACATAAGTGTATAGGAGAAGATCACATTTAATAACTGAATGCAAAATCAGATAATTCCACAAATTCATTTTGTTTTTATTATTCTATTTCTATTTTTCCTTGTTATTTTGTTATTACAAAAAAGTGATCATCTAAAAAAAAGTGATCATATGATTCATGCCTTTATCCTTTCATTCACTGAGAGGTCCACAAGGATAGGTAATTTATAAGTTTCAAATACATGCAGACCATGTAAAATATTTGTTGACTAAAAGGAAGAGCTAACCTCTTGTCTCCTTTTCCTACTTTCTGAGGATCTCTTCATTTCATTAGGCATCTAATTTCCTATAGTTGTAATTATACTACGTTTATTTTTAAATCTATGTTTTCACATGAACACACTATTTGTTATTATTAAATATGGAAGCACCATCCAGCTTAATACCCTTCAGCTAATGTGATTCAAGGTAACAATAGAGCCTGTTGTAAAAGTAACCTCAAAGCATCTATGTTTCTAGCCAAGGCTGGAGTCTATTTTCATTCTGAATTACATTCAAAATATGATTTACTTTGCTCAAAAGAATAATTATTCCCCAACAAAGCATGAGAACAGGGAAGAACAGTGTCCGGCTTGAGTCAGAGCACACAGTGCAGAAAACAGACAAAGCCATAGCTCTCTTCAGACATAGGTAGGTGTAATACAGGTAAAGCAACTTGAAGAGTGACAGATCAACTTGCAAAATGCAAAAATAATCCATAGGGAACTGCACCTAAGATTCACAGTTTAGTCTTCGTACTTGTACTAAGCGTTGGGACCGTCTTTATAGTGGTTTAATCTACAATTTTATATTAAAACCATCTATTGGATCTATTGAATTACTTCATGTGATTATTATTAAGTAAATTTGAGTTATTTCTCATCTTCATGCTAGAATTCACCATTCTTTCTGAACCAATATGACTTACTGTCTCTCTAAAAATGTCTATTAGTTGTTAAAAATTTATCTTCAAATTATATAATGATTGTATCATTGTGATGCTAAAATACTGACCACATGGGCTGGGGATATGGCCTAGTGGCAAGAGTGCTTGCCTCATATACATGAGGCCCTGGGTTCAATTCCCCAGCACCATATATACAGAAAATGGCCAGAAGTGGCGCTTTGGCTCAAGTGGCAGAGTGCTAGCCTTGAGCAAAAAGAAACCAGGGACAGTGCTCAGGCCCTGAGTCCAAGGCCCAGTACTGGCCAAATAAATAAATAAATAAATAAATAAATAAATAAAATACTGACCATTTTGTATACATTTACAAAATGCATGCACATTAATAAAATATGTATTGATTAAAATGCATTTTTCCTTATGAGTTATTTTTAAATAGTTTAATGTGTTTTAATATGCCATATAAATAAAATAATGATACTTGGAGTTTTCATATTAGTACCCGTTTAGAAAAGATAAAATTTTAAGTTTAACTTTTAATATTATCTTTAATAATACTAGCACCCCTTTAACAAAGATAATTTTGAAATTTCATACTTACATGGGCATCCTTCCCAGCTAGTTTACATAATTCTACCCGTTCTTTAGGAGCAGGCCAATAAATCTGTAAAACATTTCAAGGTAAGGTCAAAATTTAAATATGTTCAACACCCGGTAGTCTATAATTCTGATTAGAGAAGGAAATGTGTCATATGAAAACTTGGTAGGCATTTTAGACGTTCAGCATGAGAATTTTGGAATTTTAAGTATTTCAAAGCCTCCTAAGTAGTTTGTAAAAAATAAAATCATATAGCAAATCCATTTTTACTAATCTCACTTACCTTTGGATGTATGTGGTAACAGATACAATAGATACACTTATGTATTAATAATTTATAGAATAACATTTGTTTAAATAAGGTTAAACACTGTTTCCTGAGAGTGATGATGCATTAGGAACGTATGTGTGGAGGCGAGGGAAGCAGATCTCTGTCAAGGGCAGGAGTTACCACTTTCAGCTAAGGACTGGTGTGAATTTGTTGACAATACTTAAAAAGCCTGAACACACATACATCTGTCACTAAGCTAAATATTTTAAAGGCATTATCTTACTTGCATTTCAAAGTGGTCCTGTAAAATAGATTATTCTCATTTTCAGGTCAGAAAACTTGGTCACACAACTATTAAACAACGTGTCAGAGGATACAGAAGTAGGTTATGGCATAGTCTGTGTCAAATTCTATCTGCCTCCTAAGCAAGGAGTGTCAACTCTATAATGTTATTTGTGCAAATGGTTAAGGTCAAGGGCACCAATCACCCAGGTGGAAACTTTTAATTATATATAATAAGTCTTGAATTTATCAGAAAAAATTCTTATTTTTTAAAGTGAAGAAGTTTAGGACTTCTGTCAGAAAGTATTACAGAGTAAGGTTACAGTATATTTAGCTATATGTAAGAAGAAACAAGAGAGACAGTGTCTGTGTTGCTAACAATGTATGTTCCAAGAGGTCCTGACAGATTTGTATTGGTTATCACCACTGTTAGCAGACAATGTTTCAATAAGTGAAGAAAAAGATACCAAGCTGGCCACACAGTGAGAGTTGATAAAACTGAAAATAACAAAAGATTAAGAAATCACTTATGTTTTATAATGTTCTCCTTTAGGTATTTTTCAACTTAGGTCTTTGAGTCAAGAGTGACAGAGAATAGCCCTCACAATCTCAAAATAGACAAATACAATGTAATAGGAGGAATTGAGATAGTTTGCTCACTGAGCCAACATTTTCTTTTATTTTTTTAAATAATTACTTATTTATTGTCAAAGTGATGTACAGAGGGGTTACAGTTTCATACATAAGGCCATGGGTACATTTCTTGTACTATTTGTTACCTCCTCCCTCATTCTCCCCTCTGCCCTCCTCTGAGCCAACATTTTAAAGATCTTCAAACTACTACTCAAAGTTGGGTATAGGCAGATGGTAGAGACAGATTGTGAGAAGGCAATACATAGGATAAAGCCAAATGACCAAAGAACAAACAAAAAGTAGAGGTATGACTCAAGTGGTAGAGAAGAGCTGTGAACAAAAATGCTAAATGAGGAAGTAATTCTAAGTTTTGAATATCACGATATAGGAATTTAAAGATAATTTTATTAAAAAATGTTTCATTTGAAAGTACCTTGGAAACCTTCAAAATAAGGATTTACTGAAATTATACATTAACTTCTTATGTGTAAGAACTTAAAAGTCAGAAACAGAATTACCTTAAGTGACAACAGTCTATGGGGTATTTGATTGTGTGATTCTACACATTTACTTAGAAGGAAAAAAACATACCATTTTAGTTGTGCCACTATTTAACAGATATAGTTTTAATTATGATATATGTTAGCGAGTTTCTTTTGCTTTTCACCCATTAGAATAAGTGGTTTCCTTTAAAATAATATTTTTGATTATTAGTAAGGTATTTAAAGAAATATTTTTAATTTAATCTAAATAAAAAACAAAGACAAAAAGCTTCATATTTATTTACATGTATATATACTTATACAGAATATACTTGCATAAAACTGCCAAAAATATGTTCAAGCAATAATGTTATGGTCCAATGATCTTCTGAAGAGATACATAATTCTGCTATCCATGTTTGTCTAGTTATTCATGTGTATGTATGGTGTGTGTGTATATATGTGGTATGTGTGGGTGGGTATGGTGTGTATTCATGCCTGTGTATATAGGAGGATGTAGAAGGAGAAAGCAAGAGGAAGGAGAGACAGAAAGGTCTATATAGTTATGTGAAGAAAGAAAGATGTTAACTCTGGTTATATATAGAGTAAAATATATTTAATACCTAGCCTCAAATTATAGGTATGTCTGTAAACAAACAAAGGAAATATCTGAAATTCATAGATCATTTCACTAGACCTGTATGTTTAACAGAGAATCTCATTCTTAGAACTCATACCACACACTTAAGAATACAATGTACAGGCCAAGCAGCACTGGTTCATGCCTGTAATTCTGTCTGTTCAGGAGGCTGAAATTTAAAGGATCACAGTTTAAAGCCTGTGTTGGCAGAAAAGTTTCTGAAACTCCATTTCCAAAATAACAAGCAAAAAGCCAGACTGGAGTTGTGGCATAACTGGTAGCACACCAATTAAGTAGGCCAGCCAGATGAAAAAGTAATTCTGAGTGCAAACTCATGTACCACCACCACCACAACAAACCAATACACAGAATATCTTCAAAGTATCAGCTTTCAGGTGGGTGCTAGAAGTTCATGCCTATAATCCTAGCTGCACAGGAGGCTGAGATCCAAGTATGACAAGTCAAAGCTAGACATCGCCGAAACATCTGTGAGGCTCTTACTTCCAATGAGCTACAAAAAAAAAAAAAAAAATGCCTAAAGTGGCACTATAGTCCAAATGGTAGAGTGATAACCTAGAACACAAAAGCTCAAGGACAGTGCCCAGATCCTGAGTTCAACCCCCAGGACTGTCTGATATATAAATATATATTTATAAAGATATGTGTGTGTCTATGTGTGTATGTAACTATATGTATAGATACACACATCATATATATACATACATATGTATATCAGCTTTCTTGATTAAAGGTCATGTTTTGAGGCAGATAATTTATATCTCCCTGTTCTTTAAATTTATCAATAATAAAATACCATATATTATAATACACATATGTTACACATAATAAAATAAACATATTATAACACACATATATTACATTACACTCTCAATTTATAATCTCGACATATTAAAGGTAACATTGAGCAGGATAAAGCAATGCACACATGCTTATTTCTTTTTTTTTTTGGCCAGTCCTGGGCCTTGGACTCAGGGCCTGAGCACTGTCCCTGGCTTCTTTTTGCTCAAGACTAGCACTCTGCCACTTGAGCCACAGCGCCGCTTCTGGCCGTTTTCTGTATATGTGGTGCTGGGGAATTGAACCTAGGGCCTCGTGTATCCGAGGCAGGCACTCTTGCCACTAGGCCATATCCCCAGCCCCTCACACATGCTTATTTCAAAGTAAATGGCTGTGTTTGAAAATAATTCACAGATATTTTTCACTCAGGTACTAAGTCACAAAAGGAACAGAGTTCTTGCTCTGTCCTGAAATATTTTTTGAAGAACACTAGTTTTCAGCTAGCTTTGCACTATCTGCCAAATCTTAAATTTAAGGCTAGTGCTGTCTCTGACAAAGGAGTCTAGATCTCTAGGTGTTGATATCCAATATTGCAAACACTTGGAAACCTTGCTGTTGCTCTCTCTGCCTGTTAAAGGCAAGATGGAAAGAAATCAAGCAGAATTCTTTTGTGTTAATCCAGAGGAGTTCAAGAATTCATATCAGCTCAATTATAATAAGAGTACTATTGACAAAAATATAATTAATTAAACAATTGAGTAAACAATTGGTTTTAATTGAGTAACATTCACTTTTTTTTTTTTTTGAAACATCTCACTCTATAGGTCAGGCTGTCTCTGAACTCTATCCTCCTGCCTCACTCACCTTGTCTTGTAGTTACAGGCATGGGCCATCAAGCTCAACCTAAATGGCGATTCTTAGGATTATTGTTTGTTAACTGAAATCTGTGGGAACAGATTGGCTACACTGATGTAAACCATGAAGCCAGCATATGAGAGTTTGAGGAAAGAGGATCACAAGTTCCTGGACCACATAGACTACATAATAAGTTCAAAGCCATCCTGGGCTGAATAGACTGTCTCAAAAGTGCAAAACCAATCAACCAAACAACAACAAAAGAAAAAAAAAGTTTATAAAAATTCTGCATTGTGGAACATTTTTATTTCACTTTAGAAAAGTAACAGTAGTCAGGAGGAACTCAAAAACCAAACCCTACATTATCCTTATCAATTGTAGTTCCATTCATAATTTATGGCATTCATTAACAGTTCCCATACATAAGTTATATAAAAGCAATTATTATTTAAAAAGTAAAAATTTATAATTTTATGCAATTATGTAATGTTAAGCAAGTTAAAGAAATGTTTAAATAATGATAAGACTTTGTAACAACATCCCGAGTAAATATTAATTATGTTTGTTCGTTGTTTAATCTTCAGAGAAACAATTTAATTGACTCAAGTTAGCAAGTGCAAGGTCAGTTAAATACCCTTTGGCCCAATTCAGAGATGCCAAAACAACTGAGGAAGTTGCAAAGTATTCATAAAACATAATTAAAGACAAAAATCCAGAACCCCAGAGATAGTGGCCATCTCTATCAAATAACAGGATGCAAGTGTTTGATGATAATGAAGGTAGAAATATGCTGCTTTACATGCCACATAGAAAAAAAAAATACCACATAGTAGAAGAATCTGAAAAAAAACGACAGGGAGAGAAGGCACTGAGAAAAAATAAAAATAAAATAAAATAAACAGCACCAAACTGAAGTCTCAGTAATTGGAATTGGTCTAGTTAAGAATTGTTGCAAGGGCTGAGAATATTGCCTAGTGGCAAGAGTGCTTGAAGCCCTGGGTTTGATTCCCCAGCTCCACATATATAGAAAATGGCCAGAAGTGGCGCTATGTCTCAGGTGGCAGAGTGCTAGCCTTGAGCAAAAAGAAGCCAGGGACCATGCTCAGGCCCTGAGTCCAAGCTCCAGGACTGGCCAAAAAAAAAAAAGAATTGTTGCAAATGGGAAACTTAAGACTTCAGTTACTCGACTACTTCTTTTCAGTTTTTTATTCCAGATTTACATTTGAAACCACAATCAGAAGTCTTTTAAGAAAATGTGAATCAGTATAGAAAAAGGAATTTCACGTATCACATTCATCATACTCTCTTCTGATCTTCCCATGTAACTTCCTTGAGGCCTTCAGTCACCACTGATCTACACTTTCCTTTTTCTGAATTCAGCTCAAAACCTCTTTTGCTTTACAAAATCATTTTCTATCAACCATCTCTGTCTTCCATTATGTGTGCAATAGATGCATATCACAATCTGCTGGAAATTCCTTTTTTGCAAGTCTGTAGTTTGGGATTTTGTAGGTGTGAAGGACCAATGAATCACAGCAGATTTCGAAGATAAAAAGTCTATACTGAGCCACTCATTGACTTTTCTTTGACTCAGGTGTTTGTGAGTCTCAGTAGCTCAGACTTAAAACCCAGGCCATCCTTCATTGGGAATTTTTTTTTTAAGTTAACATTTATGGAATACTGACTGTAATTCATTTGGTCTCTTCTCATGGTCCCCCAGGTAACATTAGTCTTACCCAAAATTATGTGATCTCTTCTTATAAATCATTGTGAATTTTACTATCATCTCTCCAAAAAGGCCTTCTCTGATAACCATTCTAATGAGTTTAAGTTATTTAAAAAAATAACAACACAAAAGCACTGGACCACAGTATATTGTATTCCCATTTTATTCACCATCAGTCTGCTTATCCACCATCAGAACAAAGATCTAACTTGCTTTATTTCCCAGTATATTCTCACAGACTAAATGAGTGGCATAACTAGTAGAAACTCAGGAAATATGTTTTGTCTGTGAAAGAGAGAAATGTTATTATAATAGACACATTGAATATACACCTTAAACACAGGTATATGCTGCATGCCTGAAAGTCTAGTACTGTTTCAAAAAAATCCAAAACAAATACAAAACAAAATTTCTAAGAAATCCACTAATGGGTAAGTAATTTTTAACTTGTAATGCAATTACTCTTGCTGCTGAATGCCAAGATTTTGCAAGGAATATTATTCATAACCTTCATTACATTCTAAAGGAGTCTGGGGCTCATTGAAATTCAGTAACCACTGATATTCAGTGGCTAGAGACACTGCTTCTTTAGCATTGTATTACCGACATGTTAAGTACCCAATTATTATATTTTGAAAGGTGGCCTGCTGAGTTTCCCTTACATTTGGAAATAGAAAAAGAGTTTTGATTAGAATTCTGGCAGAAGTGTGAGCAGTCAGACAGCATCCTGAGTGTCCATTACAGTGACCAGATGGGTTCTGTGTATCACCACTGAGGTGGGGGAGCAGAGCGTCCATGAACGAGCTGATTGTTTCACCACCCAGATTACTGGACAGCATGTGCTCAGCAGGCAACCAGAAGAGATTAATCACCATGAAACCAAGAAGAGTGCCTTCTACCACAAGTTCACTGACTCTGATATTCTCATGGTTCGAAGTTTTTACATTTTCTGTATTTTAAGTACTAAGCAAGGAAAAAGAAGTAATTTTCTTGTGTCAATAACTTTTTCTTGAATGGGGAGGTTATTCATCATAACTCTTTTCTCCTAAATGCTAACAGAGTAGAAATATTACATGGATTTTTTTTAATAGGCCACAGAGTAAGTTAATAGAATGATCGGGAGGTCATTCTGCTTTATGAAGATTTTCTGCTTATCCTCAATGAAAAACAATCAAAGGCAGGATCCTCATGTATGAAAACCTTCTTGTTTCAGACTTCCTAAAGGAAAAAAGAATAACAAAGCTCCTTTCATGTAAGGGGAAGATGAATGTGTGAGTACTCCAGCGAAAATTATGATGTCTGAGTTTTCTCCTCACTTAATTTACTTATTTTTTTTTATGATGTAAGTGCTCAAAATAAAGGCCTAGTTTGGTAGATTTAGAGTATTGTAGGTAATACTATATTTTAGATACCCATTTTAGTGTCTAATAAGGACAAAAAGTTTTAAACCTACATTATCATTATACTAAGGAAGAAGAAAATCATCACACTTATAAAAGTAGAATTTCCTTATATTTTAATTAGAAAGGTCATTATTATAATGTCCAATTTTAACCTAAATAATTTAGGTTTTCTTTGTGTGTGTGTGTGTGTGTGTGTGTGTGTGTGTGTGTGTGTATGGGAGGGGGGCTGCTCCTCCTGGAACTTGAATCCAATATTTCCCTTATCATGGCTCTTTTTTAATAGCCAAAAGAGCAAAATTTTTTAATGAATGTAGGGAATGTAGGTTTTGATTTAAACAAAATAATGTGAAATTATTTCAGGTTATTAAAATATATGTGTAATTGTCAAATGTATATATTGCTTTCATGCATTGTTTTATTTTTCATTTTAAATCTATAAAAGTGACCTTCTTATCCAAAGTAAAATTCATATTTTATACCTTACATATTTTTTTCTAGAGGCACAGAGAACTTTTACATCAAAATCAAATGTAAATTTCTTTAGACAGAAAATGTTTAAATATTATACTGATTTTGCATTCAAAATTATAAATTTAGGGCTAATAGACTCTGCCTTCAAATTAAAGAAGATTTGGTTTTCTAATACAGCAATTCTTTGAATATTTTGTATATAGTATTCCCACACACCTCAATCTCAACCTAAAAAATAAAAATGAAAAAAAAAATAAGTATTACTTCAAAATAAAAAAATTTTGAGCCAGGCCTCTGTGGCTCAAACCTATAATCCTAGCTACCAGGATGCTGAGATTTGAGAATGACGGTTCAAAAGCAGTCCATGGAAGGAAAGCCCCTGTGAGACTGTTTCTGATCTTCAATTAGCCATTCAAAAACTGGAAGTGGTGTTGTGGCTCAAGTGGTAGAGCACTAGCTGTAAGCACAAAGAGGTTCAGGGACAACACCCAGGCCCTGAATTCAAGGCTCACAACTGACCAAAGCAAAAACAAAACAACAACAAAAAAGGAAATGTGGGGTTGGAATGCAGCTCCTAAATAGAGTGCTGACCTGGTAGATAGGAGGCTTTGATCTGATCCCCAACATTACACACACACACACACACACACACACACACACACACACACACTATATATATATACTATATACACACTATATATATATATATATATGGAGATCAATTTTGCTTGAAGATTAATTTGAAGAATACTTAAAAATCAGCCAAGGCATGGGTATGTGCATCTTTTAACTTGGTTTTCTGTTCATAACTTAGCTTTTCTGGAACATATCAAAAATACTACTTAAAACCATGGGAAATAAGAAACCATTTTAGTTGATGCCATTAACACAGAATATGTAAATACAATCTTAGCAAGGATATTAAGATTTACATGCTGCTATGATTCTAAAATGATACTTTTAGAACAATATTCAGTCAGTTTCCCATTAAACCTTGTAATACAACTACATTCTTTTGAGTTTTATTTTTATTTATTTTATTTTATTTTTATGAGTTGAATGATGCTACATGAGGAGTTTAAGTAATGGAAAAGTCAAATGAGATACATCCTTGAGAAGTAAACATTTTCAAGGTACTTTCCAAGAATCACTTACATATTTTTGGAAATGGGAGATTTAAAAATGTTTACTTCTCCTTTAGGAAGTTAATGTTTCCTGACTCAGCTGCATCATTGGTCCAACAACTTTCCATGGTAAAGAGTCAGGTGCTGGGAAAACAGCTTTGTCAGGTCCTTCAGACGTGCTCACTTTTGAGGCAGAGTTGGAACATGCCTTTATTCTGAGCTACTAAGAAGGCAGAAGTAGCAAGATTGTGGTCAGATCTTGGGCCCAGGCAAATCAATAGACTCTCTCTCTGACAAACAAGCTAAAGTAGTAAGGATCAGGTGGTAGAGTGCCTGTTAGAAAGCATAAAGCCCTAAGTTAAATGTCATTTCACCTAAGTGAAATGACAAAACAAACAATAACAACAACAAAACCCATCAGATACCCCCACCAAAGATGCCCTTGCAGTTGAGAAAGTTTCTGTGGGATATCAGGAAGACTGAGGACTGATGACTCAATGGCAAAGACTGACAACTGTCTGTGAAAGAAGAGGACCCACTTGGTATAAACTTACATATACCAAGTAGAACACATGGGAGCCATTAACAAGAATGTGATGCCATGAGGTCATCTTGCATCCAGTTCAGAAAAGTTTACTGAAAAGAATTCTGAAGGCAATGCCTGGCAATAGGTGAACTTTATGTTAAAATATGGGACACACTAGCGAGAAAAGCAATGCAGTCCTCTTTATCCAGAGAACTACAGCAGTAACTTCATGAAATACAAATTTTAAATCTGAAAAAGACACACAAGAAAGAAAAGGCAAATATAAATATCTGAAAAGGGAGAAGTGGACCATGCAGCTGATCTTCTCCCTTCTTTCCTGAAGAATCAGTGTATTGAACAAACATGGGGAAGAAAGCCAGTTAGAGAGTTCTTACTAATAGTAGACCTTTTTATTTGTAGGTACATCTAAGATGACCTCAGAAGCCATGGGCCTTCAGAAGCTATCAACAAGCCCAGGTGAAGATCTTCTTCCACAGAGCAGCTTAAAAAATGAGAGATAAAACAGAATTGTCTTATTATCATACTCCATTATTGATGGAACAGTTACTATTAGGTTACCACGGGAAATAATAATTGTGATTTCAAAGTAAATTATTTTCTCTTTTCTTTCTTTAAATTTTTTTTCTATTCATTATTTGTTTTCCTTCCCTTTTTATTTTTCCTAGTTGCTGGAGATTGAATTTACAACCTTAACACTTCTTTTCAATTCTTTCTCTGACTACAGTAATGGCTGAAGGCATTAAGAAATGGGACAGGAAGACACAACTTCCTCAGTATATAAAATATAAAATATAAAATAAACTATAAAATATCTAGAAGAGAGAAAAGAGTCTTACGCTATAGTTCTCAAACATTTTCCTCCCTATCCTATTTGAAAATCAAGGAAACAATAGATCCCAAATTTCAAATTTGAATATGAAACATTTTAAAGTAGCAATTTAATATTAATTCCAAGTTTATTTCCCTAAATTGAACTAGTTTTAATTTACACATATCCTGATATTTTTGCCCCTTCCTGGGTTTTTATGATATGTGATCTGTCTCATTATTTTGGAAACGTAAACATTTTCTGACTTGCAACTATGTTTGGTCTTATCTCCCTAACTAGCAGCAACTAGAAAGTCTGAGTTTTATTTTCTACTATAATTTTAATGCTAATGACAGTCATTCAATACACTTTGTTTCTGAACATGTAAAAAGCACTAACAAAATCAAAATACAATTATTTAAAATATAAAGTGTTTTATATTTTATGTCAGTAATGTCTACCATAGGTTTCAACTGCAGAATCTACCAAAACCAAATCAGTAGAAGTAGAAATAGTTCACATAAAATTCTGCATTCTCTGATACCACCTAATGCTATTCTTTTATCACTAAGTCATTTAAGTCAGGTTTGGTCATCTTAATTTTTTTAAATACATTGTATATGAAATATTCAGTGGATAATACTAAATCCTGTGACTAGAATTTATCCATTAATTCTTTGAATTTCTTTATAATATTTTCCTTGCAGCACTCAGATTCCCTTAAACTTGTTATAACATTAAAAGAAACAAATTTATATGATGTCACCAAATTGAAGAGATTTGCAACAGACCAGATTTACAAAGCTCAGATTGACTAAAGAAGAACTTTCATAGAGGCGCAAAGACTATGTTTATCAAATAAATTTTCATAAAACTTAGCATATTAACCAAGGTGAAAAATATATTATTTCAAGGATTTTTACTACTCATTAACACTTTGCAAGGATATATTCTTAAGGAACTGCAAATTCATTCGTATGACTCCTTATAAAATATGCTAACTTTTAAAGCTTTTTTCCAAGAAAATATTAATTTTTCTTTTTTGATTGTCTGAGAAAAGGTTTTCTCTCCTTCAATTAGATATGTTAAATTGAAACAAAATATTTTCCCTAAATAGATTACATTTTATAGAAAGCTTGTTATCTACTTTTTGTATGTAAGCGTAGTGATCAGTACGACTGGTTCCTGAACATTCCTTTCATTTAAAAGGATTAAAGTAAATTAACGGCTTTCTCTCCCCTTCCTTTATGAGTATAGGGTTTGGGATTGATACATTTCTGGACAATTAGGTGTCAGGAAATGTTCTGTAAAGTTTTTTTCTTGCTCCCAAGGAAGACATAAATAATTATGCTTCCCCCTTTTATATTTCTTTGTCTGTATATAAATCTTTAAAGATGTATCAATCTTGTAACTAACCTAATGACTATGTTTATATTAAGAAAGGCAGAAAGAACCAGGAAGAACTGAGCATCACTAAGAATATTATACTACCTTCCCCAGATTCATCTGAACTCTGGACTTCATTCTTATTCTGTAATAAAATATATTTAAGTAATTTGTACCTCTAGCCTTCTATTGCACTAGTTGTTTTAATATGGGGTTTCAATTTTTCCCAGGCATGAGCTTGGAATATAATTCTCCTATTTTACAATCCTGCAGAAGATGGAATGGCTTGTGTGCCTGCCACCAGGTTCAGCTTCTGCCAGTGAAATAGACTTGCTAACTTTTGTTGTTTTTGTTGATGTTCTTGGTTGACTTGCAACTGTGATCCTTTTCACTTCAATCACCTATGTAGCTGGGAGAACAGGTGTGTAGCATTGCACCCAACTGTAGCTCAAGAAGGGATCACTTGATTTTTTTTTTCTGGGATGGCCTCAAAATGTGATCCTCCTGATCTCAGTCCCCATAGGTAACTAGGATTATAAGCATGAGCCACACCACCCCTTGCTAAGAATTTAATTTTGTAATGATAACTCAGATAGTCACTCTGTATGGATTTGATGGGAAAAGAAAGATGAATGTAATCAAAACATGTTTCTCTTACTCTCATGAGGAGTCCATTGAACTGTTTACCACCTAGCAGCTGGGCCTGTAAGCAGAGCCTTTTTCTGGGCCAGCAGAACACGGTCTTATAACACGGTCTTATAACACGGTCTCCTAGCATCCTGCTTGTAGGTGCTGATGCCAAACACTTTCCACTAAAACTTTGCAAGCAATGTTCATCTCAGAGTTGGTGTCTGGAGTAACTCAGCCTGTAACTCTAGTATGAGTAGTGATATGTACAGTTCTAGATCCATGCCTTCCCTCATAATGTAATCACATGTGGCTCCTGTGTCTGCTGCATTCTGATCCAGTGTGCAGGGAAGAAGAGAAGGTCAGCTCTGTACACATTCTCCCACTTAAACGTGACTCAGAAAGGAGCGCCACGAAGTTCTCTAACTGGAGAGATCTTATGGACAACTTTGGAAAAACCTGATTGAAGTATACGTTATCATGTCTTCATGACATACTCTCTCTTTATTCTTGCCCTCCAAATTTGTGGAGTCCTTATAGAAAAACTTTTGCCCTGAGGAAAATAAATTAGAATCTCAGTTATCTTATCTAAATGCCAAATAGTTTCAAAAGTCCAAAAGAAAAGCATGTAAACAAAAAAAAGTTTATGTTTTATTTTCCAGATAGTGGAGTGCTTCAAAAGATCTAGTTTGACTCTTTCTGTGTAGACATGTGTCTGTCAAATATATATTAAGCACATCTTTTATCTTTCCATCATTCACTTGACTCAAGATCTAGTTTGAAAAAAGTAGATGGAATAAGGGTATTATTGGATATGTATCACCAAAATTGTCTTGTAAATTACTTTGTTACTTTTCTGTTGATTCCAAACTACATGTCTGTGGTAAATGATAATGATAATGGAATGATAATGTCAACTTTTTCAATAAGCACAGCTTGGTAGGTACAAAAAGTACACAGAAACACATCCTAAAATTTGTTTATTTTAATGTGTACTTCCCAATGATTTTTACAAAATAATTTCCCATTGGGAGAAGGAGGGTAAGATTAACAAGTACACACTCATTATTCAACTACATGCTGTAGACTGTTTTAACTGTAACAACTACAAAGGATGATCTTCAGTCCCAAGAGTGGCTTCCTTCACTGAGAAATCTGGATCTTTGCTGAGGGGCATTGAGCCAAGGAAAACTGAGCGGGTCTAAACACCCTAAAGTATTACATCTTGCTTCTTACTGGCTACTGTAGAGTACCTTTTAGCACTAAGCTGATTTATATCAACTAAAATGGTGGATAGCTTTCACAAACCCAAACTGTTAAAATGGCACACTTAACCACCGTATGAGCTACCAAGTTAATAGAGATATAACTAAATCAAAGTTACGTAGGAAATCACATTTTATCATATTATCAAATAAATTTATGTCTAGAACATAGATTGATATTTCATAAATATTTAATTCATTAAATAGTAGAACATTTTAAATATGGTTTACAGACCAAGAGAAGTTTGTTTAAAATAGTAACAGAGTGCTATCAGAACCTATTTCAACAATGATCTAATACACTCAGCTCAGATAAACTTTTTCCTTCCAATCTTAGAAGGCAAAGAAAAGGAACAAGAACAAATTCCCTTAAAAGTATAAATTACTTTGTACAATTATACTAAAATTGGGGTGTATTTGGAAAAATGCATCTTAACAAGCACAGTTTACAACTATAAAAGTTAAAGTTAACTCTTTTCTTTAGCTTCCTTTGTAAAACATTTTATCCTCTACTGAAATATTTACTAACTATATTTAACAACCTTACAACTGGTGGAGTAAGGAGAAGAAAGAGAGGAAGGGGGAGAAAATGAAAGATGGGATATCTGGGATATTGTTTAAAAACAAATGTGATCTTTACTTACTTATATAACTGTAGTACTTTGATCATTAATTTTGCAATAAAGATAAAAATTTTAAAAATAACAAAGAACATAATGAATATGTGCTAGAGAAATTATGGAAGGAGAAATACACTTTAAAAGCAAAGATAATTGAGCTACAGTGTCAGAAAAGAGAATAATTTCAGATTCTAACAAATATTTAATTGATTTTACCTTACTTTAAATAATTTAGAAACATGGTGTAGCTGTCTTTTATTTTTTGAAAATAATTTCTAAATTTTTAACCAAGCTTAGGTTCACAAAGAACAACTGCTAATAATGTTAGTTGTTTCTTTGTATTCTAGAAACACAGATTATATGAACACATGCATATCTACTTGAATTTAATTTTTTTTGTCTATGAATTCAAAAAATAACTCATCTCTTGGTTTATGTATGAAAAAACTAACGTTAAATGATTAAAAATAAAAATCTGTCTTAATTCAGGGATTAACTGGACCATATTAACACATGAAATCATACATATTTCTATTAACATTCAAATCCTGAGAAAAAGCAACACTCAGATAACTGAGCAACTGGTGTTTAGGCCTGGATATACTTCATAATTAGAGAGTTAAGTGAAAGTGACTATTGTAGATGGAGTCTCTGAGGTCCTAGGATGACTATTCTTAAACAGGAAGAACTGAACATTAGGGATTCTTGACCTGAACCTAAGAATGGCCCTTGGTGTTTCTTTTTTCAATGTTTCTGTAAAATGAGATAAATAAACAAAAGTAGCAGATGCTTTATAGATGCAGAATAGGTTATTTATGATGTCATTTCCGGAATTATTTAATCCCTGCCAGTCTTGTCTCCTTGTGCAGACACTGGTATTTACCAATGTCCTAGCTAATGATAACTGATAATGCCTCTTGGGTGGTCCCTGTCCTTTGACTTTCATAATGCTGGTCATAAATAGGAAATGGTAGCAACTGCTTTTGGGGTGGTGGATATATATATATTTTTTTCTTTTTTTTGCCAGTCCTTGGCCTTGGACTCAGGGCCTGAGCACTGTCCCTGGCTTCTTCCTGCTCAAGGCTAGCACTCTGCCACCTGAGCCACAGCGCCCTTCCTGGCCATTTTCCATATATGTGGTGCTGGGGAATCTAACCGAGAGCTTCATGTGTAGGAGGCAAGTGCTCTTGCCACTAGGCCATATTCCCAGCCCTGGATATATATTACATTTAGAAATTTTAAAATTTAAGCCTGTTCTAAATTGGCACATAAAAATCTTTCAGTAGAATAGTTGGAGTTTTTTATTATACATAAATCAGCATTATATTTTTTAAACTTGGCTTCCTTATCTTTTGTGAAGGTAATTTGGCTCATAAATGGCTGTTCAAATTGGCATGTCTGTGTGATGATCATTGCTGAAGACTGTACACAGACTTCATCTCCCTTGACCTCACAATATTTATTATACTTATTATCATTTTTCAAATTTTATTTTTATGTTTTTGCCACTTCTGGGGTTTGAAGTTGCCTAGTTAACTGTCTTGATCATGGCTGGGCCTCTAATATTTGAACCATGCTCAAAAGACTTTTGCTGGCTTGTTGTAGGTGGACTCACAAAATTTTCTGCTTAGATTAGTCTTTCACTGTGATCCTCCCATTTCAGCCTCCAGATTAGCTAGAATTAAAGACAGAAGCCTTTGCTGCTCAATGTATATTTTAATATTAAGATTGTTCGTAATGAAACCATAGTAGCGACATATATAATGTTTTATTAAACCCAAATCACTGTCCACTAGAAGAAACTAATTCAGATGTGAAGCAAAGATATGTTGTTTCAGAATTGCTATAACCCACAACCATAATACAAATTTCAATAGTGTTTACGTGTTAATTAAAAACTAATGAAAATATGGCGGCGCCCAGTGGCTGTGTGAACTGTGAGGAGTTCGCCAAGTTCCAGGAATTACTCAAAGTGATGAGGACAATTGATGACAGAATAGTACATGAATTAAACACTACAGTCCAAACAGCTTCCTTTGCAAGGAAAATTGAAGCCAGCCAAACCTGTAAACAACTTTATGAATCGTTGATGTCAGCTCATGCCAGTAGGGACAGAGTTATAAAAAATTGCATAGCCCAGACCTCAGCAGTAGTAAAACACCTCCGAGAAGAGAGAGAAAAGAATTTGGATGATTTAGCATTATTAAAGCAACTTAGAAAAGAACAGACAAAGTTGAAATGGATGCAATCAGAACTCAATGTTGAAGAAGTGGTAAATGACAGGAGCTGGAAGGTGTTTAATGAATGCTGCCAAATTCATTTCAAACCTCCAAAGACTGAATAAAGGAGTTGTTTTTTTCTAAAGGACAGGGTCATCTCATCAGAGCTAAGCATGACAGATATCAACAGGGTGGGCTTCCTAGAATGATTTCTGAGCCAACAGTCCAAGTCCTTCTGTTGATTTCAACCCCACTTAGCCAAGACCTCAAGTCTAAGTAATTCTGATAATTATGAGTAATTAACTGCCATTTTATACTGATTCTGTAAAAAAAAAATGTTTTGTAAGTATTAAAAAGAATTTTCTGAAAAAAACTAATGAAAATTTAACTTTATCATTGCTGAAATATATATTCTTTGCATTTCTTCAGATGTTTGCATTTTATTAATTAAATGCATTTATACTGATAGTTGATGCTTTTCATTCATATTTTCAAAGGTTGTTTTATTATTGTATGCATTGATTCAATAAAAGCTTTCACATATACTTAAATTCATAAAAGTCTAAAATGTATATTTCAGACAGTAGTTATTTTGACACAGAAAATGCTGTTGAATTTAATATTGAGTCATTGCACATCAAAAGAACAGATAAAATTCAATGGCTATAATAGATGACATATATTTAAATAAACTGACCTTTTTAAAATTTTTGTTTAAGTCAACCAGACTGAGCAGAAAGATGTGGTCCTTGGCTCCTAGAAGAAGCCTTCCCCTTTCCTCATCCAATAGAAGGGTTTGGAAATCCAGTCCTTCTGGTGAACCCAAAAATGGAATACAGCTATTTGAAAGCAGCAAGTCTATGGCAAAATAAAAAAAGAAAAGAAAACCATCAATATGCAAAATATTTACTTGCTTCAATGTGTAACTTATCCCAGTTTTTAAAATAAGATGAAAATTTCAATTTAGATAAATGCAAACAACTAGGGCTTAACATATATTCACTTACAATACAAAATATATTCTAGTTGTATTTTATCAATATTATCTTATGTGTAACATACATGATTCTAAAATGAAGATAAAATGTATAAACACCAAAATAAAATCCAAAATAAATCAAATTTATGTCCATATTCTTATAATTTGAAGAATTTATCTTTAGTAGTATTTGGACACTGACAAAAGTAATCAATAGTATAGTACAAAATATTAAACTATGTCATAACTATCATAGAATTTTCCCTTTTATTGAGAAAAACACATTTTTTTTTAGAAAAGTTTTAGGTTAACAGTCATATAGAGAGGAAAATATAGATTTGCATATACTCGCTGCCCTGACACTTGAATAACTTTCCTCACTATGAACAGCATCCCACTAACATGTCATATTTATTATAATCAATAAACCCACAATAGCACAGCATTACTATTCAGAGTCCACAGTGCTTATAGTGTTAATTCTTGATGTTTGGTATTTTATGCATTGGATAAAGATCTAATAACCTTTCCACTATCACTATGTAATACAGAATCATTCATTTCCTTAAGGATCCTCTGTACTCTCACCCATAATTTATCTTCCATCTTCAAGTAACTGATAATGATTTATCCTTTTGAGTGTCTACACATTTGCCATGTCAGAATACTGTATAGATAGAATCATTTGGTATCTAGACTTTCCATTCTTGCTTCTTTCATTAGCAATATGTATTGAAGTTTCTTTTCTGTCTTATGGCTTCATAGTTCATCTCTATTTATTTTATTTATCATGTTATAATTCTTTTCTGTGTATCAGTCCTGGGTGCTGTTTCTGAGCTTCTTTGTTTGTGGCTAGTGCTCTACCACTGGAACCAAAGTTACACTTTCAGCTTTTGGGTGATTTTATTGAAGGTAGGAGTCTCACAGACTTTCCTCAATGGGCTGGATTCAAACTGTGATTCTGAGATCTCAGCCTCTTGAGTAGTTGTAGGTGTGAGCCAATGGTGCCCAGATCATCACTTTTTTATATCGACTCATATTCCACTGTTCAGATGTGCTGCTCTATTCATCTAGAGAGAGACATCTTGTTTCCAAATTTTGGCAGTTATGAGTGAGTCCATTGTAAAAATAACTGCATATCATTATTTGTTTAGTATTATTTAGTTAGTTTTTTAGGTAGTGTTTTTTATTTTGTGCTGGTATAAACGTCTTGCTTTTTTACTCACCTCTAATGATCTACCATTTTAGCCACACTTCCAGTCTGGCAGTTTTGCTGGTTGTTTAGTGATACTCACTTTCAAACTTTTGTATATGTGCAGGTCTCAAATCATGATCTTCAAATTTCAGCCCTCTAAGTAGCTAGGATTGTAGGTATGAGCTACAGTGCCCTGGCCACATGTAGGGTTTTTTGAATATTAATTATCAACTTTGAGGGAGTAAATACTAAGAATGCCAATTCACATACTTATTTTGGTAAAAAGGCACCAACCAGCTTCCTAAATGTCTGTGCCATTTTGCTTTTCCACAAGCCGTTAACAAGTGTTCATGCTGTGCTGTATTTATGTCAGAATTTTGTCTTATCTATAGCTCAGGTTTTGTCCATTCTAATTATGTACATAGAAGTGTCATCAATTGTATTTCCTGAAGACTGACTGTATGGAGAATCTTCCTATATGTTTATTTGATATTCATATCTTTTCTCTGGTGAAGTCATGTGGAAGGTCTTCAGCCTATTTTTTGAATTTGTTATTTGTTTTCTTATTACTTCATTTTAACAGACCATTGTATGTTTTGGATAACAATGTCTTTTCAGATATATATCTTTTGCAAATATTCATTCTTATTCTAGGGTTTGTATTTCAAGCCTGCCTATTTTTGTGTTTTTTAGATGATGCTTGTGTTGGAAGAATCATTCTTGCACTATCTGAAATGTGCAGAAAGTGTATGTAAACAAATAAACTGTATCCAAAGATACAAATTCTGAGAGAGAGAGAGAGATAACCTTTCTGGCAGGGTCAGTGTTTTCTAGCTTAAAGTAGACTTGAACATAGCTAATAAAAAATTCTGATTTTATAAGTGAACTAATCTTGAAAACATGAAGTCACATGCCTTATGGTCAAAATTGATGTGATGGAAAAACTAACCACTGAATGGGAGTTCCAGGTATTCATTTTGTTTTAATACTTGTAATTGTACTTGTACCTGATGTGTGTATTCTATGTGATATTTGTAATTATAATAAGTAAATATTTTTTCTAAGAAATTCAATTTTTTTCTCTAGATATTTTCATCTTAAAAAGTATTTACAACAGTATCTAGACTTTCAAGACTTTTGTATTGGATGCCAATTTGGTAATAATATCACTCATATCACTTAATTAAATGCTATTATACCTGTAATCTCAGTGTTCTGAAAGGTGGAGATTGAGAAGATCATGGTTTGAGGAAATATATTAGCAAGATTTCCCCATACCAACAAATAAGCCAGTCTGATAGAACACAAAGTAATTCAAAGTTGTAAGTAGAGACTAGTCCCAGGTAAAAATGTAAGACCTTATTTGAAAAAAATAACTAAAACAAGTGAAATACAAAAGGTTGGAGGCATGAAACAATTGGTAGAGCACTTATCTAGCAAGCATGTGCCCTTGAGTGCAAACCCTAGTACAATAAAAAGTCTATTTTACATTACAAGAATTTTTTTTTAAATCGTTATTTAAAATAACTCATTATTGACTGGTGAAGTAAAAGGAGAATAGACATAAAATATTTCTACATCTATGGAAAGTTCAATTTCTGGAAAACATGACTTCCATTTCTTAATAGACTATATATTATTTCTTCAAAACGTAGGTTTGTAATTCTTTCATATTTTCTTATTGTCTTTACATGTTCTCTGGTTATCAAATGAAATGTCTTATTTTTCTTAGTTTGTAAATTAGAAACTATATCTCAGTTTTGACAACCTGAAAGGCAATATACTGGATATATATATATATATATATATATATATATATATATACACACACATATACATATACTGTATTCTCTGTATTCTTCAGTTAAGTGAGTTTTCAAATATGTATGTATGTATACACACCCATATATACGTGTATATATACATATATAATGGTTTATGTACACTGGATGGAACAATGTATTCTACTTATTATTTATTATTATAACTTTTTATTAAGTTAACTATGTCTTTAATCATTTTTAGACTGCAGACATTTTAGGAATTTTTTTAGCAGAACTAAATGCAGTAATCCTATTTTTTTTTTCAGGGATAATACTCAACTAACATTCCATACTGGTTGTGAGTAGAACTGAGTAGAAAATAATGTAGCCAAGGAAACAGTGAGAGTAGATATGATTAAAGCTTTAGTAAGAGGATAATGTTTCATACAAATCTTTATTCAATACAGTAACTCTGTATCTTCAATGGGATTTTTCTTAATTAACCAAGATTGAAATGGGAAAAAAAATCAGAGTATCCAGGAGTAAAATTTCATCAAACCACAAAAGGATAGTAGTTCATATGACATAAATCCTCAGTGCCCTAGGATGTTAATTATATTTCAGTATAAATTGCAAAATGATTTATTACTTAGCATAATCAATAAGGGTGTACAGCTTAGGTCCAAATTACTATAGTCAACTCTGGGCCTCATATTTCATTGGTTGTCTTCTCTAGGACAAGTCCCTCAATTTTTCTGTGCCACAGCTTCCAAATTTATAACACTAAGATAGAAGTAGACTATAAGAAATCATAGCAGCTTGATAAATGAAGGAGCTAATAATAATAAGGGAGCTAAAATTACAATAGGTGCGTATAGTAGGTGCGATGTAGCTGTCACCTATTAAAGTACTAACTGTGTTTTTGAAGCCTATACAAACATCTATACAAAGAATCTTATGGTTATAACATCTCTTAACTCAAATGATTCTCACAGTGATTAAAGGAGGGAATTAAAACAAAGTTTTCAGAAGTATTCCTGGCAGGGTAAAGTTTAAAGCGTGTGATGGGGTATAACCATCATTTGAACATTTGAGGATCTTGAGTTTGAGGATAACCTACAATATGTGTAGAAACTCTGTTTCAAAAAAATTGTATTAATAGTTTTGAAAATGTTTTAGACTTCTTTGAACCAAATAAGTTGTATGAAAGGAGAATATCATCTCAACTTTCATTTAATTAGAATGTTGATGATTCAAACACCTCTATTATTCTAATGATATTTGTTTAAGAAGCTAATTATTTCACAAATATTTATAAGTACATATGGGTGTAGAACGAAGCATGGTGTTTGAGGATTGTGGTTATAAAGTTAGGGAGCCCTATCTGCAGGAGCCCACAGATTAGTGCAGAAACTGATATGCAACTAAAACATGACATATAAGGCATAGATTCTAATAAAGCGCAAATGCGTCTCATAAATCACGCTTTTCTCCAGTACATGCACACCCTATATACTCCCACCTGGTGTTACCACAAGCCAGACCCAGGATCTATGAGTTCTGGTCATTCTCCTTATGGATCATCAGCTTACCCTATAGTCAATATAGTTTAATCCTACATCACAATACCTATGTCAGTCAGTTCATCTTCTCATTTAGGTACCGTATCGTACCACAGCATCACAAAGAGAAACACAAATACAGCACAATAAGACATTTTGTGAGAGACAATATATATATACACTTCTTAGTGTAATTACTCTTGTTATTGTTTGCTAGTGTTACTATCTTAATGTTTCTACCATATAAATTAAATATTATCATAGTGGATATGTCTAGAAAAATAAATCTATCATCTCTCTGTCAAGAAAGAGTACAAGAGACCAAAGTAAATATTCTCTCCAGTTGCATACATGGAGGGTTTATATTTGAGGACTCAGTGATCTCTTTCAGGGCTAAGAAGTATCACTTGTCTTTGCGATCCTAGCTTAAAATCTAAGGGAAATTAAGCACTTGATGAATATTTGTGGAATTGAAGAAACCCAGTGTGCTGAAATGTAGAGAACATATGGAGGCAGTGGAAAGTGAGACTAGACATAAAGACAGTGTCAGATAACCAGGGCCACTGACGTCAGGCTAAGAGTTTGATTATTTTGTAGGTGCCTGGAAGGCACTATCATATTTTTTTAATACAGGAAAGTGACAAAGACTATAACTGAGTGTTAGACAGATAAGTCTGACTGCAAAGTTCAGGAAGAATGAAGAGGGAAAATCATGGCATCAGGAAGACTACCCAGACATTTTTAAAACAGGGTGAGTCTCTGAGTTATAGTCATGCAAATGGAAGAAGGAAGATACTTAAGAACAGTGCATATAACTTTTTATATCTACTTTTACAATGAGAAAAATAAATGTGCAGTCAACATAGTTACTTGTTGTATTCTGTTTCACCATAACCAATTCTATTAGGTTTCATTTCAAACAAACTTGACAAAAAAAAAAAAGCTGCAAAAATATTGACTAACCTGAAGTATTATAATTTCCAAATGATTTAACCTATGACAATGCTAGAATCAAAATGATTAAAGCATGTTTCCCCATCTTCTGTGGCCAAACAAAATAATTAGATGTAGACATTACACATGAACATCTCTCAGGCTGATACAGATTGTGTGAAAACCTTGGGACAGGGATTGGAACCGGTTTTTCTTCCCCAAACAGCTTATCTTTCTTACATTTTTGCCAAGCCAAGCAAAGAAAATTTTGTTTCCATGGAAACACCAACTAAAACTCAGACAAAAAAAAAAACTCAAAACTGTTAACTCTAACAACTTCATCATAACACCCAAAGTTTGTGCACACGTTGAATTTCAGGAATCAGAAAATGTGGCTGACTCTTATAGATTCAAACTTTTTTTAAAATTTATTTATTAATTAAACAATTTTTTGAGAAGGTGTTGTGCAAAAGGGGTACAGTTACATAACAAGGCAGTGTGTCCATTTCTTGCGATATCTTATGCCCTGTTTTTCTTTCCCTTCCCTAGATCAGGTAGACATACCTACATTACACAGTGTACCAAAAACATATACAGTAGCCACATGACCTATGCCAAAGGGAATTCACCTAGGACTTTAAATGTAACGTCAACAATAGAATTTGCTTATCCTTGTCTTATATGAACATACATACATAGCTTTTGAGCTATTGTGATCCACTGAGAGGTCTATTTTTGGCCTTTATAAGTTGAGTAGTTGTTTGGTTTTAATTACATAATGTAGGGTCGCTGACCCAAACTTGTGGGAAATACCATTTGACAAGAAGTTTTTGGTTTCGCAGACCTGGTTTCTACTGTCTCCCCTTCCCCCCACCTTAACAGTCATATATCAAGGAGATCATGCCCCTTTATTTTCTGTGTTCCAGGCTTGTCTCACTCAACATTATTTGTTCAAATTCTGACCATTTCCCTGTGAATACCAATATTTCACCATTTCTAATGGCTATGTAGTGTTCCATTGTGTATAGGTACCATATTTTTTGGATCCATTCATCCGTGGAGGGGCATCTGGGTTGTTTCCATATTTTGGCTATTGTGAATTATGCAGCAATAAACATGGAAGTGCAGATGTCTTTTGGATATCTATAGATGCCTAGGAGTGGTATGGCTGGGTCAAAGGGAAAGTCTATGTTGAGCTTTTTTTTTTTTTTTTTGCCAGTCCTGAGGCTTGGACTCAGGGCCTGAGCACTGTCCCTGGCTTCTTCTTGCTCAAGGCTAGCACTCTGCCACTTGAGCCACAGCGCCACTTCTGGCCATTTTCTGTATATGTGGTGCTGGGGAATCAAACCCAGGGCCTCATGTATACGAGGCAGGCACTCTTGCCACTAGGCCATATCCCCAGCCCCTATGTTGAGCTTTTTGAGGAACCTCCATACTGTTCTCCAAAGTAGTTGTACTAATTTGCACTCCCACCAACAATGGAGAAGGATTCCTCTTTCCTCGCACCCCCTCCAGCATTTGTTGTTGTCTGAGTTCAGAGTATAGGCCATTCTAACTGGAGTGAGGTGGTATCTCAGAGTTGTTTTTATTTGCATTTCCTTTACTGCCAGGGATGTTGAACATTTCCTCATATGTTTCTTTGCCATTTTTATCTCTTCTTTTGTGAAGTGTCTCTTTAGCTCCTTTGCTCATTTCATAATTGGTTTACTGGGCTTGGAAGGGTTTAGTTTTTTTAGTTCTCTGTAGATGATGGATATTAGGCCTTTGTCTGTTGCTGTACTGGTACAGATCCTTCCCCATATGGTTGACTGTCTTTCTATTTTGGTGGCTATGTCCTTAGCTGTGCAGAAAATTTTAATTTGTAGTAGTCCCATTTGTCGAGTTTCTCCCCTATCTGTTGTGCCCCTGGGACTCTATTCAGGAAGTTCCTTCCTGTGCCTATAAGTTCTAGCATCTTTCATACTCTGTCCTTCAGTAGTTTCAAGGATTCAGGTCTGATGTTGAGGTCCTTGATCCATTTTGAGTTGATCTTGGTGCATGGTGATAGGCTAGGTCTACTTTGAGTTTTCTGCATATGGCGCCCAGTTTTCCCAGCACCAGTAGTTGAAGAGGCTCTGTTTTTTCCACTGTATGTCTTTAGCTACTTTGTTGAATATCAGCTGACTGTAAGAGTGTGGTTTTATTTCTGGGTCTTCAATTATATTCCATTGGTCTTCAGGTCTGTTTTTATACCAGGCTGTTCTTGTTATGATGGCTCTATAATAGAGTTTGAAGTCTGGTATTGTGATACCTCCTGCACTGCTTTTTTTTGCCTAGAATTGCTTTGGCTATTCTAGGTCTTTTGCTGTTCCATATAAATTTATGGGTTGCTTTCTCTATTTCAGTGAAGAATATAGCTGGGAGCTTGATGGGGATTGCATTGAATTTACAATATGGCCATTTTCACTATATTGATTCTGCCTATCCATGAGCATGGGAGGTCTTTCCATCTCCTTGTTTCTTCTTTGATTTCCCTTTTTAGATTTTTATAGTTCTTATTAACTCGGTCCTTCACGTCTTTAGTTAGGTTGATGCCCAGGTAATTTATTCTTTTTTTAGCTACTGTAAATGGCATTATTTCCATGATTTCCGTTTCTGCTTGTACATTGCTGGTGTACAGAAAAGCTGCTGACTTTTGTAGATTGATTTTGCATCCTGCTACTATGCCAAAATGGTTTATTAGGTGTAGGAGTTTGGGGACTGAGTTTTTTGGGTCCTTCAGATATAAGATCATGTCATCTGCGAATAGGGATAGTTTGATTTTTTCTTTGCCGATGTGGATCCCTTTGATGTCCTCCTCTTGCCTTATTACTATGGCTAGGGATTCTAGCACAATGTTGAAAAGAAGTGGGGAGAGTGGGCATCCTTGTCTTGTTCCTGAGTTTAGGGGGAATGATTTTAGTTTCTCCCCATTTAATACGATATTAGCAGTTGGTCTGTTGTATATGGTTTTTATTGTTTTAAGGAATGTTCCATCTATTCCTATTCTCTCCAGAACTTTTAATCAGTATGGATATTTTATTTTGTCAAAGGCTTTTTGGGCATCGACTGAGATAACAATGTGATTCTTGATTTTAGTTCTGTTGATGTAGTGAATTACATTAATTGATTTACGGATGCTGAACCATCCTTGTGTCTGTGGGATGAAGCCTACTTGGTCATGATGTATAATTTTCTTGATCAGTTTCTGGATCCTGTTAGCTAATATTTTATTGAGGAGCTTTGCGTCTGTGTTCATTAGTGGTATTGGTCTGTAGTTCTCTTTTTTTTGTTGAGTCTTTGCCTGGTTTGGGGATGAGTATAATATTAGCTTCATAGAATGAGTTTGGGATTTCTCCCTTTGTTTCTACTTTGCGCAAGAGTTGGAGGAGTATTGGTATTAGCTCCTCACTAAAGGTTTTATAGAATTAATTGGTGAATTGATCTGGGCCTGGGCTTTTCTTTGTTAGGAGGCTCTTGATTACCCCCTGTATCTCGCTGTAAGTTATTGGTTTATTTAGTTGATTTATTTCTTCTTGATTCAGTTTGGGCAGTTTATATTTCTCTAAGAATTGATCCATTTCTGTAAAATTATTGTTTTTTAGAGAGTAAAGGTTCTGGAAATAGTTTCTTTTGATTGTTTGAATATCATGTGTATTTGTTGTAATTTTTCCGGTGGAGTCCCTGATTTTACGGATATGAGTCTCTTCTTTTTTTTGTAAGTCTTGCAAGGGGTCTGTCAATTTTATTTATTTTCTCAAAGAACCAGCTTTTAGTTTTATTTATTTGTTGAATGGTCTTTCTATTTTCAATCAGATTTATATCTTCTTTAATCTTTGTTATTCTCCTCCTAGTCATTTTAGATTCGATCATTTCTTGTTTCTCCAGATGTTTTAGTTTCATAGTGAGGTTATTCACCTGCTCTACTTCCATTCTTTTAATTTGAGTGCTGAGGGCAATGATCTTGCCCCTCAGTACTGCCTTAGCTGTATCCTGCAAGTTTCTTTGTGATGTATTTTCATTGTCGTTGTGGCTTATGAATTCGTTAATTTCATCCTTAATTTGGTCTGTGGCCCAAGTGTTAGATAACAGTGAGGGGTTTAACCTCCAAGTATTTGTATAGCCTCTGTGGTATCCTTTGTTATTGAGGGTTACCTTGATTCCACTGTGGTCAGATATAATACATGGGATGACGTCAATACTTTTGTATTTGCTGAGGTTCTTTGTGTGGGGTATGACATGGTCTACTTTGGAGTATGTTCCATGGGCTGCTGAGAAGAATGTGTATTGGGTCTCTGTAGGGTGAAAGACTCTGTACAGATCTATCAGATCCATTTGGGATATGGTGTTACTTAGGTCTTCAGCTCCCTTGCTAATCCTCTGGGTGTTGGATCTGTCTCTTGGAGAGAGTGGGGTATTAAAGTCTCCCACTATGATTGTGTTTGGGTCTATATTGTTCTGTAGTTCTGTGAGAATTTGCTTGACATATGTAGGGCCTCTTTTGTTTGGTGAGTATAAATTCATCACTGTGATGTCTTGATTCTGTATTTTTCCTTGTTTTAAAATGTAGTGCCCTTCTTTGTCTTTTTGAATTGATTATAATGAGAAGTCCAGCTTGTCTGAAATCAGGATGGCTACTCCTGCCGTTTTGGTAGGTGCGTTTGCTTGAAAGATCTTGTTCCATCCTTTCATTTGGAGCTTGTTTTTGTCCCTTGCTGTAAGATGGGTCTTTTTTTTTGCCAGTCCTGGGGCTTAGACTCAGGGCCTGAGCACTGTCCCTGGCTTCTTTTTGCTCAAGGCTAGACTCTGCCACTTGAGCCACAGCGCCACTTCTGGCCATTTTCTATATATGTGGTGCTGGGGAATTGAACCCAGGGCTTCTGTATAGGAGGCAAGCGCTCTTGCCACTAGGCCATATCCCCAGCCCAAGATGGGTCTTTTGAAGACAACAGATGGCAACTTTTTATTTACGGATCCACTCTGTCAGTCTGCTCATCTTTTTCAGAGAATTTATACCGTTTATATTCAAAGAGATCATGCATAAGAGTGTTTTTTTCCCTTCCATTTTCCTGTTAGGCTCTTTTTCCTCTCCTTTTTTTTTTTTTCTTGTCTTTAATGAGCTGCTCTTTCAGTTGGGCTCTGGCTATTGTAGTTTCTTTCTGTTTCTGTCTGGGGGTTCTGTAAGTTTTCTGTTGGGTGGGGTTCCCCTCTTAGAATTCACTATAAGGCTGTTTTTTTATTCACATACTCCTTTAGATCCTTTTGCTATGGAAAGTTCTGGTTTTTCCCTCGAAGGGAAATATACAATCAGATTACCTCCAAACGAAATGTATTAAAGATAAGATTGTTCATATTTTGTTAAAATATGGGAATTGCTGTGTATGATGGATTTTGATAGAAAGATAATGAATGTGTTCTTGAGTAATAAGTAGCAAGCAATAACATTTTTTGAGGCTCAAGTTCCCATGAAGGGTATGAATTTTCATGCTTATATGCATGCACTTTTCTAGAAATCATTTCTATTTCCTCATCCACATTGCTGTCTTACTAAAAGTCACAAGATAAATTGTTTACTTAAAATATAATCAGTAAAAGCTATTCACTTTTCTCATAAAACTTTTTTTTTCATTTCCTGACTCTTGGTGCTTTACCACTTGAGACTCTTCTAGCCTGGCTTTGTCCTGATTATTTTAGAGTTGGAGTCTCATGCCTAGGCTGGCTTTGAACTACAATCCTCCATATCTCAGACTCTTTAAGTAGCTAGGATTACATGCATGATCCATTGTTGACCAGCTATAAAACCTACCTTCTGAAGGCAATAACTGACTTCTCTATGAGCACTGGTCCTCTGATAAGAATAGCATATTTTAAAAAATATATGGCTATGTGTTTTTCCTCTTAAAATAGACACTGGAAGAAGAAATGGTAGTCCATAACAGAATGAAAATGTACTGTGGAAAATGACAAAAGCCCTTAAGGAATCACCAAGCATTTTTAGTAGGTACATGGAAATAATTTCTTTCCTATATTTGGAATTTCTTCCCAATATATGGACTAAGTCTATCTCACTTTTCTCATATTTATATGTGGATGAAAAATACAAACAAGCTCTATGACATTCAAACGTTTTTTTGTTAAAGTATGAGTTTGTTATTAAACACCAAACAATAATTACTCTTTACTCCTGATTGCTATACTTGGTTTTAAAAACAAGGAGTCTAGCCTTGGGGAGGAAAAAAAATGGTATTAATATAATAGACCTAGAGGGAGATTTTACCAATAATCCCATTCTACCTGACAGGTTACCAATTCAATGAGGTTCAGATGTTTCACTGGACTTCACAAACCAGTTTGTTTTTATTTATTTTATTTTATTTACTTATTTATTTATTTAATATTTTGGCACCCAAACAAGGACTTGAACCAGTTTTTTTGTTTTGTTTTGTTTTGTTTTTGGCCAGTCCTGGGCCTTGCACTCAGGGCCTGAGCACTGTCCCTGGCTTCTTCCCGCTCAAGGCTAGCACTCTGCCACTTGAGCCACAGCGCCACTTCTGGCCGTTTTCTGTATATGTGGTGCTGGGGAATCAAACCTAGGGCCTCGTGTATCCGAGGCAGGCACTCTTGCCACTAGGCTGTATCCCCAGCCCCTGAACCAGTTTGTTTTTAATGGTGAAGCTCAGCAATATGTGCTCATCAATGTGAAAGGCAGGCTAAGGGGCAGGTAATCCTTGTTCCTAGTCGAAATAACCATTTGCTTTAGAAAGAATTTCTTGAATTTCCTTTTTAATGTCATTTAATACAATTGTTTATTCAGTCTGAAAAAATACTCTGTTTGACCTGATGCTCTGCATTATTCCTCTTCACCCCAGAGAGGAAGGGAGTGGTCAATTATATTGAATCTAATAAATTTAGGATTCAGCAACACAGACTTCCTCAGGTTTTGAGTGCTATATGAAAAAGATCTCAAATCCTTGAAATCTTGAAGTTATTGCCAAAGATCCTGAACTGGGTGGAGCAGTCAGTTGAATTCATAAAAGTCCAAAGCTAAAAAAAATAAATGTCTATCCACATCCTTAAATAAGAACACTTAAGTGGAATGTGTGTGTGTGTGTGTGTGTGTGTGTGTGTGTGTATTTTGAACAAAAAAAAATAGGAAATCAAAGTTGTTAGGGACAAAAGTTCATGTGGTTAAAAGGAAAAGAAAATCAGCCTAATAGTCAATTGTAGTGTCCTCCAAACTAAGAATTCTTTAATAAAGAAAATTCACAGGGCCAGGCACTGGTGGCTTAGGTTTGTAATCCTAACTGTTCAGGAGGCTGAGATCTGAGGACCATGGTTCAAAGCTATCCTGAGTAGGAAAGCCTGTATGACTCATAACTCCAACTAAACATCAATAGTTCAGATGTTGGCCTGTGGTTCAAGTGGTAAAATGAATCCTTGAGTGGAAAAAAAGTGACAATGACAATATCTAGGCCCTGAGTTCAAACCCCAGTACTTGCACACACAGAAAAACAAACAAACAAAATACTATTTAACAAACTAACTATATAAATAAAATTAAAGGAAGGAAGGAGGGAGGAGAGAAGGAAGAAAGAGAGGTAGGGAGGAAAGAAAGAAGGAAAAGAAAAGGAATAAAAGCTTATATCAATAATGTATTCAGATGAAAACGCAGTGACCTTTTTCTGACATTTCAGAATAGTCAGTAAAAGTCTTTGCCCTGCACACTCTTCTGTATGTCCAGAGACAAAGTTTGAATATTTCCCCTCATATGTGAAAGTTAGATTTAAATTATAAATGTATAAGTGAACATATTGATTACTATAAAAGTATACACAAATGTATCCGTTGAGATATTGTAGATTCAAGGGAGATCTCAAACAGTATAATACCAGAAAGGCAAAAATCAAAGTTCAGCAGTATAAAACACCAAGAAGTGGGTATTCAAAAGGGGTGGGGTCAAGGGGAAAGGGGTGGGCAAATTAATAGGAAAAGAGAGGGCGAATGCAGTGAAAATCCAATATATATCCCACAAAATTAAGTAGAGTGGGGGAAGAGCAGGGATGGGTGCTAAGGTTGAAAGGGGAGACATTGATCACAATGCATTGCACTCATAAATTGCTTTGCTAAATAGCAGCTCCTTTAGATAAGTAAAACAAAACAATAGGTACTACCTATATCAGCAAGGCTATTAGATGAGCCTCCAGTAGTGTATTTTCTGCAATCTGTGTAAGTAGTCTTCACATCTGTCAAATCCATTCCATGCTCACTTTCCTCCTAAGTTCAGTTATTTTCATTCCACCCCTAATTTTCCAGACCTTTTCTTTTTTTTTTTTTTCCACAGACTTAGAATTCTGACATCTCTATATGGAGTTACTTCAAAGTTTCTCCCCACATTTCCACAAATGTTTTGGTTTCCAAACCATTGCCAGCAAAATACCTGCTCTCATTCTGGGTCAAGAATTGAAGAAAGGGAGCTCACTTTGTTCATTCCAAAATAAAAATTACTTTCTATTGTTGTGGTCCATGGAGTCTCCTCAACCTACTGGATCTGTGTTTGCTTCTCCCAGCTTTTGGTCAGAGACAAGACATAGATTCACTCTTGGGAAAATTAGTTCATCTAACATGGTTCTGCTTGTGCTCCAACACATTTTTCTGAAGCTTGAGATCATATGAAAAGATTTTGGTTATCAAGATAGCTCACCTCCACCTACACAAAAATTCCAGTTATACTGTGTATGTACACTTAGACTACACATAGACACTTACTCAAGCAGTGAGAGAGATTATCAGTCCAATTTAAGCTCCTCCCAAGAAAGATTACTGAAAAATTACAGGGAAGCTCATTATCACTGTGATTTCCTAGGTGAAATATTGAGATCTAACTTTTCCTTCCAGTAAATACAAGTGTACATCAGAAAGAACAACAACAACAAAAAAACAAAAGAAACAAAATTCTTTTGCAGCTATCCATTAGTTCTAAGAAAAATTTCTAGTCAATCATAAATCAGATGGTATCACTTAAGTAGACATAAGTCAGAAAACAAAGCCTATTGTATCCCCAGACCTATGTCCTTGCCAGAATAGGATGTGGAGTAAAATCAGAGGAATTTTATGTGGCCACATTATCTAAACCCAAGCTTTAAATCACAGGTTTGTTCTTACTTGGCTAACTTTCAATAATTGATGCTTTATGTATGTAAAATTTATAATTTATGAGTCCTTATACATTCAATAATGAATTATTTATCATTTATAAAAGCATTGTTATGATTGATTTTTTATTTGTCTATATAAAGCTCAGGGTATATTAGTACTTTTCTGAAAAATGATGTTGAAATAAACTTCCTCAGAAATCACTGAGAAAATAATTTTGAATAAAAAAAATTCTGCTTGACAATTGTTTTCTTACCTCTCTTTAGAATATTTAGAATTTGCCCCTTTCTCAAATTTATTTTGTTCTATTAGTCTTTCTATGTTGTCTACAGGACCTCAAATTCATGATTCCCCTGCCTTGACCTCCTGAGAAAAAGAATTGAAGGCATCATGAACTATCAGATTCATCTCTCTTTATAGTTCATATTTCAATGAATGTTTCAAGTCAAAACCTTAAGCCACAATTAATGAGTATATAGGGATGGGGATAGAGCTCAAGTAGTAGATTACTACCTAAATAGCACTAGATCTTTGGCTCAATCATAATTACTACAAATTCAAAACTAAAAATGAAAAGAGTTCCTCCAAAAACAATGCAAACAAGGAAACAATAAAATAAACATGAGGATTTATTACATTAGGCATGGTGGTACACACCTAAAATTCTAGGGCTCAGGAGGCTGAAGCAGGAAAGTATAGAGTTGAAAGCCAGTCTGAGCTACAAAGCATGACCCTGTGTCCAATAATAATAACAATAATTAGCAGTGATTATGTTAAAGGACATATGTGAAACTTTGGTCACAGTTGAGAAGTTTCATGCCATCTGTGTCCCAAGCCTTTGAATGTGTCTTTGATTTTTCCTGGAATTTGTTCAAATCATGTCTTCACACTTGCTATTATGAAATTTAAAAAATATTCCACATATATAATTCTTTGATTTATCATGCTGGGCATTTCCTTGTGACATTTGATCTGAAATTTCCACAGATTTGGGGAAAAATCTGATTGTTTTTTCATCAGACTAAGCAGATGCTAATCATCTGTAAGACTTTGCTCTAGTTTTTCTCCAGAGGAAGATCCTCTCTCTAATCACTGTTCTAATGAGCATAAACCCAATACAGGTTCTCAGCTGATTTTCATATATCCAAAGGGGACATTAAGAAATACCATCATAGAATAATGTTCTCCATTTCATACTGTATAAATAATGATATGGTATTTCTTATTTATACTTTATTTCCTAAACATTATTTATGCTTTATAAATGGTCAGTTTTCTGTGGATGTCTTCAAGACTGATAGCTAAAATTCGAAGTCCCAGTTCAGCATTTCCAAATTGTCTTCTACGTGCTGTCAGATTTTCCTCTGACCATCTCTACTCTTCTGACATCAAGGACTTCTGTTTATAACCCAGTCACAGACTCATCATTTCAGAAATATTTTTATTCCTTTTCCTTCTTTTCTTCCATTTATATAATTATTCCATTCAAAACTTAATGTAAAATCATTTAAATATAAATTTCTAATCTTGCTTGTCAAATACTTATTCATATTTCTAGCTCATCTATATTCACATTATTCCCTGTTGGAATTACTTTTACAGCTCCTAATTGCCTTGTTCTAGCCACCCCCAAACAATATCAACCACATGATGCATGCTGCCTCACCCATTTTATCCAAAATCCCAAACTACATCATTTTTATGATCAAAACCCTACATTACCAATATACACTTCATTCAAGACATGTTAAGCTCTTCCTCAAATGCTCAATTTCATACCTATTTTTTCTAAATTTACTTAATATTTGTTTATTTTTATATGATGGCATTCATCTGTTTGCAGTTATTTTGTATATTATCCTTAAAAATACTAGAAGTCTTGTTGGCACGAGTGATGTCTATTTTAATGCTTTATCCTGGCACCAAGTTCTTACATATAAGAAGTCTAATCAAAACTTAATGATTTTCAGCCTTATGTTTGTTTACCTCATTCCATCTATCTTCCATCTAAGTCAAGATTTATTGCAGACTTATTAATAATTTAGGGACATTAATGTGCCATCTGGAGACCCAACTGTGGCTCTAATGCATTGCAGTTGCAGGGGTTTTTGCTGTGATCTCTGACTGCTCATGTTTACCAAATTATTCTCCATCCCTTCATTATCTCACTGTCTCATGTATTTAAAATTTTCCAGGTCCTAAGTACAAAATTTATGTATTAAATAGGCATCTCCATGAATTCCAACTTAAATATGCATTTATATTTGTCTAATTTTAATTTGATACCTACTATCTTAAAAAGAAAAAAAAACAGAAAAAATTGTCCTTGGTCTTCCCTAAAACTTACCCATTTCAGTCTTTCTTATTTAAATTAATAACTCCATTATTACACAAAAACAATTAGAGTTATGTATCTGATCTCTCTCTCTTTCTCTCTCTTTTTCTCTATCAGAATATCATAATGACTTTACTTTTACATCCTCTTCTATTTCCACTGCTACTACTCTGGCCCACAGAACGTCATTTCTTCCCTAGATTATGACAAAGTCTCTATTATGGCTCTTTCTTTTTCTATTGGCCTCCCTTCCAGTGCATTGATAACAACCAAATCAGTCATCCTATAATGTATCTATCTGACTCTGCTGAATATTCTTCAGTCTCTATCAGTCATATTAAGTGTTAATATTTGAACTGTGGTGCACTGTTTTCTTCTGGTTTAATAAATCTTCTTCTTCCTCCCTGTTGTATAGACATATTCCAAACTCTACTACTCCTCAGCTTTGATTCTTGGTTTATTTTTTCTCCCTAGCTCTTATGATTTTCTACATGACCAAATTATTAGCTTATATGTGGTTTGGTCTTCCCTATAAAGATATAAACTTCATGGCAAGAATCATTATCTCTGTGGGTTGATATATCTACTAGTCCAGAACAATATAACAAATATAGCAGACATGCAGGCACTAGTGTTACTAATATTGACAATTAAGTATTACATACATGGTCAAAATATCTCTGAACTCAACTAAGTGAAAACATGTCTGGGAAAACACATGAGTCTAGGCAAATATAGTACATTCTTTCAAATCATTCATCAATAACTTACTTTGTAGGCAAAAACACTTTGCAGTAATTTTTACTTAGAGGGATTGACTTAGATTAGGCTATCTTTTCAATTGATTTGACAATAAAAGTGGCATTTCCGATTGCATCAGAGTCTAAACTCCTGAGTGATTTTTATGGTGCATTTTAGCCCATGAAAAAGGTTAGCATCACTCAAACACAAAACTTTACTCATGGTCAGCAGTAGTTGTGCTAAGTGTAATGGTTATGGACCATACTAAATACTAAAGGAGCACAGCAGTTAAAAAAATCTCTAGGCAGTGTTCTCAATCAATTCATAATTTTTGAACAGTTCTTGCCAGAGGGAAGCTAACACTGACAGAAAACATTTGGGGAGGACCCAGGGACAATTTTACAATGCACTGTACATATAAATTGTAGTATTCTGTTTACATGTTTAAAAAAAATACAAAACCTTTGGTCTGGGAGTTATCCTCAGTAACTAGCAAGACAGTGGATATCATAAAACACAATAAACACATTACTAAATATTTACTATATCTAGCATGACTTTAAGTGCTCTACATGTATTAATTTCATTTTATAATAAATTATTAGTATTAAATGTGACAGTCATATTACTGATTTAGTATCTTATAAATAAGAAAAATATAACCCAGAAAATAAGCATCCAACTATTCCACGAGTAATAACAACAATAAACACATAGGCAGTTGGGTCTCAGAACCTGCTCTGTTCATTACTGTATCATACTGGATTAAGATAACAGATTGTTCAGTTTAGAAAAAACAAATTGAACAAGTTTGAAAGTAGTATTGCCAGGATATTTCCAGTTAGGATATGTTTTGCATTTCATAAGTAAATGATTTTTCAATACAGAAAACATGTAGAATTTGGCCATTTATTTCTTGAAAAATTTACATAAAAGGAATCATAATACTAAATATTTGGTGCTTATTTATGAAAGTAGAACTTTTCTGATCAGTGCAAAACACAATCAAATCTTGGGAGAATTAAAGCTATCACTTTGAGGGTGAACAATATGATTCTTATTCTAGAAAATTATTGAAAGGAATACATTGACAAAAAAGTAATGATAAAATCCTGTGTATTTTTGTATTGTGATATGTGTGTTATTAAATATGTTATGTTTCCGTCATAGACACCATGAAGAGAGAGGACTATGGACCTTGAACTAGACAAATGTAGGTTGATTCCTAGTTCTGGTAGATTCTTACTTTGGGGTAAGTCATTCAGAAAATGATCACCTTTAGAAAGTTATACTGCCAAGAATTTAATTATTATCCTTCTACACGGCCTGATTCAGTTTAGTAAAGGTAAAATAGATGATATTTTGGAGTTCTTAGAAAGAAGATGAGTAAATACAAGCACTATGGCACTGAACCCTGTTTTCAAAGCAGTTGGAAGGATGAGTAGACAGAAATGGCAAGGGCCATACAATTGTGCTAATTGTGCTAAGTGATTGCTCTTTTTTTTTTTTTTTTTTCAGAAAAAAACAAATTACTGGTAGCAGCCATATGGAATTACTATCGCTATGCATGTGGGTACTGAGGGCTAACGATGTCTAGAACGCCTACCCTGTATTTAATTTTCACGTTTTATTACTTTTCTAGCCTTTGAGATGTACATAAACTAAAACATTTGCAAGAATATAAATTTTGACTTGTATTCTAAATACCAGAAGAATCAAAAGAATAGAGTTTATTGATTCATCCAATCTCCTTCCATAGAAAAAGAGGCTTTGAGGAATGAGAATCTTTAGATAAATAAATAAACATTCTTAATCTTTATAGGACAGCAAAATAAAAAGCAGACACTAATACAAGATGTTTTTTGTTTGTTTGTTCATTTTAAGAAACTCCTATATGGGGCTCGGAATATGGCCTAGTGGTAGAGTGCTTGCCTCGCACACATGAAGCCCTGGGTATGATTCCTCAGTGAGAAAAAGAGGGAGGGGGTGGGGGTGGGGGAGGGAGAGAGAGAGAGAGAGAGAGAGAGGGAGAGAGAGAGAGGGTAAAGAGGGGGAGGGGGAGAGAGAAAGGGGAGAGGGGGAGAGAGAAGGAGAGGGGGGAGAAAGGGGGAGAAGGAGAGAGGTGGGAGAGGGGGAGAGAGGGGGAGAGGGAGAGAGAAGGGGAGAGGGAGAGAGGGGGGAGAGGGAGAGAGAGGGGGGAGAGGGAGAGAGAGGGGGAAGAGGGAGAGAGAGGGGGGAGAGGGAGAGAGAAGGAGGGGGGAGAGGGAAGGAAGGGGGGAGGGAGGCAGGAGAGGGAGGGGCGGGGGGAAGGGGGGAGAGAGAGAGAGAGAGAGAGAGAGAGAGAGAGAGAGAGAGAGAGAGCGCAAAAGGAAGCCAGGGACCCTGCTCAGGCCCCAAGAATGGCAAAAATAAATAAATAAATAAGTTCATTAATTAATTAAAATTAAAATAAGAACCTACTATATTTAAATTGCTATTTAGATTCCCTCAACTTTTAGGTTTTAACTTAGAGGATAATTGTCTCAGTTCTATCCTCCACCCCCACCCCCACCCCACCCTCACCGACCTCGCCACATAGATGTAACAACAGGCTTCAAATGTGCAAGACTCAGTAAAGTTCTTTTGGACACCCAGTAATCTTAAAGGTACATGTCGTTCCCTTTATGGTACGTAAGTGCCTCTGGGATGAACTCCTTTATCTATACTCCAAGAGACAGGATTAGGAGCCCAGGCTCTGTGTGGGTTGGCGCGGATCGGGGAGGTTAGCTGTGAAGTAACTGTGACCTCCTCAATTTGCTCTACATCTCAGTAGTTTAACTCCTCACATATAGGAAGAGAATGACAATTCTCACCTCAAAAGGTCATGATGAGAATGAGCTCAATTTCCAAACACTGCTTCTATCAATGCTTTGTTCATAATGAAATCTCAGTGACTATACTGTATTGAACCCACTTATTTGTAAACAATATTGTTTTATTCGTTGTCTACACTCATCAAGGATTTGTAACTTTACATTAAATAAATCTGGTATCTTTCTTTAATGCCTTTGTTTTAAGTGTTTTTATCCTTATTCTTTTTTATTACTAAGATTCTAATAATTGATTCTAATATATTTCTTTCTTTATCTCTCTTCGTTTTCTTTTTTTCGTGGTGATATGGAAGTTTGAACTCAGGATCTCATGCTTGATAGACAGGTGCTCTGTTACTCATACCACACATGCATGACAGATTAAACATTTTTCTTGATTTTAGCCTTGGGAATATTTTGCAATTTTCACTGTATAGTGGATTTTTGTTTCTAATTTTGCTGACATCTAGTTTAAATATTTTTATGGTGACTGTTCTTCATTGTCCTAGGAATCTTTGCTTACTATAGGCTTATAAAGATAGTATCTCATGTCTTATTGTAGACACTTTAGAATTGTGGCTTTTATTTAAAAGGGCATTTCATTTTAACATTTCCATTCATGGATATAATTCATTCCAATGACCTCATATTCTTTATCATTCATGCTTACTCCCTCCCTTCTCTTATTCTTTAAATAATTTAACAGGTTATCTCTTCATACATGCATATAAAGTACTTTGATCATAATCACTCACAGTTGCCTTATCTGTTCTCCCCCTACCTCTCTAGCTGACCCCCCCAAACAGGAACTATTTTATTTTAAATTATTAATTTACCATATATTAATTATACAAGGGAATTTCATCAAGATATTTCTCCACTTGCATATATTATAGGTTATAACAAACTTTTCTATTGCTCTTTTTCCACTTCTCACCATTCTATTGATCAAGTTTTCTGTGAGCTATCCTATACATAGATATAGTGTTTCAATATTATTCACTCCCCACCATCATAAAAATAAAAGATCAGTAAAAGTTAATTGAAATTTACAAAAATTAAGTACAACAATAAGGAACTGAGCTTTTTATTGTAGATATTTTATCATTTGATGCAAACACTGCATACATTTAAGTCAATATAAATTTCTAAAGGAAACAAAACTAAAAACGAAGTCTCAGAAATATCATTATACATGAAAATATTTATATACTTACCTTTGTATGATAGCTTGAGCCGTGGAATATTTTGCTTAGAAGTTCCAGTGACAGGAAGAAACAGCATTGTCATGCTTAGCATCATTAAAACAGGAAAAATGTGACATTCTTGACACTGTGCCTTGGGTCTCTTATCTTTATTAGCATTCATGATGGAAATAATGTCCTCTTTCAAATGATGTCAATATATCTGAAAAGGTTTAAAAATAATTAAAATTACAAATTTTGAGGATTTTTTCTGGATATACTACGGACTTCAGAAGATACATAGATTTTTTATTAATAATTTCTTATGTATTTTACTCTTGCAGAATTGTCCTAATCCAAATAAGTCATGATTGTGAAATAAAATTCGGAACCATCTTTATTCAGATAGACAAATGAGCACAGTTCTACAAATCCAACTATATAAATGACTAATAAACATCTCTCTTGTTGTGTTAAAGTTATTTGTTAAAGTTATTTTCAATTTTTTGATGCAACTATCTGAAGCATCATCCATTCCTATGACTTTATAGATTTTTTGGCCAGGTAGAAGCACTAGAATACTCTTTGTGCATCATGTCATTCCCAAAGAACAAAATCCTCAAACAAAATCACACAAAACAGTCTCTCTTGAAATGGATGTATTCTTTCACTTCTAACTTGAAAATCCACCTAAATTAATGAAGCTAGATAAGATTAGGATTAAAGCCATCTATATAGGTGGTCGGCCTGGACCAAAATGAGCTTATCATGAATAAACTCAAAAAGTGTAGCCATTAACCAGCAGTGCTGAGGATAATTTTTCTAACGTGTTTTTCACAGCCTAAATTATTTAAGACTAATGATAGCTACAAAGATTAGGTAATTCTTATCTAATTTTACAGGTGAGAAAATTGAAGTACAGAAGGATTATATCTGTCTATTTCTAGTATGGTATTAGTGCTTGAAGTCAGAGCCTGGCACTCTCCCTTTGCTTTTTCTGCTCAAATTTATCAGTCAACCACTTGGCCCACACCTTCCCTTCTTTAACATTTGTTGTTGTTGTTTTTTTGAAGTCACATGCAAAGAGATGAAACAACCCAGGGCTTTATAAAGAAAGAGTCTGCCTTTTTTTACACCTAAATTTAGGGTGCTTTTCATTATGGAGTCTATAATTTTTCTTCCTTCTTCACTAACACACTGTCTTTCAAGGAAGGAGTTTACTTTTAGCCAATACTGTCTTTGTTGGATGCCAGGGAGGATTTTGTATCACTTCTTTGTGGTCACTTCTCTGCTTGGGGTGTGTGTGTGTGTGTGTGTGTGTGTGTGTGTGTGTGTGTGTGTGTGTGTACTATATATACAGACTTGGGCGTATATGATATATACAGTCTTATCATTTACTACCACTATAGCTAATACTCAACTCTTTATTAAGTTGAAGGAATGGCTGACTATAAACAAATAAGCTGCAAAAAATGAGATGTTTACAGAATACTAGTATGATAGCTTTAAAGTGTACTATGTATATTTAAGCAAGAGGTGAATAATTTTATACACTGAAGAGAAAGAGTAGAATGCAGCAGCAGAGAGTTCTACAGTGATAATCTGGTTGAGGGTTGCAAAGAATACAGCTGACAACATTATAGATTTGATCCGATGACAAGAGGAGAAAGGGGAGAAAGTGCATCATCAACCAATGGAGAACTCAGCAGAGGAACTTAAACTAACTCTTAAATCTTTCTCTTGCCACTTTGGGTACCTAATATATTATGACTCAAAACAAAGCATCACTTTCACTGCCCTTGGTGTTCAATCATGTTTGGCTCCACTCTCTCCTAGGATATCTCTCAGCAATTTTCTTCACCCTTTACTATTCTCTAAGGGTGATTGTGATTAGAAACCTGTCCTACAAATGCAGTAGACCCACCCACAACTCCCACATATAAGCAAGTATCTTTCCTCCTAACTATGCATACACTTTGAAACTAGGAAAAGATAAATTGAATGCCCAGGTAGAGGTAATGTTAAATTGAATAGCCTCATCTCTTATTAGGTTTAGTTTTTCTGAGCTTCTGGAGTTAGGAAATTTTGCTTTTTCCCTCATGTTCTGTAATAATGCATGCAATGTGAATGCATGTTTGTGTACATAGGCAAAAGAGAAGGAACTTTCCACGTGTGAATTTTATTAGCAATAGTAACCTCAGTATAAGACATTTCCTGGAAATTAATGGCTAGTTGAAGTTAATGGCCCTTAGCTATGTATTAAGATATCTACTCCTCCAACTGGTCATTAATCGCTAAGACATGCCCTGTGCCTCCAACATTGTAAGTTAAAATGATTGATGCTTTGGTTTTCAATGAACAGTAGTTATACTGTTCCTTGTGCCCCAACTCATTAATATTGTTAAATAAGTTAAAAATCAAAGCACTGCTCTCCTTACTACTAAGACCCTCTGATACGTGCCTACATGTGCTGAGATATATACTAAGGTGGGGGGGGAGAATAAAATAGAACAAAAATATCCAAACTGTTATAACTAAATACATCTACTAAAGCAGGTATTTTCTCTACAGTTTAGTGCTCCCAATTCTTTATTATTCTTTCCAACAGTTTTTTTAAGTAAATGATTAATTTTGCAGTTGAGGTAATTTATGGGTTAAATCTTTCCAAACCTCTCTACTGATACATTGGTATTTTGTTATTGTGTGTGTGTGTGTTTGTGTGTTGTGTGAACATACACATACATAATTCCTGCATCTGGGAGGAATTATGAAGAGAAGTAGGTGTGATTTAGCCAAAGTGGGTGTACATAGTGAAATGCATAGGTTAGACTGCATGCTACTGTCTGTAACAAGTTCAGCCTGGAGCCAATTAACTACATATAATCTATTCCAGATGTTCACTGAGACAAATAGCACTCTTGGGGATCTTCAGATGTGGAGCCAATAGGGAGTGTTCTGATTATGAGATTTTTACAAACTGTTCCACTAAATCAGAGATCCAATGTACACTCTAACACTAAAGAAGGCCTTGTGCCATTTCCCTATGGGACATAGAGTCCAGAAGTTATTATGTAGATGATAACTTATCAAGAAATTTATTTGAGGAGCGAGATATATAAAATTTTATACATGATTTCATTATTGTGCCTTATTTATTTATAACAATTTCTTCTAGAAGCCATTAAGGTATAGACATGTAACAATAGTGTGGAAAAATGGTTTCTGCATATGGAGTAGTAGTAAAAATGTACTGTAAGTATCTTCCCATATGAAAACCCAGAATGACTAGATTTGAAATTTGTTCTGAGTTGCATCTGTGTGTGTGTGTGTGTGTGTGTGTGTGTGTGTGTGTGTGTAGACTGAGGGAGACAGAAAAAGGATGACTGCTATATTAACCATCAATGCAATATCTGAACATATTAATTTTGCTTAATGACAACTTACAATATTCAATCTTCATTCTTTTAGATTGTTTCTGGTAAGGTACATGGACAGTCAATTATTGGTAATATCACTTCCTGACATGACTGTAAATGTCAAACTGAACAGCAATTGTAGAAGAAACTTGAATTCCAAGGAAACAATATAATCCAGAAAAATAAATGAGAAGTTTATGGTTGCAAGAGACTATTATATACTAACATTTTCAAACCAAAGAACAAAAATGTCAAAGCATCAGGCAAGTGATATGGAAGAAGATCAAATGGAATTGAGTTTGGGATGAGAGAATTTTCATTTAAATTAATTTATGTATCATTATACCTGATTCATTCTACATCTTGTTTTCAAATGTACATAATATCTTACTACTATAGTAGAGTCAGGGATATGAAATTATTGATGTAGTGTATAACATTGTCAGTAATGAGCAGGATTTATAAGGCAGCAATATTTTCTTGAATAATTTATCTGCATAGAGGCTTCACTGATGTCAAGCCTCATAGATAGTTGTAGGTGGTTGAGCGGTTCATTTACATTTGATTAAAAGCTTAATGTACTTGCTAACATGTTTTTAATAGCCCATGCTACTTCCCTACACCAAATGTATAAACCTCATCAGTAATCAGTCATAAGTGTGAACTAATCTATTTAAAGAAAATTTGTTTTAAAATGTAGTATACAATGGTTTGAATATTACGTTTGCATTTCTAAAATATACTGAAATACAGTGTTACATAAATGTATGCTCACTAATGCACCACTCTTGCTTATCACTTGGGTTTTCATTTCTATAGCCATACAATTATAGCTACAACAAATTCTTCAGGCTCTTAGTCCTTTACTAAATAAGATAGAATAAAACTGAAATTTTCTACTATACATGTATGAATTCTTATATTTAATATTGTGGGTTATATTTTCTCCTGAATATATCCACAACAGAAAAATCATTGTTTAATTTGTAAGGTAGTAGAAAGATGATCAAGTGCTTGGAGATCTAAATTGCTCACACAACAAATTTACAATTGTAACACAATAAACTATTTCATTGATATAATCTTCATCCTAAATCTCATATCAATTTGCTTTTCAGAGGAGTGCAGAGTCATCAACTAGTAGTATCAGAAAAGGCATCAACAACTCAAACATATTTATTATAATCATAGCATTATTATTATATGCTTATTACTGAAAAATCCTTATTACTCAAGTTTAAATAATTTATATATTTTAGAAAAGTAATTACTATCAACACTAAGTAATCTTTTGACAAACATCCCCTAATTATAATTCATTTTCTTCTTGAAATTTAGTTATCAATTTAGATGATGCTATATGTCCAATGTTTTCCTAGACTTTGTAATATTGGTCTAATAGTTCTGCTAACAAATTTGGATCTTGTTTTTTTATTTTGTTGTTTTTAAGTAGTTGTAAAAAAGAGTTGCCATCTAACAAAGCAGCTTAGGAATAAAATGCGTTTTGGTTAACGTCACCCCTTTAAACATTCTCACTCATATCTCCTATCCCATCCCTTCTCTTGCTTGCATTGAATTGTTGACTGCCTTTCCCCGCTCCTTCTCCTCATCCATCTACCCTTCTTACCTTGACTCCACCTAAGTCTTTCAATTACCTGCTTCTGGGTGTTTATTTTGTTGACCTTTGACTTTGTTTTCCAAGGAATCACACTATTTGAGTTCTCCCTTGAATCTTAAAAAGATACAGATTCCTCATAACAAATTGTACAGAACATTTGGGTACAAACTAATTTAGTATCTCTGTGACCCCTGGAGCAGTAAAAGTATTTGAGCACTTGCAAACTTGTTTCTTCACACAAAATAGGCAGTTTATTGTATTTGAAAATATTGTCACATGCTTACTTTAGCAACACTTCCTATAGGGTTGGAATAATGCAAGCATGAATAAGAAAGAAACAAAGAGCTGCCCCCAACACAACAAATTAATGTGTAAAACTGAAAATGTACTGTCCCATTCTTGATAGTTGTAGTTCTAGGTTTTATAATTTTAACACATATTTTATATTTTTCTATTAAAGTCTATTTTAATTTTCTCATGCCAGAGAGGAATAATGAAAATATTTTTATTATTAAATGCATTTCTTTTTTTTTTTCTTTTGGCCAGTTCTGGGCCTTGGACTCAGGGCCTGAGCACTGTCCCTGGCTTCTTCCCGCTCAAGGCTAGCACTCTGCCACTTGAGCCACAGCGCCGCTTCTAGCCGTTTTCTGTATATGTGGTGCTGGGGAATCGAACCTAGGGCCTCGTGTATCCGAGGCAGGCACTCTTGCCACTAGGCTATATCCCCAGCCCTAGATGCATTTCTTTCTTGACTTTCAAAACAGGGATTTCATCCTGTCCTCAAAATAAATATGCAAAGGCTATTATTTGGTAGCTTTAAAAAGAACATTTACATAAGAGTACAGGAAATAATATTTAAGTATGTTCCTACAGTAAGTCTAAATTATATCAAGTTTAAAATAAACTTTATCAAACTACTAGAAACTAGGAAATTGTGAAGTGATTTAACCATATATCTGAGACAATTATGAAGATTCTTTTTAACATTCTGAATGTAAACCAAGAAATGCCATCAAGTCTGTCATGAATGCAATGTTTAATAGCAAATTTCTTCATCCAGAGAAACAGCACACAGCAAGAAAAATGTGATAAATTTCATTCACATAATTTACCAGGAATATGTATACTTTTCTGACCAAAACACAGTGTAGTGAATCCCATTAGTTTTAATTTTGGAGGAAGGAATATGTTAGGTACACTAGCACTGATTCTGTTTTCACTATCTCATGAACTATTCTGAAGACATAAACATTTGTAGAAATCAAAATGTTCCTTGTAGACAAGAAATATAATTAATAATTTACTTCATAAACTTAACCCTGTCTTATAATAAAATATAGACAATGTGATCCGCCTAGTTATGAAATGGTAACTCTGATGTAATTTATACATACTTCAGAATATTATGCTGTACCTAATGAGCACATACAATATTATCTGTCACTTATAAAACAGGCAGCAGGCAAAAGGTAATTTAGAGAAATACAGGGATTTCAAGAACCATGGCTCCATTTCAGAATTTCATTTCATATGTGCCCTACAAGGCAATGAATGAGCTGAATTTAAAATTTGATACCTATGCAAATAAATAAGTTGCTCAGCAGTCTCAACTATAATGACACTTCAGCTATCATTGCTTATATATCTGTCAATCATAGCACGTATTCATAGATTCCATATATTCTTAACATGCCTCAAATGCTATTGTCCTCAAACATTTTATTTTTAATTCTGTCTTTCTTAAATGAATAATAACAAGAACATTTCCACATACTTATTTCAGTGGCTGCATCTCTGAAAGATGGGTATCTATAAAATAAATTTAAAAAATTGTCACAATAGTTACTACTGCAAATTTTCTAGTCTAGTCAAAATGTCAACATTGGCTTAGCTCTTCTATCAAGAAATAAAAAGTAAAATCCCTAACAAAAAAATCTAAAACAAAGGTGTAAGGTCCACCCCTGGGAGGGCTCCATGCAGATGCCACCCCACCTGGTTAAGTAACTGGCACACCTGAAGGCAGTTACTTCCCTTTCCCTGAGGTCACATCCTAATTCTCCTAGCCACACCTCCCTGCCCCTGCCTTAGATAAGGCAGGGCCTGCCAGTTTGCCCCTTCTCTCATGCCTTGCATCATCTTGGATACAGGCTATCAGTTTGGGAATACACTTTTCTCTCCTGCCTGAATACCAGGTGGTGGTCTCCTTTATCGGCTACCTACTATAATAAATCTTATAAAAGGTATATCCTTTATAAAAAAAATCCCTACCATAAATTTTAATTTTTTAACATGAGATGATTCAATCATTAAATGTATTGTAATGTATTTTACCAATATTTTGGTGATTTGTCAAACTCAAGGACATAGTGTAGTAGCCAGTTCACTCAAAGTACAGCAATAATATATGCCCACATCCAAAATATTCTTTCCATGTATCATTGGATACCCTAGGACTTTTATTGCTATTTATCTATCCTATTGAATTCAATGTCATATTGTCCGTACCTCTAACTTTTATCTTTCATATATATTTCATATGAAAGGAGCTCCTAGACCAACACATCTGAATTTTAAAATAGTAACTCTTAATAAAGTCCACTGTCCAATCAGTAAAGGATTGTGTTTTCTTACAACATGGACAGTAACAGCATGCCCAAAATTCTGGCATCTTTATTAGATATCCTACTCTGGTACTACACAAACATGTTCTTATTTTCCTCCTTTGATTTTTTTCTGTTAAAGTCATGTACTGAGTATTTGAGCTATCTAATGTTTTCCTTTCCATCCTTAGAAATTCCTTTTTAGTGCTTTATCTACAGCTATCAGTGTCCCAAGTGTCTCTAATTTCATTTATATATCTTTTACCTTTGAACAATAAAACATAAGTGGTCATCTCAAATTTTTCTGCTTCTAAACACCTACTAATTTATAATCAGAAGGGGATTTCTGAGTTCAGAACAAGCTACTGTTAAATATTTCCTGTGGGGTGTTTTTTTCTTGTTTTTTTTTGTTGTTGTTGTTGTTGTTTTTGGTTTACTCTTAAGGATAATTTTGTTACCTTTCATTATGTGACCAGTATTGTGTTTTCAAAAGTAAAATACATCCTCTGTTCTCAATTTTAAAACAATGTTTATACTCATTTAGGTTTACCACATGTTAGAGCAAATGAAAAAAAAAAAAAAAAGAAAAAGAAAAAGAACAGTCTTCTAAGACTAGCTCAGCCGCCTGGCCATGTAACTGTGTGGTCCAATCCTTGCTTATCTACTTTCAGGCATTATCCTGAAAGAGAATGTATGTAATTGTTCTAAACCTAGATTTGTCAGCTACAAAACATAATGAGATGATTAACTCATCAGTTTTGATAAACTGTTAAAGTGTTTTCATTTCTTACATAAACTGACATGGTATTTATTTTTTCTAAAAATATTAAATGAAACTTGAAAGGATGACTGAAAACTTCCACCATGATTTCTTGTAATGCTTCAAAACCTGTGTGTGTAATGTGACATTCAAGTTCCCAAATCCTTTCGACAATATAAAATTTCTTTCAGTGAACAATTAGATACAATATTTATTGGACTTATATTAATTCTTTTTTTTTTTTTTTTTTTTTTTTTTGCCAGTCCTGGGCCTTGGACTCAGGGCCTGAGCACTATCCCTGGCTTCTTCCCGCTCAAGGCTAGCACTCTGCCACTTGAGCCACAGCGCCGCTTCTGGCCGTTTTCTGCATATGTGGTGCTGGGGAATCGAACCTAGGGCCTCGTGTATCCGAGGCAGGCACTCTTGCCACTAGGCTATATCCCCAGCCCATATTAATTCATTTTTGAGCTGAATAATTTTTGAGCCTATATCCTAAACAAACTATGCATTATCTAGCTATATTGAACACGAATGTGCTTGGAGATAACATAAAATGAGAAGGAAAACTTGTGTTATAGTGTTTAGCTGGGGATGACTGGAAAAAAAACAAAGTTGAAGAAAATGTTTGTGGGAAAGTCTTACAGTTCATAGTATTTAGAACTAGCTTTAGCAATAAGCTAGCCTAAACTTACTGCTGAAGTTTTACTTAGATATTAAAATGGGAAAAAGTGTATGATAATATCCACTTCCATTATAGCTGCTCTATTCTTTTGTACTATACACAACAAAATTGGTTTATGAAGATTTTTCCCGCAAATGATATTCAGCCTTCTCTAGATGTTTTACAGGGTTTTCACTTGTGAGATGCAGAATGAGCATGATTTTTGTTCACAGATACATGATGTTCCATTAGACCACATAAATACAAGGCATTGATCCTATTACAATCTATTCTCAATACAAGACCAGGGTCTTGTACACACAGAGAAGGACAAATGCTTGGAAACCAAGGAATAGAAGCAACCTGTCTCTGCTACTCTCCTTCATCAGCCCCTTGGGTGATGCAAAATGGAGAAGCATCTGAAACCTCTTTGCATCACCTCAGTTTATGTCATCATGGGGAAAAAAGTCTGTGTGGCCACAAGATCTGTAGATACATGGAAACTAGGAGACTAATAGGAATTACCTATGGATGCAGCAAATTTTCACATCTCACTCATAATAAAAGGAAGGACTAAGTGGCTCAGGGACATTCTTTATCATTTTGGATATCCTTTTATTTATTTCTTGAGGTTTTTTAAAAATTGAATTTTATTATCAAGGTGATGCCCAGTTACAGTTACATAAGGTAATGTGTACATTTCTGTTGAACATGATTTATTTTTAATATCATTTGAAAATGTCTCCAAAGACTTCTGTATTGAGAAAACATATTACAAGATGGCAAGAATTTGAACTCTGAGTCAGGTTGAGTTGGATCTAAATTCCAGTTCTACCACTTTCAGCATATGAAAAGTTTTTGAATTGAGAAAGTAACAACAGCATTGTTATGTAATAAATGTGAACTATTATATATTAATATCTCTATTAACACAGTATGTGAAAGATAAGCAAGAGTCATTATGATTTTTATTATATAATCAGATAGCTCCAGTTTCTCAAACAGATGTGATCTACTAGTGAAACCAGTTAGTACTTATGATTAAAAGTTAGTTAAAAGTAGGCTGAGTGTGTAGCTTAAGTAGATGCAGGTTGTAGTCTAGCAAGTGTGATTCTTTAACAGTTTGGGATGTTTTGTTAGGTTTCTCTTTTCCTGATTCTCACTGTGGTATCTCAGTGAAGAATCCTGATAATAAGAATGGGACTTAATGTGATTCTTTGTAAGGCATACCATTTTTTATAAGCAGAGATGAAACACATGCTTGAGAACTAACCCATTAAGCCTTCATCTTGAGTCTTCAATTCCCACCTCTATTAAATTTACAGAACAAAACATTTTCCTAAGTAAATCCATATCCAGATTTAAAAAGGGATGGGAGAGAAGTGCTTAAGTGGTAAAATATGCAAGCAATTTAGACAAAATGTAAAAATGCAGATATTATTGCTGTCTTGGGCAAGAAAGAATGTGAAGTTCACTTGTAATAGTGCATGCATGTGTCTTTTGGAATTCAAAGGAAGATCAACAAGTTCTTGATTACAGAACAATGAGAAAAACATATCTTCTTATTCTTGACACTTCAATAAATCAGATTTTCATATAATTCCAATAGAATTATCATACTGTAGTCTCTAAATTCTAATTTCTGTTTAAAATACTAACTGCACAGCCTTCCTAATTAGCACCGACTTACAGAGCCTGTGACAGGTATCAGTATTAAATTGTCCTGAAACTTGGATTTTTCAAAACACTGCACCAAACAATCATATAATAATGTATAATTTGCATAATATGTAATATAATGTTTATAATTGAGTAATCAATACATATACAACAAATTAACAAAGTAATGTATTTAGGAAAAATATTAGAACTTGTTCATGGTACTTTTAGAGTATGTATATTTAGAATTATATCATTGTGTGCAATGTGTTTTCACTTTATAGTGATAAAGAAAAATAATTGCTATAAGAAGACATAATATTCTATTGGTAACAATATAATTTGCATCACAGGGAAACAAATTTTGGGTTGAGGCTATGTACAAACATTTTGAAAAGTTGTATTGTCTTTAAGTAGTTGCACAGTGGAGTTACCATTTACCAAAAAAGTTTATGAACACAGTGCATCTCAATCAATGTCACCCCTTTGGACATAATCACCTTCCCCTCCTTACCCACTCTTTCCCTTAGTTATCTTCAAATTACATTATGTATTGAAGTTTTTGCAGTCTGTTTGTACAGTGCATCCTGATAGCCAGCTATCTCTGTGGCTCATGCCTGTAATCCTAGGTACTCAGGAGACTGAGATCTACGGATCAAAGTTCAAAGCCAGCAGGGACAGTAAAGTCTGTGAGATTCTTATTTATGACGAAGCACAAAAACAGCCAGAAATGGAGTTGTGGCTTAAGTGGTAGTGCACTAGCATTGAGGGAAAGAAGTTGTGGGACAAATCCCAGGCCCTGAGTCCATGTCCCAGATCCTGAGTTCAAGCCCCAGGACCCAATTCTCTAATAAAGGATGTGATGAGAACATGAGCAAGGAGAGATTGTGTTGCAGTGTAAAGGGACTGAATGTAGAGCTTGAAAGACCTAAGTCCTGGCTTTGACTCATATCATTTGTAAAATTTAATTACCATTTGGTATCAGTCTTTTGTGTGAATTTAATATGTAAATATATCATTAGCATAACAATGTACATAGATATAAATAATGTTCAAAATATTGACTTTTTCCAGTTTAACATTTCTCTGAAGGATCAATGTTACTAGATCTTATTTAGTAGAGAGTGAAATAGCAGAAAGCATGCTTTCAGATACATTTTAAAATCTCTTCCTTAACAATGAAAGAGAAAAGAAAGAGAGAAAGGAAGAAAGGAAAGAAGAAGGGAAGGAAGGAAGGAAGGAAGGAAGGAAGGAAGGAAGGAAGGAAGGAAGGAAGGAAGGAAAGAAGGAAGGACACAGATGTACACACTCACACATACCTTTCAGATTGGTGAAGAGATAATTTTTCTTTATCAAGTTGTCATCAATGTCAGGAATAATGAATAATATGTATATTATCTTGAGGACTAATATTTTCTACAACACTATCAGATGAAGTAATATTGCTGAGTCATCATGACTGGGATAGAACAATTGCTATTTTCTGTGAGTTCTTGTGTCTGAATGCCTGAGATATAACATGTGATATGTTGGAGGCCTATAGATTCAAATCCTATGAGTCCCTAGTCTTACCTCATTTGTTGTCTTAAAATGTTTGTTCTCATAATGCCATTTCTAATTGGAAATACAAATTCCCTATTTTGGTACCAAAGTTTCTCTTTATGTTTTTCAGTATGCACTCTTTGATCCAGTTTAAAGAGTTAGTGAAGAAAGTGAAAGGGAATGTCAAAATCGAGAGACAAAGGATAAAAAGACAAACGACTACAAAAGCAATACTTGCAAAACTATTTGGTGTAAACCAACTGAAGAACTCATGGGGGGAGAGGGAAAGGGGGGTGGGGGAGGGGGAAATGAGGGAGGAGGCAACAAACAATACAAGAAATGTACCCAAGGCCTAACATATGAAACTGTAACCTCTTTGTACATCACTTTGACAATAAATAAGAAAAAACAAAAACAAAACAAAACAAAAGTCAGTGAGAATGCATGCCATCCAAACCTAGATAATTTCCTTCTCTCTGTAGATGATATTCTTTCTGGACTTCCTGATCTAATCCTTCTCTCTCTCTCTCTCTCTCTCTCTCTCTCTCTCTCTCTCTCTCTCTCTCTCTCTCTCTCTCTCTCTCTCTGCTCTCTCTCTCTCTCTCCTCTCTCTCTCTCTCTCTCTCTCTCTCTCTCTCTCACACACACACACACAAGCACACACATTTCAGAGGAAATTCTATGTACTTTCTACCGGAATAGCCACAGTGGATTTTTCTCCAACTTAGTCTTCTCCTTCTTCTCCTTCTCCTTCTTCTTTGTCTTCTTCTTCTCCTTCTCCTTCTCCTCCTATTCCTCCTCCTCTTCCTCCTCCCCCTCCCCCTCCCCCTCCCCCTCCTCCTCCTCCTTCTCCTCCTCCTTCTCCTCCTTTTCTTTCTATTTTACTTTATGATCTTTTGAAAGTCATATGCATTCATAAGAAGTATAATTAAAATGTGAATATAGAAACTTTCTCAAGTTAGTAATGTAGGACACAATTCTTTTGCCCAATGCTTGGGTGCCAGACATGAAATCATGGAAATAAGCAATAGGTATTTTATATAGAGATGGATGGATGGATGGATGGATGGATGATAGGTAGATAGATATCTGTGCAATTGACATATAGATAGATATCTATCTCTCTCTCTAGAGTAGCTATCTCTTTATATGGATATATATTTCTCTATTTCTGCAAAGAAATGAGGCTGGTATTAAATTGAGATCCTCATATCTCAAACTTCTAAGATCATAGTAGTGAGTCACCAGCAGTTAGCTAACTTAGAATATCTTATATTTATTGAGGCATAGCTACATTGAAAATAAAGAGCACCTGGATGCAGCTTGACTTCTACAAATCTCTTGATATTCAGCAAGTTTAGGAGATGTTCAAACACCAAAAGCATACACTGTTTTATATTCGTTTTGCATAGCCCACAAAAACTGACCAATTTCAAAGTGAAAGTCTAATTAATGTTTGTTCCATACATAAGAAAATTGCAAATTATAAATAGATATCATTATATAAATCTGTTCCTCTGATTCATTTAACACCAAATACATTTTAGGGATAGCAATTTTCATAATTTTCTAAGATAAATAAACTTTGATAATAAATTGGAAATCATATCTCTATTTGTTATAGAAAATTCCATACAATGTAATTATAGGAATTAATTGCTGAGATAACTGTTGGCAAAGAAGTGCTACATTTTACATACACACTCTATGTATGTTGAACTCTTTTTATTTGACTTTATAGTATGCAGTTCTTCAATAATTTTAGCCAGCAATAAGATATTTATTTACAAAGAAAATGTCAACTGACTAGATTTTAACTCTCCCAAGGTGCTTATAGCCAAGTCAGCCTAAAGCAGATACTTGGTCATGCTTATGGCTTACACAAAAATCTAATAATTACTGTGGATTTTTAGTAAGATGTGTATTGATTGGTAATCTGTGATGAAACCATAATGAGAGATAACACTGATCTTAACAATGAAATAGTCTTTTTTCTGGAAAAATTATCTCTTAAAATTTTCTCTTATGGGATGATTGTGTGTGTGTGTGCGTGCGTGTGCACAAGAGAGAGATAGCAAGAGAGATAGCGAGAGAGAGAGAGAGAGAGAGAGAGAGAGAGAGAGAGAGAGAGAGAATGTGTGGTAAAGCTATGTATCTCCAGTACAAGAGGCTACATTCATATTAGAAGTGGAAATGAACCTGGCTCTAATTTCAGCAAGCCATATAATAGAAGCTACATTTGCCATTCTGTCTCTTTGCAGGAAAGAGTCAGTAATTCCAAGTGATGTGTGTAATGCACTTGACACTTCTTTAAAAGAATTGCTTGCCTCCATTTCCTTTTGTTCTCTTTTAAAATAGGCTATAACAGGAACAAGGTGCTGATGACCCAGTCACAGTCACCCTGATGCTAAGCCAATACTCTATGGAACTCAGAGCAACAATAGAAAAAGGCATTACCAATGTAAGCCTATAAAAAGACGTTACCAACCTCTCAGATGGAAGTCTACATATTCCTTATTTTATCTTACAATATATAATATCTTAAATAAATATCAAGACCAATTTTACGGCTGGTCAATTATTTTATTATTAACAATATGTGATTATTATGAAAGCACAATGAGTACATTCTATATGGTTAAATCCATGAGAAGCAAAAAGAAGAAAATAAGAACACCCTATTCTATTTGTTCTCTAGTTATGCATGATCACTGTTAAATCTTCTTTATCTTTGCATATGTCTCTTATGCATGGATATGTTAAAAAGTGTTTTACGCTACAATGAGATTATTGCATATTTTAAATTATTTTAAGTTAGTTTTCTCCATTTTGCACATCAAGACATCTTAGTTTAATACCCAATCTATATTAAAAATTTCAATATCCCAAAACTGTTCTTCACAGCAGAATTTCCAAATAAAAATTCAATCATCATAGCAACTCCATCATTTTTAACCTAGTATCCCTCTCCCCCCTTTCCGTATTCACTTACTGAAGAGAGATATGTGCATGTTATCTTTTCTAAGTGCTTTAACCTCACCTCATCAAAAATATCAAGAATGTCAAGGGGTTTATAATTTATTTCAAAACTATGTGCTAACTGGATAAATATGACCCATTTCTTAAAGATTTGTTGGAATCCAGAGAAAATCAATCACTGTACTATATAGGATTCGGCACTAATTTTAGGAAGATTGAGTGCGCTCTTGATCTTTCTCCACTGGGACAAAGACATGATGCATTCTCTCTCTGGCACTGACCTGCAGGAATGATCATGAAGATTTCCTAAGGACAAACTATTAATTATCACTTAAATACACGTTCTTTATCATTTTCTATAAGGCATTGCCCCCATGCATTCTTTCACCAATTGGAAAAATAAGAATGTGTCTTTAGGGGCTAAGTAGTACCAGTTTACCTAAATTAATGTTTTTTTAGTATCTAATAATGTTTTCTGTTGAGAGAATCTGGGTTCTGTTTTCATAAGGTTTTGCCAAGTCTCATAAATCTGGGAAAAGGCAGTCAGTGTAACCCCTACTAATAACCAAAGTGGCCACACACAGAATAAACAAGGACCCAGTTTGTAAAGCCATAACTGAAAGACTCTATTGGAGTAAACTGAGATTTCTCCGTATTAATTTATGATGTGTGCAGTGCTCTTTGCACTCAAAGAAAGTGAATCAGAAAAGGAAAAAAAATGTGCATTTAAACAAAGCTTCAATACATTAAGGTACTAAATTTAACAGCTATGGAAGGGGGGAAGAAAGGGAAAAATGAAAAGAGAGAAACGAAACACGTGTTTCTGTGGATCATGCACTACATAGAAGCCCGCAATGCATTTTAGCTGGTTTTGGTTAGTTAGAATTTCTAAGCAACTATACTTCAATTGGTAAGGTAAAGCCATAAAAAGATAATTTATGGAATATTACTCCTCCAATTTTTAAATTAATCAATTATTCATTCAATAAAGACAGCAGGAGTCATTTCTTTACCAACAAAGTAAGTTTGTGAACAATAAATTCCTAGTGGGAAAGTGCTCAGTTTTACCAATATCTTTTGTATCAGCTGATGTTAATTTGTGAATTGTATTGTTTTAATGTCAAAATTTATTTCTCTAGACATGAAAATACAACATTATTTAAAACTTTTAATACAAACTTTCTAAATATGCCATAATTTACTTTTGAAAGACATGATTACATCAGGGAAGTAAAGAATCTAATTCATGGTGGTCTTATTTTTATTTAATCATTCTCCATGGAAATGCAGTATGTTCCCTGATTTGCATTGGACAAGGATCTCAAGAGCAGGATATAGACAACTTTTAGAAGGAAGAATAAAGGCCTTTGATATTTGTTTTATTTTAGAGATCCCAGCAAGAGAGTTTTCATAAGCAAAAAAGAGGGATGGCATTTTTTAGTGTCTGAAAACCCATGGATGTTTTCTTTAATTTTATAGCTTCTTTAGCTTCTTTGTGTAAAGATTCCCACACAAGCAATATGATGTGAATGGACTAACCTTTTCTCTCTTTTGGCTGGGTGATAGTTTCTCAAAATAAATATACATCTCATATTTTTCCGGAATATTTCTGTCTTGAATCACATCCATGAATTAAAAATAATTTCTCAGAGAATGCTGAAAGCTAAGTCAATGCCACCTTACTTCCAACAAGTAATATCAAGAGCCCCACTACTTCTGACATTTTGCTTAACATTTTCTCCTTTTAAAAATAAACTTATACATGTTTACATTTTAGCAAAAGATATTTCTACTGGCCAGATGACATTAGGAACAAAATTGATATGATAAAGAGTATTCACATATAGTTATAGTATGATAGTAAAGTGCTAGACAAATAAGTCTAATACTTTTTATGATGGCAAAGACAACAGGTAGTTATAGGTATCATGACATAAATATAGAGATACAGTTAATATAACTGAGTAGTATCATATATTCTAGTGCTCTTTAGAAAAAATAATGTAAAATGTGTAATTTAAATTTTTTTGCATGCAAGAAATGTAAAAAGTAGCAGAAGAAAGCAATTTTTATAGTATGTGTGAATTTCCCAATGTGTTTTAAATGTTGAGATTTTAACATGAACTCAATATAAAATTACTCATTAGAGATCTTACTTTACCCTACATTTGAGATATTGGGTTAATATACATTAAGCCTTTCTCTATGTGAATGCTATTTTTTTGCTAAGAAAAAGTTGATCATTTTTGAGATTTGATGAAAGAAAACAGACTTTGGCTGTACTAAAACTGTTTCAAACAAGCTTAAAATTTTTTATATACTGGAGTCTAATTAACTAAAATTAGGTAATATGAAAGATAAACTTAAAGCTGGCCTTTATATGTGAACTTAAACAAGACATGGACTTGTATCTTCCTCCTCCTCTTTATCTCCTGCTGTGGATAAAAAAAAGGCTTCTTAGCATGGAGGTTATTTATACCTTACTCTTCATGTGATAGGGGAAAAAAAGGACACAATTTACAGCCACCACAATTTTTGTACACATCTTTAGCAAAATTGCTAACCATTTATATACATAAAATTATCTTGTAAAACTTTCTATAATGCCCAATATTTTAAGTTAGTATGGAGCTTCCATTGAACTTCTGCCTTTTACCACCTAGTCTAAAACATATGATTCATATAAAAAAGAAGATATCACTATTTGCATAGCTTGATTAGAATTTGCTACAGATTGTTGTGCCAGTACTAATTTATCAATTAAAATTGATAAGCAAAAACAACTCCAAGAGAAGGACACAGGAGGATTCTATTGTTGACATTACATTTAAAGTTCTAGGTGAATTTCCTTTGGCGTACACTACATGGTTACTGTATATGATTTTGGTACACTGGGTATTGTATATATGCCTACATGATCTAGGGAAGGGAAAGAAAAACAAGAGTATAAGATATCACAAGAAATGTACTCACTGCCTTATTATGTAACTGTAACACTTTTGCATAACACCTTGTTAAAAAAATTCAAATGTGAGGAAAATTGCTATCACAAATCAACTTATCTTTAGTGGTCAATAAATTTAAACTAAGGAGCACAAGTAAATTTTGGGAGAGAAATCCTGGAGAAGCTGGATAATGTGTGAATTCTACCTCAGAAGTTATTATTGTTCATGTCATTTAATTGTATTTGGTTATGGAGAAAGAAGAATCACACTTGAAGCCTCTCTAGGATTGTTTGAAAGTCTCCTAGTTGCTGAATATAAGTGATAACATGTCAACAAACTATCTTTCACAATTTAGGAATGTGGAATGATTCCATTGTATCTCTAGTAATTAGATGAGTAAGAAGTTTCTACCCCTAAGTCTATCCCTTTTCTGATCTCCTGGGTTGTGCATAAGACAAAGAGAATGCACTATGTGGAAACAAAAGAACATGAGTGAAAGAAAAATGGAGCCAGATATGAATTGTGGGGTATCGAAACATTGTGTTTTAAAGGGTATATCAAAGTGTTGCTTTATTGGAAGGCAGGTTATAGACTAAAGTATAATCCTTAAATCATTGATGCAAGAAGAAGTAATTGATATTTTTATGCTATTGCCATTGGTATTTTAAATTTCCAAGTACATGCAAGTACTCTGACAAAATAAGAAAATTGCTAACAAAACCTACTTTACTAACAACACATATATTTTCTTTTACATCAAGGCAATAAGAATTCATGAAAACAGGGGAAAAAGTAAAATTATTTTTGTATCCCCTTATTATTCACATAGTAGTTATTCTTTTTTAATTTTTTCAATTTCCTAGATATTGTTTTCCTTGCCTAGAAGTGAGCTAATATCTTGCTTCCTGCTTTTGCATTTACGTGTGAAATAATGATAATTACTCCTAGTTAGTCTACATAAATGAAGTATCTTTCCTATTAATTTCAAGCAGTCATCATACGGCCAACTCCCTATAGAGATTTGGTAGTCTTTCAACTGAGGGAAAGGACAAGATCCCCAACATTCCATCCTGCCCAGCACTAGCGATGAATTTCCTCTCCTTGGTTGCCTGCTATCTGATAGATGACAAATGATTTTAACCAATGAATAAGACTTCAACAATCTATGTTAGCTGATCAATACAATTATGACTTCAGGGGCTTAAAGGAAATGTGATCAGCAAAATAGGTCATAGAGAATTGGGGTAAAAAATAAGTAGGGAAAATATGAATGTGAATTTAAATTGTTAAAGAATGTCAGCAACAACTATTGAGCATCAACCTTAATAACTAACATTTTTTTTTATCTCTGTGTGAGATATGTGAGAGAAGCTCTCAGACAGTATACTTTGGTCTCTCCTTACTTAAGAGGTGGCTTATATCCTTGACTATCTACTTAATTTATCCTGTTTTAGATATTGCTTCTGATCTTTCAGATGAAACATTAATAGAGTTCACTTGACATATAACATCATCTTGTTTAAAGACTCATTTGAGTTCCAGGAATCCAGATAAAATCCACTAAGGCCTTGGGCTGAAAGTAAACACATAGTTCCACAAGATATTTGTTTTCAAAAGGAAATAAAGTTTACACAACTGAGTTACTGAAATAAAGATATGAAATCAAATAGGCAATGCATTCAAATATCTTTTCTATGGTACTGCAGAGCTTATCACCAGTTAGGATAAACACATGAGAAGATACAACCTTTCCTTTACTACAACATACCTAATAGAGACTTAAAGTAAGTAGTTCTTCTGGGTGAAAAGGAATAACTCTGCTTTAAATTAGAGCCATGGTTTAAAATACTATGTCAAAATGTAAAAGGTCCTAATAGATACAAGTATTATTTTCTTAAAACAAAAAAAAAATGGAATTTATCTCAAGCAACGATGATGGCACCATGTATTAACTCTTCATAGGCTAACATCAAGTTTCTAAAATCAGATGCATTGTAACTATTAAGAAATATCTGTGATAGCTGGCCTGAGAAAAGCTAGAACATTGTGAATTTAAAAGTGAGGATTTTTAAGCTGAGCACTGGTGGCTCACGTAGTCCTGGCTACTTGGGATGGTGGCGTCTGAGGATCATGGTTCAAATTCAGCCAGGGCTGAAAATTCTCTGTGACATTTTTATCTCCAGTTATCCACTCACGAACCAGAACTGGTGCTGTGACTCAAGTGACAAAATGCTAGGCTTGAGCACGTAGGGGCTCAGGGACAGCATCCAGACCCTGAGTTCAAGTCTCACAATCAACAACAACAACAAAAAAAAAACAAACAAACAAGAAAAGTTGTTATTTAAGCTTTGATCGTTGTTTCCCTGTGCTTTCCTTTCACTTCCATTGAGGCAGAAATCTTTTGATTTCTCAATGTTAATTCAGGGGTTACAGGAATTCATATTAGCATCTAGTAATCTACACTTGTGATTTCAAAACTTGTGCCAAAAGCAGGTATGCAGAGATAAATTGAATATATCAGGCATGCACAAAATATGGTAAATTGTCAAGAAAAGCACAACACATTGAACATTGGTGAGGTATTATGTGAACTCCCAGTTTTTACAGAATGTACAGCTGTGTGAAGCTGAATTTCTTCAGGTAATGTGATGAAATCTAGCACTTCTAAAAGTCCCTGTGAAATAAGTAATGCAGTTGTGATTGTCCAAGCTGATTCCATCATATGACTAATTGTATAGTGTCCAATATATGTTTATATCTCATTAGAAATTAAACAATAAATTGAAATATTAATACCATTAAATATTAGGTTCTCACAACATATTTATTAAGTCATTTGACCATAATAGTTGACAACACTGGTACCCATTTTAGCCCTATGTTACTATATAAAAGGAAGAAAAAAGTCAGTCAATAATTAAAATAATACAAACTACCAAACCTTTGCAAGATGATGTAAAGAGTTCTGGAAAGTGTAACATAAGTGCTTGTAAGAGGAATAACTCACAAAATCAAATGTGAAGGAGGTTTTCTCAATGCAATGTACTAATGTATTTCCAATTTTAACCTTCATGTTCTTTTTAATATCTTCTTTACATTTCTGTAAATTCCAGCTTTTGCTAGATTTGTGGCCAGACCACTGTAGTCATTGGTGCTTTTCTATGTCATGGTTTTCTGAGTTTATGTGTAAGCCCATCAGGTAGGCAATGCCTGGGACAACAATGTCTTCATTGTAGACCACAATTAAGTCCCTTGGAAAGGATCCAGAGTTGACTTTTCTTACACAGGCTTTGCTGTTTTGAAAGGGGTTATTTTGTATTTCTTAAATATTTTTATTGTAAATTTGAGATAGACAAAATGATATAAGACAGTGTTTTAAGGGCAATCTAGTAATATATTTAAAAGTCTAATATTAACCTTGAATTTTCTTCTAATGTTAAGCAGTGTAATGTTTAAAGAGCACTATTATGACAACAAAGAAACATCTGCATGCATATATGTGTGTTTGTATGCATGTGCGCGCACACACACACACACACCTCACATATAATTAACAAGGTTATTTGATATCAATAAGACTGAAAGGTGGGTGAAATCAAGGGAAAATTGCTGCAGAACCCCTTTGTAAAAGAATAGACAAAATCAAAATAGAATTGATAAAATGACAAGAGAAAATAAAGTGTACTCAACATAATTGTTTTTTCATTTGTTTTCTTACGGTCTTATGTAGTTTTTCTTTGTTTCATTCATTATTTTACTTTGAAAATATTCAATACAAGCTAAGAAAACTTCCCTAAGCTGACAAATGTATATACAACTGACATGTACATATGTTCTAAACCAGAAGTTAAAAACAGAACATGACAAAATGAATAGTCATACAAAAACATGATATTCTTAACATAAATAGATAATTTTCAAAGTAAGTCTTTAAAAGTCCATAGCATTGACCAATGATGCTTGTGCGTGTGTATGTTTGTGTGCATATGCTTCACTGGCAAACTTTTTCTTTACCTTCTAATTTCAACAAGGACTCATTGTCATATGATTCTCTCTCTATATATAAAAGAGAATATGCTTTGATTTCATGATAATTTCATAATCACACTGCATTTTATTTCTGTTTGATTTAAATCCTTATTATTACTGAATCTCTTCCTCATTTTGTTTCATTTATTCCCTACCTGTACTTACTTTTAGGATAATATTTGTTTACGAGTGGGTGTTGTTTGATCTCAGTTTTTTAATTGCCTGCTAGAGATATTTTCCACAAGTGAGTAAATAAGCTAGTCTACACTTCCAATCTAAATTCAGTGACATAGCAACCAGGAGAGCAAATGGCATAGCTCAAGTCCAATGTCCAAAACAAAGAAAGAAAACATTTTGTTCTATCTTAAGTAATTAAAACAGAATGAAACTCCCTTCCATCACTGGTTGGCCTACTTTTTGTCCTGTTTAAGTCTTCAACTCACTGTTTGGGGCCCTTCTATATATCATTGGGTGTTTTTACTCAATCTACAAAATGAAATGCTGAAATCGTCCAAAAGGACTTACAGACAAACCCAGAGTAGTATTTAACCAAATGACCATACTCTGTAGGCCAGTCAAGTTGATAGACATAAACCATCACAGAAGCCCCATATACTCCTCTTTTCAACACAGTTCATTGTTGTGTGATCCTGCCTGTGTAACTTCCAAGATACTATGTCCTCTGTGCCTGCTGAACTGAGGAATATTTAGATTTCTATAGACAGCTAAGAGCCCTTAAATTTCAAACTCTGTCCATGTAAATTCTCTTAGGGTGGATGGGGCATTATATGGATTAAACAATAACATTACTAATAACATTTGCCTCTCAATAGAGCTCTTACTTTATCAAAATTAAAAAGTTGGAAAAGAACATGACTATTTCATAGAAGGAATTCCCCAGGAATGGACAGCAAACTCGTAGGCTCCCATCAAACATTACATGAACCCCACTATGTGGGAGGTCAGTGACTTTCTCTAGACAAAGGCAGGCCAGACATTTACTTATTAACACTTAAGAAATGAGCAAGTACAAAATGCGCTTGCACAGTTGGTGATTTTTATTGCAAATGAAGTAATGGTCAGGATGTCAGCAAATTGAAATACAGTAGTACAGATTGTTTCACTGTTTATAGGGAACTAGAAGTGCAGTATAAAGTTCACTTTAAAAATGTACCAGAGAGTACCATAAAACTGAATAAGTTCATTCACTAAATTACAACATCAGGTGATAACATTAGGTTAGTCCTAAATAATAGACAATCATAAAAAATAATTAGGTTTGAACATGTAATCTAGAAAAAAGACTGATGCCTTTCCTTTTGCAAAATAAAAATACATAAAACTGTAAGGAATTTACTTAAAGCTCACTTTATTTACTTTAAGGAATATTTCTTTTAAATACAGAATAACAACTACTTTTACTTAAAAGCAAGTGTGCTGTTACTCTTGGCATCTCTCTTCATGTTTAATCAGGTTGACCACATTCAGAAATGATAGAGTAGTCTTTATTTGATATGGTATTTTTCAAAATTTTGTTACAAAATTTTTACACAGATAATAGTTGAATTGTGCAGGAAGTATTCAAATATGTATATTACAGTCAAGTACCTCTCTGTATTAGCATTTTTCAGGTATCAAAAGTGCTATGCCATCCCTTTTTTTAAATTAATGCTTTTCAAAGATGATACTGTCAACATGCTTTATCCCTAGACATTTCACACTTCAGCCAAATCTAAATTCATTATTATCTCTTATTATTTAAGATTATATTGTAAGAGATAATTATTGAAAGTGGTGACATTGATTAACATTGACTGTACTCAGAAACTGACATGTTGAAATAAAACACCTATGAAAAAAGATAATTTAAAAGACAATTAAAATATTGAAAATTATATACATGCATATATGTATATAATAAAACATGTCTTAATATATACAAAATCATGTAGATTTACTGTGACATTTTTTAGGTCATTGTGCTTATGAGGATATGGTTTTAGCTTTAATCTCTTGATGGGTCAATTTTATATTATTTCTACAGGCACATATTGAGCTTGTCATAATAGTCATGTTGAAACAAAGTGCATATACAACAGGAAAGTAACGTGTAAAAGAACATGAATCTTCAGTTATAGACAGAACAGTAAATGAGATCAGTTTAAGACAAAATTAGATAATTATCCTTTTATAAACATAAAATATATTCTATAAGCATAATGTATATTTAACTATGAGATAAATTTATTTTGAAAAATAATCAAGAGGAGTGGGGAATATGGCCTAGTGGTACAGTGCTTGTGTAACATTCATGAAGCCTTGGGTTCGATTCCTCAGCACCACATATAAAGAAAAGAAGCCAAGGACAGTGTTCAAGCCCTGAGTTCAAATACCAGGGCTGGCACAAAAAAAGAGACAGAGAGAGAGAAAGAGAAAAAAATAATCAAGAAATCACATCTTAATTACATCATAGATTTTAGCTGTGTTTTATTTTATTTTAGATGTTAATTTTTTATGCAGGCTAGCTTTTTAATAGACCACAACTTATTAAAACATCTACTATTACCAAGGAGCTTTTCCTTCTGTCAATAATAAGAACCCTTTGTTTCTGTGTGAAAAGCTAAAATGACACCATTTACCAGCAGAAATTAAAAGGTCACCTGTTAAAATATGAATGAATAATGTTTCTTAATATTATAACCCATTAGAGGAACCCATAGTTCCCTTTCATTTAAATAAATGTACTTTAAGTTTTTTAACACTAATGGAATTTTGTTGTTTTAAACATTGAATAACTTTTTTATTATATTTAAGTAGCAGTTTAGAGGAGTTAGCACTTAACAAAGTTTGTATATACAGTATATCTTAACCAATGTTACTCATTTCAACACTCACCCATTAACTCCCTACCCACCCATTCCTTCACTCCTCTTAATTTTGTAGGATACACATTAGATCACTGGCTGCATACTTCCTCTTCTCCTCTTCATTTGTCCACCATTTTCCCCTTAACTCCATATCTACCCAATTGAATTACCTGCTCCCTAGAGTTGCATTCTGATAAACTTTGACTTTTCCTTTCTAAGTAAATACATTATTTGAGGTCCCCCTTCAATCTATTGTATTTCAGTTGATTCATATTTATACACTTGCATGCCACTCAATGTATTTGCTTATGTTTTAAATATAATTAGATTTGTTCAATTCTTTTCAATTTTCTTATAAAAATTCAGTATAGATATTACTAAAATGTTACAAGTAGAGAAAGTAAAATTTTGATAGTTATTCTGTAAACTAAATGATGCTAAAGATAACAAAACAGCCTCACGATGTTTACATACTTTATACAATTGTAGAATTTAATTATACCCACCTAAGAAAGAACTACTTTCTAATTATAAAATTCTAAACATTTTGATAGGAAATGAAATTTTCTTTAAGACCCATAGTCTTGACTATATTCTAATTCAATATGAAAACAATTTTTAGAATGAATATTAATTTTATGAGCAAGCTCTATTCCTAACTTGTTGTTTTCATTTTGCCATTATTCATCACATTAGAATGACACATATTAATTCAGTATAGAATGCATATAGAAAATGTTAGCAAAACAAAGTTACAAAATAGACATGTCTTTATGGAGAAGAATGACATATTTGCCAAATTAGAAAAAAAAAAAAGATGAGTATAACAGTTACTAAGAAGAAAAATTGCATGAAAATATCTTGTAGACTACAAATTGTGGAAATTCCTACTTTAAAAATGTGATGAAAATAACAGTTCTAAATTTACTTTGGAATAATGATGTCATTTGCACTGTCACTATAGTTGACAAATGGAAATGCGTTTACGTAATGATTCGTTTTATTCTTTATGAAGACAACACAGTAGATCAGTATGCAGTGAGTCTCATATTCTTGAGGAATAATTGCCACTCTGAAATGCAGAAATTCTCAGTCTACCTGACATGGGCCTACCTTTTCAGCCAGCTTAAAAAATAAATAAAAAAGAGATCTGAGTTTTTACTATATGTTTTCTTCCATAAGATGAAAACTTCATTCTTATTTGATTCGATGAATAAAGAAAGCCACTAACAAAACAGTGGCAACATATAAGTGAATTATGTTAATGATATTAAAAAAAGGAAGTAACTTTGACACTGATTTTTAAAATGTTGGCATAGCATAAATATAATTCAATGAAATATCCTTGTTATCTTCAGAATATTAAGAGAAAGTTGCTTTTTGAAATGTATAAACAATTTTCCCTTCCTCCCAGCTAATCTACTGTATATTCCATACACCTTTCCTACACAACTTGACACAAGTACATTTCTATGTGTATTGTGAAAAGAGTGCTTATTCTAACACTTTAATGACTGAATATTTTTGCACTTGGTCCCATTTCCCTTTTTCCTTTAGGACTCACAAATAAATAAGAAGCACAATTTTACAGGGGCATGTACCACAAATCCTAATACTCACTTACTTTGACAATGACTGCTATTTCAGATAAAAATTTCATAATTAGATAATAAGAACTTGGTGGCTGGGGATATGGCCTAGTGGCAAGAGAGCTTGTCTCATATATGTGAAGCCCTGGGTTCAATTCCCCAGCACCACATATGTAGAAAACGGCCAGAAGGGGCTCTTTGGCTCAATTGGCAGAGTGCTAGCCTTGAGCAAAAAGAAGCCAGGGACAGTGCTCAGGCCCTGAGTCCAAGGCCCAGGACTGGCAAAAAAAAAAAAAAAAAAAAAAAAAAAAAAAAAAAAAAAGAAGAAGAAAAAGAAAAGATAATAAGAACTTGGACCATCTAACGGCGGGGGGCGGGGGGGGGGAGTTAAAAACTGTAGTGTTCATCTCCAAGCATTCCATTTTATTTTATAGAAGGGTGTTGAGGAATCTGCATCTACAGTGGACCTAATATCAGCATCTACAACTTTACTGCTAATCCAGATAGTCTAAGCCCATATCACCAGACCTTGATTTTAAAGATGGCTGAAAATTCCCCCCATCTCAATTTGTTATCTGTCTTTATTATTTTCCTAGTTCCTCTTCCATCCTCACTCACTTCCTCCTTCTAGTCATTTGCAATGCATATTTCAATTATGAATGTAGACAACAAGAAGCCATGGTTTTAAATACCAGAGAGACAAACTTTAAGTATCTAAATTCTGCTTCAATTTGATGCATAACTTTATTGTGGTTTTATCTATCACTAAACTCATAATTAGGGAATAAAATTTTATATTGTTCTCAATGCCATTAGTAAAACCTCCTCTTGTCAAGAATGAGAAGACAGGGCTGGGAATATGGCCTAGTGGCAAGAGTGCTTGCCTCCTATACATGAGGCCCTGGGTTCGATTCCTCAACACCACATATACAGAAAATGGCCAGAAGTGGCGCTGTGGCTCAAGTGGCAGAGTGCTAGCCTTGAGCAAAAAAGAAGCCAGGGACAGTGCTCAGGCCCTGAGTTGATGGCCCAGGACTGGCCAAAAACAAAAACAAAACAAAACAAACAAACAAACAAAAAAAGAATGAGAAGACAAATGACATGTTAGTAATCTGAGACAGATTCAGGTAGTCATTAGAAATACAAGTGTTGTGTTCTGTCCCCCACAAGTACATGTAGACAGGAGGATTTTAGTAATGATTTCATGGTTGGAGAAATAGAAATAACAAGGGAAAAGTGAGCAAAGGAAGAAATAATGGACTCCCAACTAGAGTTGAAGCAATGGAATTTGTAAATCATACAATACCTTGTCCAGAAATACAACAATTATCACATCTTTCCCCAAACTATACTATTTATGAATAACTGAGCTGTTATTTTACTAAATTTCAAACAGCGGCAGGAAAATTATTTTAGCTCAATTTTCTGAGCCTCTATTATAAAATTGAGTTTTCAAGTCTAAGAATCTAAAGTACAACTTTATATTGGTTTGCTGGAAAGGGTAAGGAACTAGAAGGAAAATGGAGGAAGTATGTCTTGTATTAGGGTGTAGGGAAGAATGTTGATGCAGTCATGAGATATATGCATATACACTCAGAGTAGCAGAGATTGTTATTACCATTAAGGTGAAGTGGGAGGATTTGGAAGATATTCTGCCAGATCAAGAAGAAAAAAAGAAAATAACTATAATTGGATTTCAGTCAGGCCAGATGAGTAAAATTGAAGTAAAAAGAAAAAGGGACAGAGTTGTGGTAAGGAAGAAAGGGGTAGAGAGACAAAGAAAAGAGAGAGAGAGAGAGACAGAGAGAGAGAAATAGAGGAAGGGAGATGTTGAATGAAATAGAAATTGAAATTACTACACTAAAAAATGAATATCCAGCAGGCAGTGCAAAAGAATGGGGTGATATGGCCATGCTTGACTCTCCTACAGTGACAGGTATGCTATTTCAAATGCCTACCTCAAGGAAGAAGAAGCATCACACAATCACTGAGGCAAGAGGACCCTCCTAGTCCAGACTTGGTGGGATTATCCTTGCCATTCAGACATTGGAACCTCATTATCCCAAAGGTGCAGAAAAGCATGAAGGATTTCAGGAAAATGGCAGAAGAACGATTAAGACACATTGGTGGAGCAGCATATTGATGTCAAAGCATTGATGTATGAACAAGCCAAAAATATGTGTATTCTCTGAAAAGCATATCAAGGTGGTACTAGAAGAAAAAAAGTTCACAGACAATTTCCACAATAAAATAGAAAAGAAAGTAACATTACAGTTAGAAAGATGAGAGTCAAAAATCCAAATGATTAATTTTTTTTTTTTTTTTTTTTTTTTTTTTTTGGCCAGTCCTGGGCCTTGGACTCAGGGCCTGAGCACTGTCCCTGGCTTCTTCCCGCTCAAGGCTAGCACTCTGCCACTTGAGCCACAGCGCCGCTTCTGGCCGTTTTCTGTATATGTGGTGCTGGGGAATCGAACCTAGGGCCTCGTGTATATGAGGCAGGCACTCTTGCCACTAGGCTATATCCCCAGCCCTAAATGATTAATTTTTATTCCTGATATGGATGAAGGTACTGTCCCAGGAAATAAGCAATGCCCATTTGACAATTTGAGTAAAATTCAAGTGGCATGACCACTCAGACAGTTATTACAATTCTGGAAGTCAATGAAATCAACAAATTACTAAATGGAATATTAAAATCACATTAATAATTCAAACTCAATTTTCTAAAGCAAGTTTTTGTTCTATCATCTACGTTTTGTTATGCACTAGAATTCATTAATTAATGAACAAAATGTTGAATTAATGTAACCGTTTCGAGAAGGAAACTTAAAATATGGAGAAACACACCCTTATAATATGGTTCCCAATGAATCCTTATGTGGATCTGTAATGCAGTATTTCAAAATATTGAAATGTAAATGAGTCACTACATAATAAGATATGTGAGTAGATATAAAACCTTGAAATCATATATGTGTGGGAAAGAGGAGACCTCTCTTCAAAGAAGGAAGTGAAGGACTTCACCACAATAATACATAAGGCAGCCAGTGCACAAGGGTTCATATGTGTCTTCAGTATGAGCCACTCTACAATAGTCATCCCATCCCAGGAAGAAGCTGAACTACCTACACAAATATTGTTTTTGATTCTGATTTTACATCAGCAGAATAGACATGTAATCCACTCTTCTGACTGACACTTATAGTAATAGTACTATCTAGAAATGTTCCTTCATGAAAAACCAAAATTCACTTTGCAGCAGTTTAGACACATATGATACACAGTAGGATACACAGTAGAAAGCTCTAGAAAAACTCTAGAAAACTACATTTGCCTCCATTTCAAATATTACTTGACTGACAAACTTTTATCTCTGGTTTCTGAATTAGTATAAAAGCCATCTGTATCTGCAATATACCTCTTTCAAACACGTTGAATATAAGTGAACTTTCTGACTTATTTAATTAACTTAATAATATTTCATAATTTTTTTTTCTCAGTCATGGGCCTTGAATTCAGGGCCTGATGATGTCCCTGAACTGTTTTGCTCAAGGCCAGTTCTCTACCACTTTGAACCACAGCTCCACTTCCATTTTTGAATGGATCATTGCAGGTAAGAGTCTCACAAGGTCTTTTCTTCCAGGCTGGCTTTGAACCCCATTCCTCAGATCTCAGTGTCATGAGCAGCTAGCTAGGATTGCAGGCATGAGGTACCAGCATCGGGCTTTCTGTCCCAGTTAAACCTCACTTCCTATGTTCACCTCTCTCCATTTGACAAAGAATGAAGCTTGAGAGAATCGGATGAGCTACTGGGAGGCAGGCCAAAGAAGACAGAAAGAATCCATAAAGGCAAAGACTAGTCTTCTGACTACAAGGTCTCCCGGTGCAGTCTTTGTTCTGTACTCTAGTGCTCACAGCACGCAGACTTCACATCCACAATGCTGTGCTTTTGGTGCAAACTACACTCACATTGTGAATTTCTTGAGAATCATAAAAACACATAAAGAACAATGAAAGAAGTAGATGAAGTAGATGAGATAAAAATAAGAACAGTTGCTTCAGTTTTCAGGATATGTTCGTACAGGATGACTTTTTGTTTACACAGAGAGACACATCATGGTTGACTAAAAGACAGTTTGTGCCACAATGGAAAAATAATGTGGAAAGTGCAGACAGATTTATCACTTAGAATAATGGGATCTCTGAAGGTGTTGCAGGGTGGAGTTGCAAATGAAAGGGAAAATTAAATGGTGCAGGTTTCAATGAGGATGGAGAAAACTCCAGGAAGAATAAAGGGAAAGTTTTGTTGAGTTCCCAGGTACAAACAACAATAACAACAAAATAAACATATGTGCACAAAGATAGTGGTCAATGCCTTCCTGACTGCCCCAAGGAACAATCTGTAGGACAGAAGGTTCCAGTAGCTGAAAGGAAATACTTAGCAGAAGCATTATCTTGGAACTGGCTGAAAGGAAAATTGCCTTTAAAATGCTCCATCTCCCTGGAAGACATGAGTGAAAGGATGAGTCAGAGACTAAATATCAGAGTGTTGGAGACCAAGGACAGCCACAGTTCTGAGCCAATGACCGGGGAGACTAAGACACAGCCTGTAAGGCAAAGCACAGGGAGAAAAGGGCCAATGTATTCCAAGATATTAATAATTTCTTCCCTTCCATTTTGAAGTGAAGAGAAAAATGAACAAGTATAACTGTAAAAGGAAGATAGGGTAAGCTAAACTATGGATGGTAAAAATAGAAAGAAAATGTAAACAAAAGGAAAAATAAAGAGTAGCCTTTAAAAGCTTCTCCATGAAAGATAGCCAAATGTTTGGGAGCAGTGTGAGCTTAAATTCTAAAGTCAAATGGCCTTAGTCCACATTCAATTTTCTTTCTTTTTTCTATTATTATTATTAAGTAGTTGTACAAAGGGGTTACGATTCCTTCAGTGGAGTTATGAGTATAACACTTCTTGGACAATGTCACTCCCTCCTATGTTCTCCCCTATTGCATTTTTCACAGGTGGTTAGGGCAATATACGTACAGATCCTTTAATTTCTCTATGCCTCAGTTTCTTCAACTTCGAACAATAGAAAATAATATCACTCACTACATGTAAATAAAGAGAACTCAGCATGACAATTTGTGTAAAGCAAAGAACAGCATGTTTGTCAGGGAGTAAATAAGGAATTGTATGATAAATTTCCAAAGTCATGAGAATATTTCAAATAACTCAAAGATCAAATAGGAATTTTGAAAAGAAAATGGCTAGAAAAATGGTCTGACAGGAAATTATTTTAAGTTAGGTGTCCAAAAGAAAAGTGAAAAAGAAATAGGTTGCTTAAAGTTGTGGTTTTAAAAAGTCATGAATAAAATGAGAGATGTTACTTAAAATGTATCTAATCCAAGGCAATTTTCTATGAACATGTAAGTTCATGGAAAATGGGCAAAGAAATTCTTATTCCTGAAAGACCCAATTCAGAAATCCATCTTCAATCATTCAAAGAGGCTCCCTTCTTCTCATTCCCAGAATTAACTTCAACCAGCCAAGTGTTTTAGTCCTGATTCAAATAAATAACTGAGCAATTTATGTCTGAATGTCCTTTCAAACTAGAAAAGTAATTCCTTCAAATCTTCCAAATATAAACTCAATTGAGAAAAGTCACCAGCTCCTGTTCTAAAAAGAAGACTGAAACTTCCTCTATCACTTATAAATATTTATTTTGTAACTGGAACAATCAGCAATAGCATTAATAGACAAAGCTGTTGTATGCTTGCTAAAAGGTAAATGTGACAGATCTCAGATCACATTAACAAGGGAAGAAGCACAACTTAATTTGTTTGTGATGTTTAGAAAAGTTAAGTCCTTGCATTAAATCTTTCATACACTCTCATCAATGGATCATGCATTTCAAGGAGAGTCTCTCTGAGCAAAACTCTATTCTCACACTAATGTAAAGTCTTCATTGAGTAATAACTTAAACTGACACTTTCTACCCTTTCATTTTATGATGAGCCACCACCCTGAATTTAAATAAGTTAATTAACTTATTTATTTTTTAATCAATCTAAAATCTTGTGGAACTTGAGAAATGCATTTTTTTAATGGCCAAGATGAAATAATGAGATTTAGGGACTATATTTTATTTTACATACTGGAGCCCACTCACGGTAGGCAAGGGCTTTGTCAGTGAGTTATACTCACAGCCTCTGAACCACCTACATTAAAAAAATATGGTATTTTTATTTTTTGTAAAGAAAATGAAGTTCTCTTTTTCATTCTCAGTTCTCATGGTCTGAGCATTTTCCCAAGCTGCCTTTGATTTTCATGTCTAAAGACACATGGTTTTTTTAAAAACAAAACTCTGCCTCTAAACTCAAGCCAGTTACTTTGTCTGCTGCTGAAGTGAAGAAATTGTCTTGATGTAACACAGAAGGAAAACTTTTAGCACTGTATTTTACTGAGAGACAGTCAGCCCTTAACGTGGCACATAAATACTGCATAAGACATATTTTTATTAGTTGAGGATCTCTTTCAAAATAATGTAAGCACTAAGAAATTGTAACTTTAAATACAATTACATAAGAATCCAATCCATTGTATTTGTAGCTAGTAAATAATAAGTAGATATTGTGTGTGTGTGTATGTAGTAAATGTTTTGTGTGGGTGTGTTCGTGTGTGTGTCTGTGTGTGTATGCTGGTCCTGGAGCTTGAATTCATGAATTCAGGGTCTGGGAATTGTCCCTAAGGCTGCTTTCCTCAGGGTTAGTGCTGTACTACTTTAGCCACAGCTCCACTTCCAGCTTGTTTTCCCTTCCTTCCTTCCTTCCTTCCTTCCTTCCTTCCTTCCTTCCTTCCTTCCTTCCTTCCTTCCTTCCTTCCTTCTCTCTCTCTCTCTCTCTCAATGGTTAATTGAAGAGCCTCATGGATTTCTCCTTCTGGGCTGACTTTGAACCATGATCCTCAGATCTCAGCCTCCTGAGTAGCTAAGATTATAGGTGTGAGTCACCAATACCCATCATGCAAGGATCTATTGTAATTAGAGGGGAAAAAGTGTATGCTGATACAAAGTTTAGGCCAGCATTAAATGTTATATAAGACATCACAAATATGAGTCGAATAATAAGCTTCCATACTGACATGAGAAAGGAGCTGAACAAAATTAAAAACAAGATTATAGTATGTCATTTAATCTGGGGTCTGAGAATCCATAAAGTTTCAAGGGACACATAGATGTGGCATGAGAAAGAAAATGATGTGATAGTATCATATAGCTTAGATATGCATGGACAAACTGCAAAGCTTGATTGAGCTCCACCAGTGACAAGACAAGATGTTCACACTGGGTGCTGCCATCACTCATGGTAGGAAGCAAACGATAAGGATATTGTTCAAAAAACACAGTGGATTTATTAGGAATAACATAAACAAAACAAGCCCTGCCTTCTCCACAGTAATTGTGTAGCAATCACTACATCTATCTCTCATATATATATATACACATACATATGAAAACACATATATACGTCCATGTACATATGCACGCATGCATATGTGTGCATGCACACATATGTATATATATGAGCATTTGTGTATACATGTATATCTACATCCATTAGTGTATGCATATATACATATATACACATATACTTATATGTGTATATACATATATGTATATGCATGTTTATGTATATAATATATATAAATATTTTAAAAATTCTATGATATATTTATTTCAAACCACTTTAATTTAAAGAAAGATATCAACAATTCCTGACCCTTTTAGTATAAATTGGGAACAAATGTAAGTGTAAGCAAGTATAAGGACTCTCAATTTATGAAAATAACATGTGCTGGAGAGTAAAAGTCATGTGTCTTAAACATTGGAAACTTTTTGTAAAAACCAAATTTATTCATAAAAAACTGTTATTTGACAAAAAGCATTTGAAAGACAAGCCAAAAGAAAAAGAAGAAGCAAGGGAGCAGACAATCTGGTTCATAAAATGTAAAGGGCCCATGGTAATGGGCTGTATCATTTTTGTACTCAACAGAGGAAGGTGCCAAGAAGATGATTAATGGTATAAGCCTACTTATAATAACCATAGCCATCTAATTTACTTAGTATGAGATTGCTTTTGCTTTCACTTAATGCTTTAAGTGTCCATATGCCCATACATATATACATACTCACATATATATGCATATTGGTCTACACACAATATTTTAGCAATATATTTTAGTTTTGCTAGATATTCTTAATTTTTATATGCCTTTCATCAAATTTTCATAACCAAGGCAAAGTTTGTGCCATTCATTATGCTAAATTAATTAGGGTTTATATTCAACCATGAACATATATGACTGAGATGACTATTAAAAGAGTTCAGGCTAAAGGTTATGAAAGTTTGCATCATCATAGTGTTGAGAGTAATAATGTAAACAGAAAATTTTACAAAAAGTTGCTGAACTAACAAGTAGAGAGCAAAAAGAAAAGTTGCAATAATAGTAGCTAATGTTTATGTAGGGTTACTAAGAACCAGATATTATTCTAATTTACAAGCATATATTTAACTAATTTAATGCCTGCATTCACCCACTAATTATGAATTGTTACTATTATTTACTGATGTTGAAACTGAGGCACAGAGAGATGTAGCCAAGGCTACAGGATGGTGTCACACCCCAAACGGAAGCCCAGTTCAGCTGGCCCACAATATCTACTCTGTGTTGCGGTGGAGATTACAATAGGATGATTGCAATTTAAATTATTGTATGTATGATTTTTTTCTAAGAAACCAAAACATAGAGATTAGGAATGTTAGTAAATGAAAAACTAAGATAGTAGTCTGGTTTTCACAATGGATTTTGATCAAAGAACCTGATCAGAACCATTATCTCAATGATGATTTTGTCATGGTAGATGTCAACTTAATTGATACTGTTTCAAATTAAGGTGTAATTATGTCCATGAACATAAATAAATTTGCTTTACAGAAATACCCCTGGCAAACGTAGCCTGTGAACTAGCAGGCCTCATTAAACACAAGTGAACTGGAACTCACCTGTGATCCTCAAGCTACACAGAGATTATCTAGCACTACACAGGAAGCTACATCTACTACATAAGAAGGTCAAGAGATGAGAAATTATGATAGTCTGAAAATGTGCTTGAAATACATGATCCAGAGACCTGAGCTATATAAAGAAGTAGGGCCAAAAGTTTCTAGAAATATGGAGAATGGCAAAAAATGAAAACTTTCTAATGGAGACACAAAACATATAACAGGAATTTAAAAAAATGAGAGAACAAAAAGGACCATTGATTAGGTTACACATTTTTACCTTGTTGTGATCTAATTTCCTGTAAATCTGGTAGTACTGTTGTAGATAAATTTCTTTACACATTTGTAAAAGTATTATTTTCCCTTAAAATTCCTTCATTTATCATTTTGTTACAACAGCAATGTTCTCAACAAGTGTGCTAAGCACCCAAGTTCTGCCTGTATAGACACAAAGACATCCATGCATGTGTATGTGAGGAAAAATGAGTGTGTGTGAGTGTGTGTGTGCACACACATATGTGAAGAACTCTTGTGTTTTTTAGTCAACTAAAGAGCTTAAAACATAAATGTAAAATTTGGGAGCTATTATTCCAGGAAGGATGGAATTTCCCTCTACAGGAAAATATCCACAATTGAAAAAATGTAATGCAATAAATAAATACATGATTTCAAAGAAAAATAAGACTGCACATCTGCTTCCTGGTAGAACTATGATATTGAGAAATGTTTCTTTTGTCTCTATTATTAAAGATGACCACATCAAGAAAGAATGATATTGTACAAAAGTATTATCTTTAATTTATTCACATTCATAAGAGAGATTGAAAATGGAAACATTTTGAGCAATTCTTCACCTCTCAAAGACAAAGAGCTATAAAGAGAAAGATAAACCATAAGAAAAAAATGAAAGAAATAAGAAATAACTTCATATAGTACAATAAAATAGCAATAACAAAGAAAAATATCTTGCTTCCATATCCTGGAGTTCATTTCACTTAGCATCAGATTATATGGTCATATACACATAGCCATTGAGAAAAAGGACAAAGGGAAAACTAATATAAGAGCAATCCTCACAAGACAATATGTTGGAATTGAACTGTACCATTTGGGAGTGGGTGTTAGGGGGAGGGGAAGTGTTAGGAAAATGAAAGAAGGGTAACAAGTTTGACAAAAAGTGTACTCACTACCTAAGTATATAACTGTAACTCCTCTGGTTCATTACCTTGACAATAACATTTAATTTCACAAAAAGAAAAAGAAAAGGCTAGTAGGTACATTATATGTTGTGAAAACTACTTATTTCTAGGATATTGAAGTTTTTAATGTAATTGAACAATTTTGAATTTTATGTTTTTAGCATAGTCTAATGGCAGAAATAAATTAATCAACCTGTGGTTCCTCTTTTTTTAAATCAACATCTAATCGGTATGGGCTTATTTCTGCGGATACATATTCTCTATATGTTAGTTAATATTTTTGATGAGTGGGTTGAGGCAATCAGATACTAGTCTCAACAAAACTTCATTTTCTTTTGTCACCTATGAAAAATTGTACAAACAATACTTAGTAGCATGCACTACTAAATGTTACCAATACATAGGTATGAATTTACTGCCAATGAAATTACAAGTATACACTGTCCTTAAACTTATATCTCTGGTTTCAGTTTCTTGAATGGTGAAGGTTCTGGCTCTTTACAATTAACAGGTAACAATGGCATGAATCAGAGACTGCTCACATATGACAAAGAAAGCTAAAAAAACAATTTGAACAATTATCTTCAAATTCATAGTTGTTTGGAAGAATTTTCCTAAATATCCTATTAGTAAGAACATCATGAAGGACATCTCACAGATATTTATCCTATACAGACGTATTCAAGACTTACTTCCTGACTTTCTAACATGTATTTATTATGACCATAATGTTAAAGTGGCAATCAAGATAGACATGAGCCTGATCCAGAGTTCACATTATAATAGAGGACACAGATTAGTAAGCAGTAAATCCCAAAGCAAGAAATGTACAATTATAAGAAGAGGGGTTTAGAATGTGTGTTGCTGTTAATTTCGTACAATTATAAAATCTAATTCTCATTACATAATTTTGCCCCTATATTCTGATTCTTAATGAGATTCTCAAAATAATCACTAATTGAATTTCTAAAACTTTATTGCTAATTATATATATATATCATATGATATGTGAAATTTATTATATAAACTGTATCCTAAATATGTAATCACATGTATACTACCAATAAGTAAATAAATAGAACATTCTATAGTGATAATAAGTTATATACATTTAAAAGAGCATGCATTCCTTATTTATTCATTATTTTATTCACATAAGAAGAAATACCTAGGAAAATATATTGAAGGCAAAACACAGAGATGTTGATAATGAGAACTGAGTAGAATTTGTGAGTGTGACTACCAGTTCACCTTTTCCTGGTTTGAAGTATCAGCAGTTCTAATAGAATATGCCTTTTTTTTTTTTTTGCCCCTAATGTATTTGACATTAGTAGGAAGCAGACCTTACAGGGGAGAAGAGACTTCAGCTCCAAGTCCTCAGCTGAGTCACACTGAGCACACTACCACCAGTGTCTTATGGATATGGATCATAAATTGCGCAAGCCTGGGGCTATTCCGCTTTGAACCCACAGCACTGATCTTAAAATAGAGAGGTTTTCCTTTCATGTGTAAGGAAGGAAAGAAGGGAGAGGGGGCAGGAAGGAAGCATGGAGGGTGGTGAAAGGAAAGCAGGAAAGAGTTCACATCAGCCCACCCTCTGTCCTTTATGTAAAATAAAAACCTGAACTAGACATTCTCTCAGGTTGCTTTTCTTTTAAGTCTGACATGAATGTGAGAGACAAGCTCAATAACAATTTATTGTTGTTGTTGTTGTTAGTGCTATCTTCATTTTTAGATAGATTTCCAAATAGCTATCATGGGACTGACAGTTTGGCATGTCTATATTTCAATTATTTCGAAGGCTAGAATTGAATCAAAGAGACAAAAAAACCCTATAATACCAATTCTGTTAAATGAGTTTCAAAGAACTATGAGAGGCATTCCAAAGCTCTGCATTAGATATGCATTACTGAGCTATAGACTATGAAAATGAACTTTAGTCTTTTTCTTTTCTGGACAAGAACAGGTTGCTTGTGATTTTTATAGTGTATTTGTTTGCTCTTAACATTCTTTCGAATGTTAGTCCATAGCAAAATGAGCTATTTATAAGAGGTACAATAGAGTATTTAGAAAAAAAATGGAGCTTGATTTGTTTACTGGCACAAAGCCAAAAGAGTTTAACCTAAGAATAGCATAATAAAAAATTTAAAGCAATACTGTCTTTGACGAAAAGAAAAAAAAAGTGATAATAATTCTATGACTTCCTGGTTGTCTCTAGCCAAAATTGAAAGAGAAGGCATTATTCATTTAAAGAAAGCAGCATTTTGCTAATTCTACCTATGATTCAGGATCTTAATTTCTGCTATTAAAATCTCAGTTTGTATTTCTTATTTATAATAACAAATCAGTAAGTATTTATTACTAGAGTAGGTGTCAAAGAGAATAAATGTGAGTTGTGGAGGTGAGTCTGCTGTAGGTAAATAGATATTCATTAATATGGTAAATTGTCCATATCATAGAACTTAATCTTAGAGAATGATTTAAGGGAAAGTGTAAGTATATTAACAAAAAAAGTACAGGATAGATAAATTTGGGATTAATATTCTGATGAAGAAGGTTAGATGTGAATGAGCTTTTGAAAAGTAGAGTGTAAAATATGAACAATGATAGATTCAAAATATCATTTTGGGAACAATATATGTGTTTACTACTTTATGCTACAAACTAAATTTATTATTTAAAAAGTCATTGGTATGAATTTCTGGCTCCATGAAAGTTTGTTTGCACCAAAACTCTGTTCTTTGTATTAAAGTTACTCCAGTAGTCTGAAAAATAATCATCTTCCTTTTACACACACAGAAAAATATTTTTGGCCAGTCCTGGATTTTGAACTCAGGGTATGGGCACTGTCCTTGACCTTCTTTTCCTCAAGGCTAGTACTCTACCTCTTGAGCCACACCACCACTTCTGGCCTTTTCTGTTTATGTGGTGTTGAGGAACCAAACCCAGGGCTTTCTGCGTGCTAGGCAAGCACTCTACCACTAAGCCACAATGAGTAGCCCACAATGAGTAATTTTTATGAACAGCATACATGTTTCTATGAAGATATCAAACTGGTGACACTAATTGATTAAACAACCATGGTGTCAGGCACTGGAATGCATTCTCTACCTATTCTTCTATGTATTTTTTAATGACTGTCACTTAACTCATTACCTTATATGAGTATACCAAAACTTGACAGTTAAATAAGTTGAGATCTTTCTCCATGTACTACTAAACATACAAGAATCAGTATAATTATAACTATGATCCCTACGAGTGCTTATTTTCCATCAAAATATCATGTCAATACTTTGAAATCATAAACATGGTCAGACCATGGACCTGAGCAGCTTCCTAATTGAGGATCAGTTAATGGGCTCAAGGATTTACCTGAAAAAGCCACAGACTAGGGGAGTCAAGGTGAATGACATACATGTATTTCTCATTTGAATAACAGCTGTATGCTATTGGATCAGGAAGGAAATTGTGTAGATACATCAAGATTGGAACCTGGAGCAAAGAGCACTCAGGAAGAATAAGAAAAACCATGATAGGCCTAGAAAAGAAATAGGGATGACCTAGAATGGCGGCTCCCTATAAAGGAGCCAAATTCTTCCTATAAAGTAACCCCCAGTCAGTACCCCCATGGGGGCTCCAGTATTGCCCATCTTTAGTACCTGCCTTATTCCTAGACTATAGATGTGTGAATCATTACCTTGATCCACATCAATCTGCTCACAGTGGCCCCAGAATTACCCAGAAAACCCACAAACCTGCCTGGTAGGTCCTTCAGTAACAACAACAACAAAACCTATACAAGATCCCTAGACATACTAGAATTTATCCTATTCATTAGCACTTCCAGGGAAGAGCACGCTAGCATGCTGACAAATACATGTAATTAAAGTGATAAATTTAAAAAATGATATATATGGAAATAAATGAGTTAATTATCTTAAATGCAAAAACCTGAATGAAAAACTAAAACCTAAGTTAAATTTGCCTCTTTGGTCTGTCAAATTGTTCCCCTCTTAATTTGATCAAAGAAATTTTGTCCTTAATAATTTGGGGAGGGTGGAAGAAATGGCTTATGACATGTAATCCAAACTACTTTGGAGTTGGAGTTGGGAGTTGGACATAGGAGGATAGGAAGAGAGAAGTTTGAGGTCAGTCTAGATAAAGATTACAGAGTCTGTATCTCTATAATAAGATAGGTCTGGTCGTGCATGTCTGCAGTCTCGTGTACTCATTCAAAGGGCGAATGTAGTAGAATCTCACTCTGAGGCCAGCCTGGGTACATAGGTGAGACCTTAAATGAATGATTCTGTTATTTTTAAAATGTTACATTTTATGAGATATGATTGATTCTTAATATAAGGTATATTGATGAACTGTTATAAGCAAAAGTGATCATAAAAAACTAGACTAGCTTGAAGCTGGGTGCACAGTGGCTCAAGCCTGTAATCCTAGCTATTCTATAGGCAAATATTAGGAGTATTGAAGTTCAAGGTAAACAGTCCACAAGACTCCATTTACACCAATAATAATAATAAAAAAAAAAAAGTGGGCCCAGTGACATTCACCTGAAATTCTAGCTCTGTGGAAAGCGTAAATAAGACTATCAAAGTCCTTGGCATACCAAGGCAAAGGAAAGAATTTGCAGGAAAAATAATGGTAACAACAACAACAACAGCAAAAAGGCTGGAAATAAGTACTAGGCCCTGAATTTAAGCTCTAGTAAAGGGGAAGTTGGTTGGGGAAGCGGAGGGGGGGGGGGTCAGACTTGTTTGAAACACTATAGACAAAAAAAAAGTGTTTTCCCATAAAACTTAGAACATGATTAAGTTTCACTTCCACTTTCTCAGAAGCTAATGACTTATAAGTATAAATTCTGGAAAATATTATTAATATACTTGCCACTTCTGTTATGTTGTATTCAAAAGAACTGCCAACTACATGAAGTAGCATGGAGCAAACACTTGCTAGTTTTCCTTGCAGATAAAGAAGTTTCACATTTTGGGGTTTTCTCTAACCTGGTATATCCCTGAATAAACAATCTCCTGGAGACAATTTGAGTAACCCCATGAAGATTCCCTGCTATATTCCCAGGAGCCCCCAAACTAGGAAGTTATGGATGCAGTGCTTTCTTCATGTCCACACAGCTCAAGTAGGCAAGTTCAGCACTGGTGTGTGGTCTAGAAAAGTTGTAGTCTCTAGACATAAGACTGTGCTATGTAGAGTGTTTCTGGGCTGATGTCCAGATCCTTGAGTGAATGGGCAGTGAATTAGATCATTTTGTTTCCCTTCACTTTCTTATGAAAGAGACAAAAATAGAATATTCGGAAATGGTGGAACAAGGAGAACATTTAAAGAAAGGACTTAAGAGCAATACCTGGTTAGAAATTATCTGGGGACAAGCTGGTGATCACAGGTTGGAGTATATTAAGCAATGTGTGTGTGTGTGTGTGTGTGTGTGTGTGTGTGCTCGTGCACGCATACGTGTGTGTGTGAGTGAGCAAGCAAGGGAGCAAGGGAGGGTAGGAAGACAGAAACTGAGAGAGACAAAGAGGGAGGAAAGGAGGAAGGGAGGTGGGAGGGAAAGAGGAAATTGCACAAACCTGAATGTTTAATTGAGATGGAGCACTGAAACAACAAACCATGTAGTGTTTCATATCCATTAGTGGAGAAAGCAGTTGTACAATGCTGGGAACTAAGGCTGGGAATCCAGTTGGGCAGCCTAAGATTTGATCACTGCTGAACAGTGTCTACAACTGACTTCTACAATAAATACAGAGATGTCTTTCTCTCTAGGCCTCTCCCTCACACACTTTTTTTCACACCGTACTCTGTAGGAACATGTTCCACAATTATTGCTCTTAAAATAAGGCATTTGAGAGGGAAAGGGAGGCTTGGTAATAATCTATCTTAAAATGCTATTCCATTATCCCACTGTATACATGAAGTAGGCCACCAAAGGGCTGTTCTTTGAATGAATGGAGCAGATAAAAGCAAGACAATGGAACAATGGGCAGATGGATTGGGAATCTGACCAACATGAACAGTGCATAACAAAGTAAGGCAAAGCAAAGGCAAAGCACAGCTACTGTAATAAGCCATGTAGCATTTGGGCATTCACCCTTCACAAGAACTCTGTGAGATTGATGCTTCCATGACAATTCTGTCTATTGAAATGTAGATAGGTTGAGTAATCTGCCAGGGCACTTGCTTTCATTGCCCATAGACTTAATCATTATACTACATTCTTTCTCACACTTTAAAGCTCTAGTACAAAGTTACAGCAATCAAAAGCTCAAAAACATCCAGTTACCCAAATGTGTGACCACCTCCTTAAGTAAAGTGTTAAGCAATCAAGACTAATCTGAGGGATGAGCTAGGGTTTATGGTGATGTGATGAAGTAACTGGGACTCAAGAGTCATGGTAGTGGGGGAGAATGCTCAGGACACCGTTTTTACAAAGACAAAAGAAAAAGTAAAGAGAGAAGATGACATATTTAAAGATTAGGCTATCAAAAGAAAATCCTAACCCCATGAATAGGACCTCTGTTTTTTTCTTTGGATTTCATACAATAGAAACACTGATTTGACTCATAATGATAATAAGTTCTTATGCTATTATCTACTTCAGGTGGCCCATATGTGTCCTATTAGTGATAATTATCAATACTTAGCACATAGCTGACATTGATTCAATAAATACATCTTTAATTAAAGAAAATACAAAAAGAGGATTTGATGTAGGAGAGCTTCGAAAATAATATAAATGCATAAAATATATTGTGAAATAACTGTGATGAAGTAACATTTGTGTAAATTAAACTTTGAAAATTCCATATTGAAATAGTCATAAGAAGAGAAAACGTGAGTGGATCTCGAATGGACTCATTTAGGTGTGTTAAAGATCTCATGTCTCTCATGTGCAACCTTTGGTAATGTGCTAATAGATTTTGGAGAAAGATATTAAGATGGCAACCATTTGTTCCTTGCTTGAAAAACTTAGTCTTATTGTTTGGAAAAAAAAAAAAGTAGGAGAGAGGATAATAGGAATTGGAATACTGGAAAAATTCTTCAGCATAAGGTGAGTACAGCTTAGATTAAAAACAAAAACACTTTACCAATAGAAATTTACTTGGTATATGTTGGAGTTGTTAAATGTGCGAGGGAAGAGGGCTTTGGCTGAGGTGGAGAGAAAGGTTGGCGGCAAAAGACATGAGTGAAATTAGCCAAAGAGAAAGGAGCAATCATTGCAGCTAAAGCCTCATGTGGAAAGAGTAGAGCAGATGAAGGCCCATGTGCTTGGCTGATGTAGCTGACATTGGTTTGGTTTGTTTATTGACCTAAGAAATTTACAAGACATTCTGTTTTTGCTCTTCTTAACATAATCTACTTAAAGCACACACACACTTCACAACTGCTTGTGCATAATAAGAATAAAAAAAAGTCTAAATGTTCATTCCTGATGATTAAAAATAACAGGATTACACTTACACAAAAGGATGATTGCTGGCTGTCTTGGACTTGATGGTTATTTGATTACTATATACTAGAAGAAAGAAGTCCTTGCTGTAATTGTTATTTTTAATAACCCTGTAGTGAAAGTGCACAGGATGTGAAATGGTACTTTAACGGCTTTTGAAATGTGAACCAAAGTGTCATTTCCTGCAATATGAAAAGACCTATGTGATAAAGACATAACAAAAGAAAGCTTTTCCACAATCAACATCTAGACATTAGGGGTAAGGCGGGGTAGGCAATTCTGAAATATGTTAGCCTAAGCCTTCTGAAGGTTTATTGAGTGCACATGTGTAAGCACAGCATTCCTTCTCTATACAAATTATCCCTGCCAAAAACTTGCCCTTTTTAAAACCTGAACAATGAATGCTTTTTGCCAAACCTCATCACTGTAAAGTCTAAGACAACAATCCTCACAGCACTGCAAAATGTGAATCATGCCAAAGTAATGGACTGCTATTTGCTCATCCATATATCTAGCGTAACTGCTTTGAACAGTAAATTTACAGGGGGTTAAAAAAAAGTCTTAACCTAAAAAGTCTATATAAGAGTTTCTTGATACTATAAACTTCCTTTTTTAAAAATTACAAGTCATTTACACCCCTTAAACATGCAAATACTATTGCATGCAAAATATTGGTCTATGTTTATTAGTGACCAACCATTTTCGTAAACAGTAAATAAAACATTGTTGCATTAGGAAATTGTAATATTTAAATGTGATACCATAATCAGAAGTAAATATGGTCAAAAAAGAGAATTCTGAATTGGAAAATACATTAAGGATCTAATTAACAAGCATACAATCTCACTAACATTTAACTAGTTTATAAAGAAAAGGCTAAGCTCAAAACTGGTAACATTTGAGATGATTATGTTCACTTATGAGAATATTTCATTGTAATTTGACTATAGGGAAACATATTAATAGTTGATAAAAAAAAGTGAAAGTTGAGGAATTGGTAGGTATCACATCAAAATTGTCTCTATTTCTTCTGTAGGAAGGAAGGTTGCCCCTATCATGAGCATATATATGTATATGGATATATGGATATATGGATATATATGGATATATATATATATATCCAGTCCTGGGGCTTGAACTCAGGGCCTGAGCACTGTCCCCACTCTACCGCTTGAGCCACAGCGCCACTTCTGGCCTTTTCTATATATGTGGTGCTGAGGAATTGAACATAGGGCTTCACGTATAGGAGGCAAGCACTCTTGCCACTAGGCTATATTCCCAGCCCTGCAGTGATACATTTTTAAGGAACTGTAAAATTTCTTCTGTGCAGCTGTAATCCTATCTACTCAAGAAGCTGAGATCTGAGGATTCCCATTTAAAGTTAGGCCAGGCAGAAAAGACCTATGCAACTCTAATCTACAATTAGCTAAGAAAGAGGTCTGAAATGAAGCTGTGGCTCAAGGGGAAAAACACTAGCGATTGAACAAAATAGCTCAGGAACAACACCCAGACCATGAGCTCAAGCATCAACTGACATACCCACACATATAACATTCTTCCATGTGGTTAAAAACCTAAAATTTAGATTCTAAGGAGAATACAAAGCACATTATCAGTCATTTTCAGATGGTTACAGTATTTCAGAAATTTCAGTTGACTATCACCAGAACTGGAAGCCTTTAAATCTCATGTTCTGGGACTAGCCCATGTTTATGAAATAGGTTTTATACTATGGCTCATGAAAACTGAAAGCAGAAGAAGAAAAATCTTAGAATGTCTACATCTTCAACAATTGTCACAGAATACTAGTAAAATGAAAACTTCAGTTTACCACAAATCCCAGAGCCAGGTCATTATATAATAACTGTAAATACAAGGTAGTAACAAAGAGGGAGTCATTGGCATATACAAAGGCTTAGATAGAAGGGTAGAATTTGTCTCCTGTAACTATTCAGGCCTTTAGATTTATGGAATGCTAAACATATTCTAGATGTCAATGGTTTCCTTATTTAAATAATACTGATTTGAATTATTATCTACAAAATAATAGATTCAGTGTCATTGATTTCACATTTTCTTTTTCTGAGATATTAGAGCTGAAATTTTCCCTTGTATACTTTATAAACAAGAGTAGTCATAGATCCATTTTGAAAATTTTTTCTTGCTATAAACACTTGAAACTATATAGAGTACTCAAGTAAAGTCATACATTTCAATCCCCTATGTAGTCTGAGAGAGATAAAAAGAAATCGAAATGTGCAATAAACAGTAAAAAGTGATTATAATCAACAACAAAAATGTAAGCAAAAACACACTCCAAAATTTACTCTGTTACCTTGAAACAAATTATAAAGATATAAACCCAGGGAGGGGCTTCAGCTAAGGTTCCCTGGACAAATGACCTTTTCTAAACCCGGTTTGGAGTTGGAGAGGTGTGTAATGAATGAGGATTTATTACCTATGGACATTTCCTTGCATGTGCTGGCACTTAAGCTTCAACTCAGGACTTTGCATTCTACCTACATCATGGCTGGAGGTCTTCCAGTTGAACCACATCTCTACTTCCAGCATTTTGCTGGATAGTTAAAGAGCATCTCAAATTTGTCTGACTAGACTGGCTTCAATTCAGAATCCTCAGGTCCCAGCCTCCTTAATAGCAAGGATTACAGATGTGAGCCAACTGTCTCCAACCTACAGTCATTTATTAATGTTATTAATGCAATTTATTGTGCAATTATGGCTGTTTCTTTTACCTCTGTAAAACTATGATTTGAATGATTGAAACTTAATACTTTACTTGACTGCTCTATATAACTAAAAGTATTTATAGCAAGAACTGTAAAAGCTGTTCAAATTGGATCTATAATTTCTCATGTCTATTAAAATTAAGTATCAATTAACAAAGATAATTCTCAAAGAACATGTGATAACAAAGCATTAAAACTTTCCAGACAGAAAAAGTAAGGTTCAAAGTTAATATTTATTTTTTTCCAATAGCGCTGGAACACTCCATCAGAAAGTATACCACTATTCATTGAAGTATCACCAATTAGAATGCTTTCCTCTTAAATCAAGAAGTTGATATGCCATATGCATAATAAAAATGGTACAGATTTAGCCAAATAACTCTACTCAAGCTGGAAACAAAACACCAGACCACAGGAATGCTTTCCATCCTGTTCTAGCAAACATCTTTTGATACATCTGTTGGTCTGTGAAAACCTTTTTGATAATAAATGAATATTCATTAATGAAGGCACAGTTTGAGAAATAAAACTAGGCACCATAAAACCTCATGCACTATTTTAACTCTAACTCCAAATGAATTACTTTTTAGCTCTAGAAAAAGAAAAGAAAAGAAAAAAAGAAGAGGTGAGAGTAGCTCTGCTCAGTAACTTAAATTCAGACTTGGAGTTTAATCTGTTACTGGGCTAGAAAGAGTATTGTGCTCCTTCTCATTGGTAATTGTTTATATTCTTGACCTTCTCACCAAAAAATGGCTCCATTCTCCCCTATGAGCCCTATCCGCATACAATCCTATAATTTTAGTTTTTATTTGTACATCTTTTCCCTTCAAAGTACAAAGCAAATTCATATGGTAAGACTTACCTGTGAAGACAACTTTCTGGAAGTCAGAAAAAAAAGTCACAGCAATGATCTCTCTTTTCTTTTAAACTTGATTTTTACTCGTGTAGATGTTAGTGTCCTGATAGTTTCAAACCATTTTGGGTTGCCAAACATATTGGTCCCTTAGTAATCTCCTTCAAAGTCAATTCTCAGGAAGGTAAGGTCATCAGACTTAGATACTCAAAATTTTATACTTTTTCCTAATAGGCAACAGGCTTTTACAATGGTAAACTAGTGATGCCAGCATATAAAGTCAATGTTTTGATATACAGGTCATGTGAACAGTACTTAGAGATGATAGAAAACTTAATCTCATGGCATTTTCTCAACACAATCAATGATTGCTAATGGATAAATTATGTTTCTTTTCTTTCCTTGCTTTTTATTTTTTATAAACATTGTTAACCCAGCAATAATTCCTACAAATTCCAATAATATCTCTGTCAAAGTAGAATGTTAATATGTACATATTCTGGTTCTGCTGATGAAAGTTTATGCACTTATCATCAAATTCCTGGATGTCCTTCACATATAAATGATTCCATGTACAAAAACAAAATGAGGCCTGACCTTGGAAACATCCCTCCTTTAGTGTTGGCCATACAGTTTCCTGAACTCCTATCTCACCAATGAGTTACTATCTCAACTCTGAATCCTAAAAGCTTGTAATTCGTCACAAAAAAATTAACATTTTCCCAATTCGTTATTTTCATCTCTAAAATGAGAATAACTACCTATTAGTCTATTTCCCTCTCAAAACATATTGATAGGAAAATGGATTTTGATATTAACATTAATAGTTTTAGTGAGTATGTTTCAATAATTCTGATTTTAATGTCTTAATAATTATATTAAGCATCAAAAGCCAACATCGAACACTAATTTCTCACTGCTCCTGTTTTGTTCAAGAAGAGAATAACATTTACACAATATTGTTAGAATATTAATTGTGATATACAGACGATAGGGAAACAATGGGCATTTGATAACCATCTTGTCCTCCAATATTTTCCATTTCACAAGTGGGTAAATTCCATTTGAAATGTTGGCCGGCCAAATCAGTGCCATTTGTCTCTTGACTATCTAGTGATCCTATTCTTATCTCTCCTCTTCCTGTGTTTCTTGGCTTTCCTTTTCCAACAGGCAAGCTCCCTCCCCATCTCCGTGACCTGGGCCATCTCTCTGCAGCTTGCTGGTGATCGCTAACTCCCCAGCTCCAGCTTCAGGGACTCCAGAATGGAGGCAGTTAAAACAACCGCTGGGCGTGGCTGGCTAATCGCTCCCAACCCAGATTCTTCCTGCCCATCCTTCCTGTGTTCTGTGCTCAGAGGAGAGGGAGAAGGGAAGGCATTATTAGAGTGATGACACGGACCTCTCTTCCCTCCCTACCCTTCACATTTTTTTTTCTTTCTATTATGTGCTAGAACCGAGAAACTGGAAGCTCCCGCGGGCACCAGCGGTTGTCATGGTTACATGATAACAGCCCCTCCCAGGTTAGAGAATCGTAGCCCACTCTTCACTTATCACACTTTCAGGACTACCTTTCTCCGGTAACACTTGGGAGTTTGCTGTTGTTTGGTTTTGTTTTGGCTTGTGAGGTGGGGGAAGGAAGACGAGTCCATTTAGGGACGCTGCGTCTCTGACAGTTCAATGCTAAGTGGAGAAAAGTTCTCGCTCGCGACTCCGATGTCTCTGTGAGGCGAACCCCTGAGGTAAGCAGCTCCAGCTGCTGGGCGCTCACGCCCCATCCAATCCCCACATTCCAGACGGCCCTGCCAGAGCACGACGTCTCCTCCTCCTCCTGTCAAGTCAGACTCCAGGCTCGCTGGGGCGCAAGCAAAAGCCACTCAGCCCATGAGGCTGAGCCCAGGTCACCAGAGGAGGCTTAGGGCGGAACGCAGCCGGTGCCGCGGCCAGGTTAATATGTTCACTCAAGACTACTCCAGGGTGTGTAGAGGAAAGCCAGAGCTCACCCTAGGAGTGCGGTCCTGGAGAATCCATCCCAGCAGGATTCAGGCCCTGGGAGGAAAGGGTTCCCTAGCTTTTGGCCCTAACACAGACAGCCAACCGTGTGACTGTTTAGGACTCCAACTTTCTTTCCCTTTTGGATCTAGACGGAACCATCCGATCCAGAGTCTGATTGACTTGCAAGGGAAAAAAAAGCGTCACCCCACCCACCTCCCATCCCCAAAATTGTCACAACAAAAACAACAACCACCTGGCATGCCTCTTCCCTCCCCGCAGCTCAAAGGAGAAAGGATCGAGCGAGGGTGTTGCTGCCCTTTGGCTGAATCCTCCCCGGGCGGTCCCCGCCAGCTTGTCTCTGATGAACCTGCGCGTTCCCAGCCAGCAGGAGCGTTCTTAAACGCGGCTTCTGCCTGAGCTGGGGAGGGCACTGGGGACCGAGGAATCCAGGGGGAGAGAAAGTTCCCGGGCGCGCTCCGGGAGGAAAAGTTTGTGTAGTGTTGGCAGGCGCAGGCTCTGGGTGCTTATTCTCCAGCCGCCGCCAGGCTGTGGCACGCGGGGCGACTGCACCCCGGCGCAGCGCTGCTGCTGGAGCCACGAGTACCAGCAGTCGGTTCCCAAACGCACCGATCTCCCAGCCGGTTCTGCGGTGCGCCCATTCCCCGTCCGCATCCCCCGCACCCTTTTAATCTCAAGGCCGATCCCGGTCTCCTGGATACTTCAGAGATTCACTTTGGGAAGCACAGTCACGCTCAAAGGCGATCATCCCCACTGTCTCCAAAACACCCTCCCACCGGAATTAGCAGGTGACCCGAAATCAGACTCACCTGGTGTGAGCTCTTCCCTCCGTCTGTCTTTCCGGGATGCGGGCTCAGGGAGAGGACAGAGGTTGCCAGGGCGAGGGTGGGCGATCGATGACCCCGGGCACCCGACGCGAGTTTGCTGGGAGTCGAAGCCCTGGCTGAGCCGGGGAACCGCCGGCGGCCCTGGCAGAGCGCAGAGGCCGAGGCCGCAGAGGCCAGGCGGGAAGGCAGGGGGCGCTGCCGAACCCTGAGCGCCGGGACTGGGACGGTGGGGCGGGGAGCGCGGCACCAGCTGGAGCTTTGGCGAGGCGAGGGTGGTGAGGAAAGGCAGCCCTGCAAGCAGGAGGGCGGCTTTTAAGTTTGTGGTGTAACCGCAGCAGCTGTCCGGGGAGAGACTCGGTCTTTCTAAAAAGGGGATGCTCAAAGCGCCGGGGATTACCTCTCCCATCTCAGTCTCCTCCCCCAGCTCCCGGGCCTCTTTTTCTCCGCCCGCAAGTCTATCCTTGTCTGCGTGTCGACGGTCAGTAGATTTAAAGGTAGTTCTGTAGGCCCTGAAGGATGTTTCTGGGGACATGGGACCTTGTTCTGTAAAGCAACCTGTGACGCCTCAGACTGGACCTGAGGGATTTAGGAACCCGTGTAGGATCTTTTCTATGTTAAATTCTCTTATGGACCTAGGGCTGCAGGATGGGTTGTATCACAAATAAACATGGCCCTAAGAATTCAAAATTCCTCCAAAGAGTACCTGTGTTCCGTTAAAAGAAAAGAACAGTTCACCATGAGTGGTTTTTGATTATAGTGATTATACCATCAGGACTTCTTAATGGGGAGGTATCCCTAAGGCACTAAGAAGAGGAGACAGACAGACAGATCTTCATACTAGACACAAAGTTGTACTGCATACTCTTGTGTGCTGAAGTTTCCTTTGAAGATTTTTGTACACCTTTATCACACAATAAAAAAAACTTAGAAGTATGTGAAGACAAAGAGAGGGTATACGTTTTGTGGCATATGGAAGTTGCCCATTTTGGAGGCACAATACTTTCTTAAGAAACATAACACACAACCAGCTTATTTTGTGTTGACTTTACCAAAAAGGCACCCATCATCTGAGTTACACAAAAGAGCTTACCTAGTTGAATACTGATGGTAGTTCTATACTCACACACCTTGCCCTAAGTCATAAATAAAGCTCACTGGAGGCAGGCCCACAGAAGGAAAGAGCCATGGAGGGCCTGCAGTTGTCAGCTTGATTTAAAAGCACAATGTGTAAAGGTCACACAGCAACCTTAGCAAATGACAGGGAGTACATTAGTTTGGGGGTAGTGAGCTGACATGACACTACATGGAAGGAGCAGAGGAGAATTATTTCTCCCTCTCAACTGCAGCAGAGATCTGAGGGGCATGGAAGCGAACAGAGTCTTTTTAACTCACAGAGAGATGCTGGTATAATCTAGGCAAAGTATGTCTCGAAATTCTGACCAAAGTTCTTTCCTGTGTTTCATGCTGTTCTGTCTGTAATGACCTTGGTTTTTGACTGTCAACTAACCCCATAATTTTCCTCTTTGCCTACAGGAAAACTGAAATCCCCCCAGACTGTTTCAATGTATAGCAACTTATTTGTAAGTGTTTTTTTATTCAACGTTACAACACCGCTTTTGTAATTAATCATATACTTGATATGTCTCTTTCATTTCTGCATATTTCCATGTCCTTTTTCTTTTGACATTGACTTGCCATCCAAATTACAAGCCCATACCCCACCTTCATTACATCCCAGCTTCATACTCCATATATGGTGGATTCCTGGCAGTTTTTGACTTTTAAAGATTATTTTGTCAGTTTTCTGATAAAGGAAAAGTTTGTTGCATTTAAGTAAAATGGCAGTTAACTCTAGATTTCTTTTTTTTCTTCCACCAAAATTACACTTTATCCTACTCAGACCAAAAGGATACTTCCTCAGCTACTGTTTTAACTCTTTCCACAAAGCCCTTCCTATGTTAATCTTTCCCTCCTGCTTTCCAAAACTACTTTGACTTCAGTACTATTAAAAGTTCTTGGGCTGGGAATATGGCTTAGTGGTAAAAGTGCTCGCCCTTTATACATGAATCCCTGGGTTTGATTCCTCAGCACCACATATATAAAAAAATCCAGAAGTGGCACTGTGGTAGAGTGCTAGCCTTGAGCAAAAAGAAGTCAGGGACAGTGCTCAGGCCCTGAGTCCATGCCCCTGGACTGGCAACAAAAACAAAACAAATAAACAAAATAAAAGTTCTTTTCATGTTATATCATAATTAGTCATGCGTGGGTCTGAATCCTTTACAAAAGTGTTGGCTGCATGTTTAGTTCCTCAGACCCTAATACAATGCCTATAAATGTTTACTGAACTGGTTTACTTTGAAGTGCACTCACTTCAAGTATAGACTACATTTACTGGAGCCTCCTGAGTATACACAAGAAGACAAGATCTGGAATATGGGTTCTGTGCTTTCTTTCCTTTTTAATCACTCAGTACAAAGCAGGCAGAATCAGCTATAGAGCCAAAATTTATGATGAATGGTCTCAGCTCTGTCCATCAAGAGCCAGTGGGGAATTATAAAGCTGTTTCCATGGCTTTATAATTCCCTACTGGCTCTTGAAAGTCTGTAAGGTGCTAGATGTTCAACAAGTACTTAGGGATTAAACAAAATCATTGATATGTTGATGATGATGATGATGATGGTCACTTCTTTTTTGCTGAATTCTGCTATTGTATCATGTGTAGATGAATTTAACAAAAACTTATAACAAATTAAGATTATTGACATCAAAAGCAATCTGATTATCTGTCTTATAGAAAAAGTTCCATATCAGAATCCTTGCTGAAAAGCACTCCATCAAGCAAGGAGAAATGTTTATACAATATTTTTTTCTAAAATATAAGCTATATTGTGTAGTTTTGCTTGTCTCCAATGGACTATTCAGGATTTAACAAGCATTCCTTAATTACCCTGGAAGAGATGTGCACATCATCCATCAGAACTACCTCATTGCAGTTAGAATGTTTATCTCAGACTGAGAAACATAATAAAGGAAAAGAAAACCCATGCCTTTAAGGCTCTTGGAAAACAGTTACGTAATAATGCAGACTGTCCTGTGACATAATACCTCTCACCTATCGCCATTTATATTCACAGAATCTGAGAAAATCGCTAAGTAGATAAGAGTAGATAGGAATTAGACAATGAGACATATTACTATTTCCCAATGTATTACACTTTAATACTAAATGAAGCCAAAGAGTAACATTGTAATGAAAAAAAGGTCAATAATCGTAAATCTATATTGGGAGGCATAGGAAGACTGGCAGTGACCCATAAAGGTAGAATAAGTGTATTCTAGGCTTCTCCAACTCCATATATAGCTCCCGCTGACCAGAAGACAGGAGAAAGATAATTACTAGGTCCAGAATTTAAACCTAGCAGGATCTCAGAATTTGGCTTTGTGTGGTCTTTTCCAACAAAATTCTGTTATTCTAATTCTCTTTGAACAGTGGTATATTGACAAACTAAATGAAAATTTTGTGAATCTGAAAGAAAAGGAGGATCTATAGAGATTAGGAAGTTACATAGAGAAAGAAAAATTTAAAAATGGAATTTAAAATAAGCCATCTAGTGCTCACTTCTATAAAACTAGTCCTAACTCAGTCACACATTAAACTTCTTTCATAATAAACACTACTTATGAGTGATTTCTCACGTATTAACACATCAGTACTGACAGATAAGACAGAAACTGGAACGTTTGTTGATTTATGTCTAATTGGAACAAGTGACAGCATGAGTTGAAAGCAGCTCATCTACCTCGCAATCTTCTATTGGGTGTTTTCCCCTTAGAAATTCCAAGTAATTTTCTCATCTGCTTTATTTGATCATGATGAGCCACTCATCACTGGCTCATTAGATATTTACATTGTAAGACCATTAGATGTGCTTAATGGTGGCAGAAAGACATATATGTGACTTTTATCTTTTACCTCAGTGTTAATTACACACATCCACAACTTTCAAAAGTAAATGTATTCCCGCTTCTCATCATCTGATAAAGGCAGAAGATAATTTATGATTCCTTAATTGGAATGTAAAACTGTCTGAACTCATCTTCACTGTTTAAGTTTTGATATTACATCATAATCTCACACATGTGAAGCTAGGAGATACTGGGTGAGTTTCTAAATAGGAGCTCCAACCCAAGAAGCCTGAGTGACCCCCCAGCTCCTGACTTGTGCCCTTGGCCTCTAGGGAGTACTTTACCCTTACATGGTATTAAAAGAATCAACTATTTTTCAAAACCAGAATCTTAGGGTTATATTTACTTAGCTGTGTCAGGGTGTGGTGAATAATTAAATTCATCAGGAATGTGCTTCAAAATAAAAATAAAAACACATCCCTGCCCATTTGAACCACATCCTGGGACCTCATTGGAAGAAAAAAAAAATCCTTGACTTGAATATTCACTAGAAGCTAGGAATGTTTTATTCATGACTGACATAGGAGGAGGCCATGTAACTATTTTAGTAGGAGAGTTCAAAGTCAGAGAATTCAAATGATTCTTTACTTTTATTTGTAATAATATATTTGTATCAATAAAGAAAGGATTTTAAAGGAAAGATAAACAACTTTCCTATGCATCATATATAAAAATGTATCATCTTCAAATTTGCATGTCTTAAATATCATTCCATCCTTAGAGCATATTTTAGATAAGGTATTCCTTTAAGGAAATGGGGGTAGAAAGAAGATTCAAATGCTATGTCCTTGAGGCAAGACTTATTTATGTAAAGGTGCCGAAATAAAGAAAAATGTGCCCTCTTGTGGCTTATTTGTTCTGGTTCGCAACTAATCAACAGTACTCTATTATTTCCTGAAACCCAAACATACCTATATCCCATGTGGAATTCAACTATTCCTTTGTGTTGTAACTGGCAGGAGCAGGGCCTTGTAGACAGCAGGAAGGCATTCCAAGACTTCTACTTTGTTCAAGGTCATAAGCAGCTGCTTAGCCACAAAGAAATCAGTATCTCTGAGTACAGGAGATGGTTTTCCAAAATAACCCGCAGATTCATACAGATATTATCCAAATGCCTTCCACATTAAGTACTTTAGATAGGATTTCTTTCTTTATATAGTGAGGTTTATTTTGGAGAGACTTAAACCACCAGTTTCCACAAATAGAGAAAATTCATGATTCTCTTCACTACTAGTAAAGAATAATAGTAGATATACAATGCCCTACTATTTCTTTGACTTAAAGATGATGTTTATTCATACATTAAAAATAGTAAAAACCATAATAGAGAAATTCTAAGCATAGTGATTTTTTATATTGCATGTATTATCTCTCTTTATTTCCTGTACTGGACTCCGAAAAAAAAGGATGTAGCAATTATAATAAGTTCTATGATTCTCATATAGAGAATGTTTAAGGTCATGAGACAATTTCAAGAAGACATTGTGTTACAATAGAATGAAATTTTTTTTTTGTTCAAAGAGGAAAATATGTATAGTTAGAGTCATGGTTCTCTGGATAATTTAATTTGCCTCTGACTCCTCAACCCTTCCCTGCACTATAAGTTGACTTCAACCACAGCTACCCTCACTTAAGTAACATATCAAAACTAAAATCATGCTGTAAGAATATTTGAAGAAATAGAGTCAGTGGAAACCAAGGTTTATTGTAGTTTCCTCCAAGCTTCCTTTGATGTCTATTTATTGAATCTAACACTACCATATTTCTCCTTGGTACCCTAAGGAAATAATTATCGCAACTTCACGATGATGACCTTACCATAGACAAGAAATCTACTGCCCAAGTTGAAAACTCCCTTTTATTAAGATTAAGTATATTTCCTTTGTGGTAAAATGCGGGTGGACAGAATTATGGGCCCTGAGAAGCAGATGGGTGGATAGACAGTTTGGCCTGAGCTTGTAGAACTCCTCCTCTCAGTGTCTCTCTGTCCTTGGCAGTGTAAAATCAAAACCATTGTCTGATGTGTGAATATGTAATCAGGAAGAAAAAGAATTATGCAGTGCATATCCCTAAGATAATGTGTGGTAATCACCTAGTCAGCACCACTGGGAGTTTCCATCTTCATTTACTTTAGAAATATGAATGTGTTCATATAATACTTGTTATATGTTCACCTGCCTGTTCATATGCTAGTAAAAGGAAGTTTTAGAGTTAATGACAACTGACTATTTACCATTTTTTGGAAGAGAGAAGAGATATCGCAGAAGAGGATAAACCACTGAGGTTAATTGCTGTTTGGCAGGAAGATAAGAAAATGAAAAACACACAACCGAGTCAGTGCAGAAGTGACTATATGGTTAAGTATAAGGTCAGAATTCAATTGAAATAGAATTTGAGCAAGATCCTTCAGGGTGAGTAGAAAATATGCACCTGGAAGTGTGGGAATACAAGATACTGTGTATAAGGTTAGTGTAAATACACTAGTAGAAAAGCATGTAAATCATACAAATTCCTTGTGTGGGAACTTGGGCAGTGGGTTATGAGAATTATTTTCAACCTTTCTAAGGTAAGAATCTATAAAAAGTGAAGTATAGAAAATGAGATTGTGGGGGCTGGGAATATGGCCTAGTGAGAAGAGTGCTTGCCTCATATACATGAAGCCCTGGGTTCGATTCCTCAGCACCACATATATACACAAAAAGGCCAGAAGTAGTGCTGTGGTTCAAGTGGCAGAGTGCTAGCCTTGAGCAAAAAGAAGCCAGGGATAGTGCTCCACCCATGAGTCCAAGGCCCAGGACTGGCAAAAAAGAAAAAAGAAAAGAAAAAAGAAAAAAAAATGAGATTGTGAAATCACTTGCAAAAGAAGATACGTCCAATAGTTTGTAGGTATCCAACTACAAAAGTAGGATGTCAAAGATTGAACAGGAGAAACATATTATGATCTTTGATCATAGTAGTGATGTCAATTACATTAATTTAAAAAGTCTAAGGGCTGTGTGTGGTACCTCACATTTATAATCTCAGCTATTCCAGAGGTAGACATTGGAAGGATCACCATTACAGGCTATCTTGGGTAGAAGTTTGTGAGACTCCCATCTTACAAAATAAGCTGTACAGAAATTCCAGTAATGTGGGTGGCAAAAGCACAAAAGTGGATCAAGTCCATCCTGGGCCAAAGAATGAAAATACATTTGAAACATAGTATAAAAAGCAGAGAACATCCCTAACCAATGGAAGTGTGAGGCCCTCAGTTCAAACTTCAAAACTTGAGAAAACTTGAAAAACAAAAGAACAAAACCCTATTCTTCATCCCCATCAATATCATATAATAAAAACAGAACAAAATGGAAGGGGAAATTATTCTGATTTTAAAACTCTGAACATAATGCATATAAGTGTGAGAAATGGTTGAATTTTACATGTCCTATACAGTCTAGATTTAAAAAAATATATATATATATACATTTAAAGATGCCTTTTTTCCTAGTTCTAATAGCAGTATACACGGTTTCCAACGTACTCAGATAAGATACAAAGTGCAGGTACAACCTGGAAGGGATACAAGAAGATTATCAATAATAGAAGCTATGGTTTCACATAGCCATTGAAAGTAGTTACCACAGTGAAGGGAATACCAAAATTGAGAGACACAGGGTAAAAAGACAAACGACTACAAAAGCAATACTTGCAAAACTTTTTGGTGTAAATCAACTGAACAACTCATGGGGGGAAATGGAAAGGGGAGGGGGAAGGGGGAATGAAGGAGGAGGTAACAGAAAGTATAAGAAATGTATCCAATGCCTAATGTATTAAACTGTAACCTCTCTGTACATCAGTTTGACAATAAAATTTTTTTAATGAAAAAAAATACCTTTTTTTCTAATTAAAAATAAAGAACCCTTTGAGTTCTTAAAAATGAACACATAGTTTAGTGTTGGCAGAGAACAGATTATTACCCAGTTGCCCTTTTGCAACTTAGTCACCAAGTCACTTTTTCCAACTAGTTAAAGACATCACATCATTGCTTCAAAATGGTTGAATGACTAGACATTTGAAATGGCAGCTATTGATCTAATATGGTGAGCCATTTAGCGGTAACTTTCGCGGGGCATTTATTGATTTGGATAGACTCAGAATATAATTTTTCCTGGAAGCAAATCTCACATAGTGGTTAGGACCACAGAGTAAAGTAATTCAATTCAGCACTGTGCAATATACATACTCACTATATAATCACATTTCTGTTGCTTAGTACTTTCAGTGTGGGGTGATAGCATACCTTTGTAGCCTTACTAGTTATTCTCATCAAAGAGAAGCTTCTTGCTCATGGGTGAGATTTGGGGGCTTAAGAGACCACTGGAGTCAGGGCCACTCTGTGTGACTTGTTTTCTTGCTCTTGAATCCCTTTTTTCCCTCCTACCACTTTAATACTTTATTACAGTTTTGTTTTGTAGTCCCTAGACCTTAAAATAACACAAATCTGTTGAAACATTCTAATATATTGTAACAGAAGTAGCCACAGTGAAATTAGTCCAAAGAAAACTTTTCTTTTGAGATTAGCCATTTTCACACATATGAGATGTTCTCAATATGCTTTTAATTTGCATTTTACTGCTGATTAGAGATGTTGGAACATTTTTTTCAAATCTATTGATAATTCATCAATCCTCTTTTGAGAAATATGTTTAGATTATTTTAATTGTATTGTTAGGTCTCTTATAACAGCACAGTTTGAGTTCCTTATATATGGAATTTTTATTCATTTATTAGTGATGGTCCAAAATTATTTTCTTTGAGTCCACGGGTTTTCTCTTTGCTTTGCTACAGCATGGTGTCATAGTTAGCTGGATGGCTCAATTATGTTTCATCTTAGAATTTCAGATATTACAATGACACAAACAGTATATGCATTCAGAAGAAACATACTTTAAATTTGGGACTGCAGTCTTTTCCTGGACTAGTGAGATGTAGTGTATAGACTTGTCAAAATCTGGGCAGCCCTGAGGACAGCTTACTGAAATCACTGGCTGAAAGAGGGCTAGTCCTCTGAGGCCTGTGTTGTTGAGCTCTGGGGTCTGTCAGGTTACTACAGAATACATTGTTTTCATTCTTTCACGATATGTTCAGCCTATGAGTAGTTTATTGGGGGTAAATACCTCATTTTAAGTCTATGGATGCTTACATCAGATATTTCAAAATTGTTAGAAGTATGTTTTAAATCTTTTCAACACAGATTGTGATAGGTGAGGTGTAATGTCTTCAACTCCTTGCCATGAATTTTGACCTTTCTTAGTGTCTGTAGACTCTTATCTAAGGCTCTTTATCTCAGGCCTCTGAGAACTAAAGTTTATAGCCATGAAAACATATATGTTGTATATGAAGGCCTTCCTCAAACAACCAAAGTGGATGTGAATGAACTCAGACTACAGGAATGTATTGGATGCTCTTGCTGCACTGAGTTTTCTAGTAGACTTTCTCCTTGATGAGAGGAAATTGTATCCCTAATTTGGGATACATTTGATTGTTTCATGCTTCTAATTTTGTTCTGTCTTCTTTCTAGTTTCTGATTATTGGAAATATTTTTTTCTTATGCCTAAACACATATATTATACTCTAGCCCACCCAGCAACATCCATTCTGAACACCCTAAAAAATGAAGGGTAAAATATACAATTCTCTTGTAGGAAAATTCTGCATTGCACAGCTATTGCTGGCTGCATTTCATTACCAGACAATGCATATTGACTGTTATAATTTTTCTGTGAACTCTTTCTGAAGCAACTCCCAAAGCTCCGAGAAACACACAAGTGTCATCCCAGGAGAATCCCAAGGCATCAAAGGGATGGAAAGGATGCATGGGAAACTTGGAAAAGCATAAAAATGTTACATATGAAGAAGTGTCATTAATAATGTGAATTGTGGTTTTAAAGTAAGATTACATATTTACATGTCTGGTGAGGGTTATGCCAGGAAATTATCATCTTTACATTTCCTGACCAGAATATGGGTCCTTTTAACACAGACCTGGGGTAGAGGAAAGTGATGCTGGGTAAGGTGTGAGGTCCTTAAGGTTTAACAGCAATCTAAGTGTTTGAAACAACAATACTGATTTCTAAAGACCTACAAATACTCATTGTTTTTACTGGGTCTGAATTTCTGCACAATCAATGATGGGGTTATGAATAGATTGTCATCATATACAATAAATTTTACTTCCACTTTAGTTCCTAGTTCTTGATCTTATGTTAATATAAAAATAAATAGCAATAACAATAAAAATTCAATTTTAACAACTTTATACAACCATAGAGTGGTTAGAGTGGCATGTGGCAGAACCATTGATTATAAGCAGACAGATCATGGGTTGTTTCCATTTTCTCTTTTAGTTCATCTTCACAAAAGATGATAGGTTGTATAACTGTCTTGTCTCTTTGTGGAATATGTACCAAAAAGGTAGAATAATAATTTTTGTGTTACAAAAGATGTTTCAATAAAGGTCCAAATACTATGCTTTTAAGTCAACATATAACTCATACATCCAACAGTTGACGGCAGAGTTAGTAATTTGCTTAAACCAGCAGTGGAAGAAACCAAAGTTGTACTATTTCACTATTCATGGGTCTCTCATAATACACATTGTGAATACTTTACCATTCCCCTCTAGGGGAGAAACTGAACAAAGTGTGCATTAAATTTTAAGTCTTGCATTGTAATCATATTGCATTGTAATCATATTGTGGGCATATTTCTGGATTTAAGATTTAAGGTTTCCCCCCCAGTAACTTATTGAAGTAAAATATATAAATAAAAAGACAAGTTAAAACAACAATTGCATTTTTGAAAATATTCAGAAGTTTCTGTAATCATTACAATTTGTGGGATGATTCAATGGAATCTCATCTTTATCACTCTTCAATTTGAAAACATACAAGTAGATAAAACTTTATCTCAGACATTTCATACAGGAAAAATAAGAGCACACTAGTAATAACACCACCTCCAGCTCCCACTGACAGAGCCAGATGAAATAGTATGTTTTCTTTCACTAATTTCTTAAGATAGGTAGCACTTATATGTCCTAATTTACAGTTTCCACTTTCAAACCTGCAAGAACTAATTTCTCAAACAAGTTCTGCAACTTTTATTGCTTACAAAACACCATAGGCATTTATTTACATAATTGTATGTACCATTAATATGTTCATTATAAAATATTGCTTAATTACAAGTTCAAGTTTTATATGTCAAAACAAGATCATGTACTACTTGCCTTACTTAATAACTATATGATGGATAAAAGTAAAACTTCGTTGAAAGCCTAGGATTTTCCTTGTAACCAAAAAAATAACTGAATATCCACATCATACCAAAAATTTGTCCTAGAGTAAATAGGGAAACCAAAGGACCCTGGGCAGTGCCAAGAAACTTAATGTATTATAATGCGAAACTTAAAACATAAACCATTTTTTTTAGAAAGCAAAAGTAAAAATAGACAAATATCAATGGCTGACAACTCTGATCCTACGAACTCAGAAGACTGAAATTAAAGGATTGTTCTTCAAAGCCGACCAAAGTAGGAGAGTCTGTGACTATTCATCACCAATAAACCAGCAGAATACTGGGTTGGTGGTGTGGCTCAAGTAGTGAAGTGACAGCAATAGACAAGAAAGCTGAGTGAGATCATAAGGTCCTGAGTTCAATATTTCAAGCCATAGAACTGGCATAAAATAATAATAACAGCATTTTTGTCTTCCAGAATTTGTTCTGTGTTGTTGAAATTTGGGTTTGGCTTCAGATTAGATTAAAATTTAATTTTTATTTTTGATCCTCTGATTTTTTTTATTTTTACAAAGTAATGAATATAGCAAATGCTTTGTGCAAAAACCCAAAATTTAAGAAACACTTGGGCTCCATGGCACAGGTCAAAACTTCCTTAATAAATGCCCCAAAACACAACAATTCAAAGAAAGGTTGGACAAATGGGCTTGCATCAAACCACAGACATTCTGCACAGCAAAGGACATAATTTACATGATAAATAGAAAGCCCACAGGTTGGGAAAAGATCTTCACTGGCCATCCAACAGACAAGGGCCTTATATCTAAAATGTATGTAAAACTTAAAAAATTAAGTTTCCCCAAAACAAATCCTCAAAGAAACAACTGCCCCCCATAATAAATGGACTAAAAAGAGACCTAAAAAGAGACTTCCCTGAAGAGGAAATTAGAGTAGCCAAGAGGTGTATGAAGAAGTGCATAACATCACTGACCATAAAAGAAATGGAAATCAAAACAACATCAAGATTCCACCTCACCCCAGTTAGAATGTCTATTATCAAGAAAATCAATAACAACAGATGCTGGTGGGGATGTGGCCCAAAGGATAGACTACTACACTGTTGGTGGAAATGTAAACTTGTTCCACAACTCTGGAAAAAGTGTGGAGGTTCCTCAAAAGACTAAGCATAGAGCACCCCTACGAACCAGAAACCCCACTTTTAGGCATCTACCCAAAGGATTACAAGTAAGACCATACTAAAGCTGAAAAAAATTACCATCACTAAAATATTGAACCAACCCAGATGCCTTCAGTAGATGAATGGATCAAAAAAATGTGGTATACATACACAATGGAATTCTTTGCCTTTATCAGAAAGAATTATATTGCCCAATTCATAAGGAAATGGAAAGACATGGAAAAAATCATAGTAGATGGGATGAGCCAGACCCAAAGAAACATAGACTCTACGGTTTCCCTCACTGGTAATAATTAGTACATGTCTAGCATAGTCCTAGCAGAAGATCAAAACAGCTCAATAGCTATGCATATATTATCACATAAGATGATGCTAAGTAAAATGAACACCAAGTTAGGGAAATAAGTGGCTTATCATTGTTGTTACTTTCAACATACCATGTTAAAATTTGCCATTTTTCTTTTGTCTTTCTTCCTCAGAGTTTTATGCCTAATGTCACTGAAACAAATTTTAGTACACTGGAAATTGTATATATGTTTATTGAAACTAGGAATGGGAAGGCAAACAACAAAATGGAAACACAATGAATAAAAGGCAAACCAATGCAACAGCAATACTTCCAACTGTAAACCAACTGTACAACTGGGGAGGGGAGAGGAAATTGGAGAGGAGGATGGTGGGAGAAAAATGGGGGAGGAGGTAATAAGTTTGATAAGAAATATACTCACTGCCTTACGTATAAATCTTTAACCCCTCTGTATATCAATCTGACAATAAGTAAATTAATTAATTAAAACAGAAACAAAATTGGAAATGTGAGCATAGAGAAGTCGCAGTGTTAACATTAAGATGATAAGGTTTCCTATGCACACCTCCTCCATCAGCTCTCACTCTGTACTGCCACTGAGAAATGTGAGAGAAGAAGGGTGACAAAGAAAATATGCAAGCCAAGGGCTCTATTACCTAGGTCCTTCTCTTGCACTTTATGTTTATTTAAATAAAACTTTAAATAGAAAAATATGAACACTTCATTGCAAATAGCTCATGCCTGTTGATTGAAAGAGAGTTACTTTATGTCACACTTTGAGGGATCAGTACGTCTGAGGAAAGACATCCTTCTGTAGTGTGAAGACAAGTGGTCCTTTTACACCCTTGTTAGCTTTAACCTAGGATTAAAGCTGCAGTACTTCATGTGACCAAGTTCTCAATTTAATAAGCAACAATAAAACAGATTGGTTGAAACCAGTGGGTAGCTAAATTTGAGCACAAACTTTCTTTAATAATAATGTACCCGGGGCAGGGGATATAGCCTAGTGGCAAGAGTGCCTGCCTCGGATACACGAGGCCCTAGGTTCGATTCCCCAGCACCACATATACAGAAAACGGCCAGAAGCGGCGCTGTGGCTCAAGTGGCGGAGTGCTAGCCTTGAGCGGAAAGAAGCCAGGGACAGTGCTCAGGCCCTGAGTCCAAGGCCCAGGACTGGCCAAAAAAAAAAAAAATAAAAATAATAATAATAATAATAATAATGTACCCATATATTCACTGATAGGATTAATGGGAAAACTATGTCTGAAAAGACTGTGAGACCAACAATAAATTTTGTAGCATCTAAAAGAGTATATGTTGTGTGTGTGTGTGTGTGTGTGTGTGTGGTTGTGTGTGTGTAGGCATACATACATGCCTATTGTATGCATATATATGCACATAGTACAATTGGTGTAATAATGCTAAAGATTAATGAAAATTATAATTATCACAGATTATTTTCATAGCACTTCTATGCACTGCATAGATCCCAGTTGGAATTATTGAATTGAGGGGATGAAGCTTCTGACGGGGTCACAGGGAGGGTACTGGAGAGTTTGGGAGGAACTAGATCCATTATAATCCATTGTCAGTGGTTATACACTGTTTCCATTACTTAAAAGCTTTTAAGAACAAAATAGAATAATTATTCTTCATTGATTTTTTTTACTAGTCTTATCCATCTCACCACACATTTCTTATGTTGTGATGATTAATTTCTTTATTACCAAGCAAAGTTTAGATCAAGCCATAAATGAGTAAAATCCCTAAAACTCAACCCGATTAATGAAATACATTAAGACAATTCAATTTCATAAAAAATAACTACCATTTATTTTAACTCTTAAATTCTTACATTATCTATTAATTTCCATAATTAGATTTCTTTCTGATTTTCATTATCTTAACATTGTATAAATAAATTTTAATTTAATATTTCATTAAGGTCAGGTAAGTGTATTCTACTTTCTCCTGCAATTTTCAAGATTGTCATTGCTTTCATTAACTCCTCCCAGCTATTTACAATACATTCAAATTCACCATCAGAGTTTTACAAGAGTACCAATATAAGAGTGACAAAGGACCATCAAGAAAATCATGGGGCTATGAGTTTGAAGTTTATTGATCCAGTCTCTTCATTTACTGATGAAAAATCTGAGGGTCAGAATTGTTTGCCCAAGGTCACATTAGCTAATGGGGGTTCTGAACTCCATCTATTTTGTGGAAATTCTATTTTGCATGACCTCTTTCAGCAGATGTGAATTGAGCAATATATCATGAACCTTTCTAAGATTGGAAAGATAATACCTTGATAATTCTTGCTTTTTAAACTTATTGAAACATTGGTTCAGTATTGTGCAGGCATAACATTAATATTTGTAAAGTGAAATGTCCTTACTGAACTTTCAAAGCTATATTAGATATGCTTTCTCCTTTTGTACTTAGGTATGCTTGTAGTTAATCTTCAAATCACCATTGTTTGATATTTTATAGTTAATTATAAACCATCCATGGGATGGTATGAACACATGTTTTAGAATTATTAGGAAATTTCCTATGGTGAACTAAAAACAAAGTAAGATTTTAGCCACTGGCATAGGTCTGGAATGCATAAAATTATATCTTGAATGATTTCAAACTATACATTTTTAACTTTAAGAAGGCTGAAAAGAGCTAAATATATCAACACAATATATCAGCATGCAAGAGGATTAATTATGATATTCAAAGGCTAAAACATCTCTATGGAAATACCATATGTAGAAATGGTAACTAGTTTCCCTATCCCAGACCAACAGAGAACAATATATAAAAATTCTTAGTCTATTCTAAATCTACTCTAATTACAGATCTGAAAATACTGTGAGACATAATAAATGTATTACCCATAAATAACTAGATTAATTGTTTACTATGATGTTCAGTAGGATTGTGATAAAAATTTTCTTATAAAAATTTCTGCTTTCATTCTTTTATTCATTCAAATATATTTAATTATGCAGTAAAGGTTAGAATTGAAGGTGAATTGGCAAGTAAATATATTTTAAACCATAGCTTCATTGAGGAGTTAAATTATTATTAAATTAACTTTCAATTAAATGCATAATAATACTGGAATATAGGTTTGTGATGCTATGTGAGACAAAGAATGATTTCTTGAGTCTCTACAGTTAGATTCAGAATCTTATAGAGAAATTGTAACATTCAAAACAATATTTAAGAAATGTATCAAAAATAATGAAAATGTAAATAAGCTCTAAATTAGATAAGCACATACAAGAGGAATGGAGTTCAATTGTGCCACTTGAGCCACATATCTCTTTCTGGCTTTTTGGTGGTTAATAGTATTTAAGTGTTCCACAGATTTTCCTGCGTGGAGTTGCCTCCAAACATAATACTCATTTCTTAGCCTCTTGAGTAGCATTTTTTTAGTAGGATTATAGGTATAAACCTTTGGCACCCATATTAGTTCTATTTTCATTCAATTTTTTTCCACTAATTGCTAACTAGACATGAGCGTTATCCAAGTGAATTCTAAATTTCCCTTCCTCTGCACTTTCTAGATTTATTTTAAAGAAAATTCTAAGTAGTTCATACTTGTAGGTGAAGAAAATCTGGGCATTTTCTTTCATATTGATATTTGGATTATAAACATAACAGCTATCTCACAGAGCAAAGGCTCCCTTTGTTGATGTCAGGGAAGGGAGTTTTCTTAACTTCCTTATTGATATGTGCAGGGGTCCCTGCGCCCTGCGCACTCTCCTGACCAGCAGGAGAGGCAAGGAAGCACGCCCCGCTGAGGGTAAGCCCAGAATAGGTAACAAGCCGAGAGTAGCCCACACGCAGACCAACCCAACCTTTTGCCAGAGGTTAGACAGTCATATTACTCCGGACAAGTTCAAGACTGCTCTCTGTTAATTGGCCCAATCTTAAATATGGGCAATGGCGGCAGGAAGAGGAGGGGTGTAACCTATCTAGCCAGGGGCTACCATTGGTGGTCGGAGCTGTCAGCCAAGGGAGGAAGGCCATCGGACCTCCCTAAGGGGTGGCCTAAGTCTATGACGTCACTACCAGCAGGACCTCCCTCAGGTTACCCCGGCCGCCATCTTGCTTCATGTGGTCTTAAGGCTGGGAGGCATGGCCAGCTTGAGCCTTCCTTCAGGTTCCCGACCAGAGAAGGCAGGCGGGGCTAACAGCCTCGAGGTCCCAGGGCTGGAGTAGAGGCAGGCCAGCTAAGGCCACCTCTTAAGGCTGCAGGCTGGTGTCCCACAGATATGTTAATAGTTAAGGTACCCATAAAAAAGACAGGTAAACAAGAGAATACATACAAATTTATTTAAGGTAAGGAACTTGTCATGGGGCCTGTGTAGGTTTTGTGAAGGGCCAGAGAATCAGTATGATCTCAAAGCAATAAACTGAGTGTGGCTTGACAAGCTCTATTTGTGCAAATTCTCTAGGATGTGCATGTCTTTGTAAAGATGTTCTTTTGATTTTAAGTGTCAGGAGAGCCCATTTCAAATGAGAGTTTTAGAGTCTGCTTCAAGGGGGATCAGAGACTGAAGGTCAAAGAGTACATTTACTATATTTTATGACCTGCTTCTTCTGCTTCCTCAAAGTGGAGGTAACATATTTCATGGAAACTTGTTATTCATCCCATCACACACACACACACACACGTACACCAACTTCCATCTTCAAGCAACAGTGTGAAACTGATCGAATGAAAACAGTCTTCAGAGTGAACTTGTTTTTATCTTAAGAAATAGTGTAAATTTGTGAGGATCTGAGCTAAAATAGAAAAGAAAAGTTGTGAACATTCACTCATACAAATGTGTAGGTGTGTTTGTTTAAGGATTTAAGATAAGTCTTCACTTTATAATTCATCTCTAGTAGTAACATTTTTAATCTATAAATTTTATTGCAATTTTCAAATTATGCACTATTATTGTTTATATTTAGTATTTTCTCACTTTATAGAAATTTCATTAAAAAATGCTGTATTTTAGGTGAAATATATTTTAAAAGAAACCTAATATAACACTTTCCATAGTGCATTCGAGAAAATGATACACTTGGCTAACATGCTGCCTGTAAGAAAACTTAATATGTCAAATATTTGAAAAGAGCTTCCTACTATTGCATATAGAAAATTATAATTATCAATCTGTAACAAAATAACTTAGAATTAATTAGGGATTTCACTTCAATTATTATTATTAGTTTTTTTCCCGATTTTTAAGCAATATGGAGTTCTGATTTTAACCAATCATAATTTTTATTATTTTAAGTGCAAGGGTTTTGGCCATGTGTTTAAATACCAGTGAATGGGATTGAACTCAAGTCCTGAAAATCTTGCTCAGTGTTCTTGGTTACAACTGGCACTCTACCAATTGAGCCATCCTTCCTATGCAGACTTCCTCCAGTCTGATATTCTGTTGGCTAATTGGAAATGGAATTTCATAAACTTCTTGGCCCAGCCTAGGTTTGAGTTTTGAACTTTCAAGTCTCAGCCTCCTGAGTAGCTGGGATTATAGATTGGAATTATTAGCACCCAGTTTTTGAAAGGAATTGGGCATTTACATTAAGTGATTAGAGCCCAGCTTCTGTTTCAGGCACTGGGATGCTATCTCTTCTTTTCCTCTTCATTGTCTTTAAAATCAATTTTGTCAGCAGGCAGTTAGTGATAAAGTGTACTTTAGTTATAAACACAGGCAAAAGAATTCTTTTTTGGGGGGAGGGGGGCCTGGGGCTTGGACTCCGGGCCTGAGCACTGTACCTGGCTTCTTTTAGCTCAAGGTTAGCGCTCTACCACTTGAGCCACAGCACCCGCTTCTGGCTTTGTCTGTGTATGTGGTGCTGAGGAATTGAACCCAGAGCTTCGTGCCTGCTAGGCAAGCACTCTACCACTCAGCCACATTCCCAGCCCACAGGCAAAAAATTAAAAATTGAATTCCTAATAGCATTTGCAGAGATATACTAGATTATGGGGCAATCTCTAGAAACAATGAAAACAATTAAATTTTACACTTCATGCCAAAATTTCTTTAAATGTGTAAACATTTAAGATTAAGAATCATATTATACATTTCATTTGTATAAATTATTATGATCCAAATATTAATGAGTATTTTCTAATAAGTTGCAGGTAAGGGCTTGGTTCTTATTGTAATCATAGGTCATTATTATTTAAACTATCATATTTTCTATTGCCAGGGAACTGCTTTCTGATTATTCATTCTGTTGCTGTATTTGTACCTACCAAATTCTGTATTTCCTCACTGATGGATTGAAAAAAATTGTTCAGTGCTGTATAATTCCTGAAGAGGAAAAGAAGAGATAGCATCCCAGTGTCTGAAACAGAAGCTGGGCTCTGATCACTTAATGTAAATGCCCAATTCCTTTCACAATTCCTTTCACCTTTGTGGACCACAAAATTTAACTAGTACTACCACTGCATTTGATACATGTGTTTTATTTTTAATTCCCATTTTGTTTCTACGATATTATGCTAAAGTTAATTTAGTTTACATCAGCAACATTTCTAGATGTGGCTCTTCTTGGCTGCCTTTCAGTCTCATGGGCTATATAAAAAATACATAAATTATTAAGCTTAGCATCATTGGAAACATGTGCATCTATATAAAAAATGTCATACATTCAGTGGCTACCATCTGTGGCTATGGTAACATGAACCCACAAACGTGCACAATTCTGTATATTGACTCAAATAAACAAAAATCCACTTGGACACAGAACCTGATATTGTGGTTTGGGTAGGTACCATTTCATTTTGTCAAACATCAAATGACATGAGTAATGGAATACACATATTGTTTTGGTTAGTTGGCACTTTCTTTCTCCAACAAACATGATCTACATTTTTGAGTATAATCACTAGTTCTGTATTGCAAATCAATAGTACCAGGAATCTTTTTGCATTCCAACTGGGTCTTCCTCAGAAACTACTCTAAGGACCTAAAGTTTAAGAAACTCTTGCCTTCTATTATTAATTTCACCTACAGTGACATCTCTATTACCAGTTGTTAGTAGAGAGAAGAAACAAATGCAACTTAAGGATAAAGATACTATTGAATTTTAGCTGAATGGAATGAAATGATATTTTCACTCTTACATTTTTCAATTTCAATCTTTTATACATACCAGTAGTTTCAATGACTATTTCTAGATATCAACTTGACATCATTCTTAGAATATACATACGTATTTCTATGATTTTTTATCATCATATGACAAGAATTTATTTTAATATTTACTATAAAAGAGGAGGAATATACTCTTCACTATGATTTTTTTAAATGTTACAGCTATGTTTGAAAGTTTAGGAAAGGTCCAATCACATTTATCTTTGGTAATCAGATGTGATGTAGGATTATTGTCAATTTACCAAGTGTTTCAGGATTTTGTTTTTAAATGAGGGGCTTTAAGATGTTATTGCTCTTCATATTTAAAATAAAGAAATGGTCATTAGAAGGAGGAAGGCATTGCTTCTTAGAATTACAGAGCTGACCATCTGAAACAGTGTGTTAGGATCAATTGATTTAATCCAATCTCAAGTCATTTGTATTTCTGCTTGGCTCCATAGTACTTCAAAGCTACTAGAGTCATTTTCCTTCCTCTCTTTTGTTTCTTTGTAGTAATGGTTCTCAAACTTAATGGGTTTTGTTTCTGTTAGTTTTATCTATCCTAGAAAAGAAAAATGAAGTGCTAATATTAAAACATAAATATAGCAATAAAATTATTCTTAAGTAACCTGGTAAACCCAATTCACATTAGTGAAAATAAAACTTTCAGTGAAAAATATCCAAAATAAGTAAGAAATTTATTTCAAAGAAAAGAAATTGTAATATTTTTGCAAACATATTTTAAAGCTTTTAAAAATCATTTTTGATCATTTCCTTTGAGATTATATCAAAATTGGCAAATATAACTCTAAAAGTTAGCTATAATTAGGAACTGGAAACCATTAGTCTATCTTTCAGCTTATGACTTACTGATTCTTTGTTTGTCAGGCCTGGGGCTTCAATCCACAGCTCGAGAAGTTGCCCTGAGCATGCTTGTTCAACACTAACATTCTACCACATAAGCCACAGCTTCTCTTTCAGCATTTGGATGGTAAATTGGATATAAGAGTCTCATGGCCCTCCCTGTTCCCAATGGCTTTGAAAACCCCTGTCCTCAAAACTCAGCCTCCTGTACAGCTAATATTCTGGTCATTAGTCACTGCTGCCCAACTTACAGCTTGATTTATTACTCATTATTACTTTTTTAAACAATATATGTTAAAGCAATATTCACAACTAAAATTATATGTTTATTGAATAATGCAGACCTTCCTAATATAAAAATCTTCATTATGTGATAACTAACAATATATTCATTACAGGTTCCACAGATCTAAACAGAAGCTAAACAATGTCTAGTGTTCCAAGGTTTTCATCTTTTCTTCCAAGTTCTAGTTTTATCATTGACAACATGTTATTTTCAGTAAATTACAAAGCTTACTTTTTTTGTTAGAAAGGATCAGCCAGGTATTCAACCCTGACTAAACCTAGTCAGGCTAAACTAGCTAAGTCTAAAATTCTCAGCTCAACCTAAATCTAGATAGCAGTGGATATGGCTAGTTGGATAATACTAGTCAGTTATCATTTCAAAGAAAAATAATTATTTTAATAAAAGTGACTAGTTGAGTTTGTTATAGAAATGAGTTTCTCTTGAGAAAACCATTGACCTCTATGAGAAAAACTTTACAACCCCCCAAAAAAAGAAATTAAAGCAGAACCAACAAAGTGGAAAAAACTCCCATGCTCTTGGATTGGGAGTATTAGCATCATGAAAATGACAATACTACCAAAGGCTATCTAAAAATTCAATGCAATGCCCACCAATATCCCAACATTATTCTTTAATGAAATAGAGAAGGCAATCCAAAAACTCATACAGAATAATAAAAGATCCAGAATAGCAAAAACAATCCCTAGCAGAAAAACTATGGTGGAGGAATAACAATACCAAACTTCAAGCTGTATTACAAAGCTGTAGTAATAAAAAAAAAAGTTTATTACTGGCAAAATAACAACCCTGGGGACTAATAGGGAAAACAACAACAACAAAAAAAACCTGAAGACCTAAGAATGAACCAGCAGACCTATGGCCACCTATTCTTTGATAAGGGACACCCCCCCAAGGGGGAAAAAAAAGGATGGAAGAAGGACAGTCTTTTCAACAAATGGTGTGAGTACAGTTGATTGAATACCTATAGAAAACTAAAGTTAGATCCTTACATATCAACTTGCTCCAGAGTCAATTCCCAATGAATCAAAGACCTCGAAGTAAAAGCAGATAATACACTGAATGCATTAAAGGAAGGAATGGGAGAAACACTAGGGCTCCTTGGCACAGGTTGAAACTTTCTTAATATAGGCCCAGAAACACAACAAATCATTGTATTTTGTTGTATAGAGGAATCACTTTACAAATACTTCAGTTTTGTCATGTAAATATTAGAAAGCATGTGTTCAAAGGTTAAAAGGACATACATTTAATATTGTTAAGTAATTGAGTTCATTCTGAAATTCATCTTGGGCTGAATTTTTAAAGACATGATAGTACAGAACACAGTGATGACTGGTAGAGATTCATACCTCCTGCCTTCATTTTGTACTAAAGCACTAGTGGTTTTATCCATCATTATCTGCCAATGCAACAAAGTGTAGGCAAAAACTAATGTAAGATGCTATTTCTTCTGGATTTTATAATATCTATGATACACACATTGTTATTTTCTATACATATAACTTGTTGGAATTCATTTTCTCATTCCAAATGAATATGTATTTCATATCTAATTTGATATGTGTAATATTAAATTAGTCTTCTTAATAATTTCCTCCCACTTACCTCATATACTATCACTTTCAGACTTCAGCTAACTTGTAATTACCTTGGGTTGGTGAGGTCATTAAGTGAGAAAATCTACTTAAAATTTTTCCTATGCTGTTTTGCCCCAAGCATTATATGTAAATGTGAACTATTTTATTATTCCTTGTGAAAAATAGAGACATAAGATTATCTATCCTTGAAAGTTTAATGAATTAAAAATTACATATCATATGTGGATACATTCCAAAGCATTACACAGTTTGTATATAACCTCTTTATTATTCTCTAGTTATTCTCTACTTAAAATGGATTGACCACTGATTCCTTAGAGGCAAAAAAAATCTTATCCCAAATATTATTTACTTTTAATATTTCTAGATTATCTCTGGTTGATAGTTGCATATACATAGACATTTATTTCATGAAATTCTTATTTGACACCTACTATGCATTTACATCAAAGCTCCTGTGCTATGAAACTAGATAGGGTGAGAGAGATATGGTATTTGTTCTCATAGATATGATGATTTAGCTAAAACAGAGATAATGGACAACTAAAAAAGTGGGTAGTCAAGATATATGTTCTGAGTAATAAATCCAACAGAAAATGAAGAATTCCCAGTGAACAAAAGTTGCTACCACAAAATAATGTAAGTCTTACCCAGTAAAATAGAAGATAGAAAGTGGGTATTTGAAATCGCAGAGGCAATATATAAGGACACTTTTGTGGTAATATTTCTTTGGCTAGGAATTTTCTTTGCAAGAGACAAAATTTAACAAAGTTCTCTTTGCTTATCAAGGCTTAGTTTATCAAATCTTAGTCTTGTGAAGCCTTTTCAGACTGCCAAGCAATTAGCCTTCCTGAGATAAGCATTGGCTCATTTTACAGGTGGAGATCGCAACTGTCCTTGATGAACTTTTAGCCCAATCCCTGGAATGAAGCTGTGAACAAATTGTTTTGCTTATCACTCATTATTGCTACTCTGTGGTTTTCCTCATTATTAACTCTCAATGACAGCATTCACAGCATTGCATATTTTACTGATAATCACTACTTAAGTTATTGCTTTGCTATTTAAATATTTGTCTACAAAAGAGAAAGTTATACCTGGTCATGGTTGAGTGCTGCTGTGGTTTTAGTTTGCTCAGCAATGTAATACATGACTAATTATAGTTACTCCCTGTCATAGAGAAAGTATATATGCTATCCATTAACTTCACAGATAATCCTAAAGTAAGCACATTATTGCTATGACATAAAGGATATTTAAATAGTTGGCTTTTATTTTATCTCAGAAATAAAACAAAATAGATTAAAATAAATAAGAGCATAGAGAAAGCAGAAAAGTATTAGTTCCATATGGGTTCGTGTGCTCCTGGTCTGCAGTAATTTCAAATGCCAAAATACTTGAGTAAAATTTACTTTAATGTATTTCACTACATATATATTTATTAGTGAGGTCCATGGTTTCTGGTATTAATACACTAAAAGATTCACAAGATATAAAAAGAAATGAAATAATTATTAATAAATAATGTTTATCTTTTCAATAAAAGGATATCATTAATTTATACCATGACCGTGTATTTAAAATAGTATTGTATATTTTGGATATTTTTATATGTTCTCTTTGGCATATCTGATGTGCTAAGCAATGATTTTACTTTGGGATATATATAATCCAGAAATTTTACTTGGAGAAAATATGTCAACTATAACTACTTGTGTGTGTTTTCTATCTTTATATTAGTGGTACAATATTCAGTGTTAAAGAAAATAATTTATTAAATTACCAATTGGTTTAAAATAAAAATGTTCATACATATATGGACATACTGCAATATTGCAATGTGGTGCTTCTGCCACAAACATGTTAAGGCTGCTCAGCTAGTTTGAAAATCATTGTCCCCAAATTTCATGTGCCATTGACAATTGGGGACTATATTAAGAGCTTGTAAAGCATCTCTAGTTACTTATAAATTTTGGTTAAAATTTCAGGAATTCCCTCAGTGAGACAAACCATCATAAGAAGATTCTGCTTCAATAGGTCCTGGAGAGGCTCAGAGATAGGCATTGTAATGTACTCCTCAAGTAAGTCTGGTGCACCTGAATTATGTACCCAAAAATAAAGATTCCAGAAGTTATATTAACTATTTTGCAATTTCTTTCTCAACATTCTAGTCAAGATCAATTATAGAACTATTAAATAGTCCTTCATTCTTAGGTAGAAGCAATCAGTGTTTCTACATGTTAAAAGTAAACATTCTCTATGTATCAGTACTATGTAGCAAAGAACTTTGGAGAGGCAGAGGGAGAACTTATGGAGGCAATTTCAAGTGAAAGAAAATTTAAACTGTTTTCAAGATCTAGAGGCACAGAGAAAAGAAAGCAAGCCAAAAATCCTTTGGGATACAAAAAGGTTCCTTTCACTAAGTAAGAGTATGCATTATGTTGGCTTTGCTGATGATACCTTCAATGGACAATCAGAGTGGACACAAATCATATTATATTCATATTTGTATTTCAAGCACTTTAACAACCACTGGCTGATGTTGTTAGGTCTTTCATATATATAGCTTATAAATATATAAATATATGATATTATATATAATATTATTAATAAATATATATTATTTATTATATATAATATTATATAGATAGATATATATCAACCATGACCAGGTATAACTTTCTCTTTTGTAGACAAATATTTAAATAGCAAAGCAATAACTTAAGTAGTGATTATCAGTAAAATATGCAATGCTGTGAATGCTGTCATTGAGATTTAATAATGAGGAAAACCACAGAGTAGTAGTAGTGAGTAATAAGCAAAACAATTTGTTCACAGCTTCATTCCAGGGATTGGGCTAAAAGTTCACCAAAGACAGTTGCAATCTCCACCAGTAAAAAAAAAAAATATATATATATATATATATATATATATATATATATATATATTCAGATATATATATATCACAGAATACACTGCTAATTCTTACTATTTTTTGTCATGTGGAAATTATATATATATGTAATTCACAACAATAATATACCTAGAAAAATTAATTATAGGCTAAAATATCAATTGTTATTCATTCTCACAAATAGAAGTATATAGACTCAAAACAGGCATCCACATAGCTACATCCTCTTAAAAGAGAGCTATCTAAACTCCCAAGAGGTCTTTTCATATAAATGTAAACATAGTGTAAGTTGGGTGTGAGGTTGGCATAGTCCAGTGATTATATAATATCATAATCTGAGATAAGTTTTACCAGAAAATAAATAAAAATTCTTATAAAGTTGTTTGAATTATAAATTATTCAAACAAAAATAAAGAACACATTTAAAGTTGCCATTAAAATAGGCCTGTGGGATGTTTTCGCTAACATTATTCTGATTTTGTTGTTAAGAAATTTCAAATAAATTGGGCTTAAATATTCTCTCAGATATTTCCTTAGAAAGTTCTCAAGAAGCTCTCCATTTCCAAGAATGCATTCATTTACTTCTAATGTTAACAATAAAACATACTCTATGAAAGTTTAGTTTTTTCTCTCTACTGTCCTGGTTTAGGTATCAAGGCTTTTGTGGTATCAAGCAGCCTTAGATCCTAAAGGGTCCACACTAAGTCTGACTACCGTGTATTGTGACTACTTATCCAAACAATTAATTTTTGTAATGACACATGTTTCTTGGTCTCTGTCAAAAAAGCAGCATAGAAATATAGCATTGCAAGTAGATCAATGTAGCGGAATTTCAGGATCCATTTTCTTCTCTTTAGACAAAGTTTATTTACAAACTTAGGTTCAGTTATCAATACAATTTATCTGCTTTCATGTCTACAAGGAAAAACAGCATGTTCATTGGTGTTCTGTTTATGATTTATATATCATGAATTTCCAGGATTTTTTGTAGAGCAAAAAAAAAGTAGTTTCTGATTCAAAAATCCTGAGATTTTGTACCTTGCTTACTTTGTAACTTTGTGCAACCAAGGAAGCATTTCTAGATTTAGCTCTCTTATGTGTAAAATTAGAATAACAATGATAGCTCTCTTAAAATGCTATGGATATACACATTTTCTTTACACATGTTAAGAAACACTACAAATTTGGACACTGATGTTTCAAGTCTTGCCAGGAAAGAAGTAATTTTAGGTGAAAGTGAACTATCAAATGTTAGTGAGACTCATGAAAGGAATTCGCTTTGCTTCTTTGAATCAACCAGAGTGATGACTAAACTCATGGTACAATCCGTTTTCAGGTCAAAAAGTCCAGGTTTCAACTATAGTGAATCATGCTGAACAAACCCCAGGACAAAGAATTCAACAGAAAATTGAAAGAAAACAATGAATAAGTCAAGCAGCAAATTACGCTTTAAAAACACATAAGGGCCAGGGTAGGTATAAAAATGATGGGGGAGTCGAAGGGCTTTCACCTCAGACCTTTCCATGTCATGACCCCAACTCAGTAACCCACAGAACTAGTATGAGTCTCATTGAGTCATTAAGGAAGGCATGATAAATTAATTGTTCTATTAGGCAATTTATTCATGGATAGGGAAGGCTCATGTTAGAAAGGAAGGAAAATCTGACCAATAAAAGCACTCCAATACAAAATGTGATTAAAATGGAAACTAAAGTGTAAAAGTAAAGGAAACAAAAAAATCAGGTAATGCTGTTGTTGAAGAGGAAACTGTTACTTTTACGTTTTAAGATTTACTCTATAGTTAAGAAAACCAATTCCTGAAAGGATAGTATGTTAAAGTTCACATATTGATCAGGATTTGAAGACAGTTCTGAGGAGCAACAAAACGTTTTATGTATAACCTATATCATAGCTGTTTGTAGTGCTTATCTGAGATAGTATTCACTGTCATATGTTCTCAAAATTTAGGTAAATATCAAAGAAATAGCAAAGTAAATCAGAGCCTATATTATGTTCATTTACATGAAATGAACACACAAGTGCCTGAAGGAAAACAAGATACTTCACACAAAATAGCAAATATTTTTAGAGGATCTTTAGGCAAACTGAACTAGGAAAACATACACTAAACTTAAAAATCAATGCTATGAATATAGCACACAACATGAAGAAACAACATTAACTTTGAAAATGTCCCATTGAATCTATAGCTATAAAATTTCTACCTACCCAGTCAAATTTCATCAAACATAGATGAATAGCTCTTGAGGCAATCTTTTCTGAAAGCAAGACAAATAGGGAAATACAATAATTCTTTATTTAAAAAATGTACTAAAGATCACTGTGAAGTTTAGAAAACCCCAAACTTAACTAGCTGTTTTTAAGAGGAGGACTATACATGCCCATAAATTCAGCTTTTGGGGAGACAGAAAATGAGAGGGTATAGTTTTATACTATAAAACTGTAGATGAAAGTGAGATCCCATGTCAACAAATATGTTGGACATGGCTCATGCCTGCAATTCCAGCTACATAGGAGGCATAGGTGAGACAGTTGTGACCTGAGGTCACCCTGGACAAAACTGCAAGACCTCAGTGAAAAAAATAAATGAAGCATATTCATAAAATTAGTAATTGGTGATCACTTTCCTCTTTATTGATTCTTGCATATTTGACTGCATATGTACTTACCCAAGTTCTACAGAAATACATTTTTTCTCCAAAACAATAATTTTATCTTTTATATTGTAAAGCCAATATAAATTGGTCTTGTACATAAAAATCAGATATATTATTTTATAAATCTTATTTGAGTATTAAAATAAAATCAAACTAATATATTTTAAAATTAAAAATAAATAAATAAATAAATGAAGCAAAAAGGCTGATGTTTTGGCTCTAGTGGAAGAGTGCTTACTAACACTCTTTAATCTCAAAGTCTTGAGTTCAAATCCTCAAAAAAGAAAAACAAATCAGTGCAAATATCTTAATGCACATTCTCAATTTTTTGCCAGTTGCCTTGTTTTATGTTTTTGTTGTTGTTGTTGTAGGTCTTTTATAGCTTTTTTGCTTCCCCCAGAGCTGAGGACCTTGCACTTGCCAGGCAGGCGTTCTTCGGCTGAGCTAAATCCCCAGCCCCCACATTCTCATTTTTTGAATGTGCAGTTTTACCACTAAAACAATAACTGAATATTGATTATTCAAAAACTTGTTCAGAAACTTTCACCCCTTGAGAATTAGAATATTTATGATACTTATACATTCAAACATTTGATGTTGTATTTAAATAAAGATGATTTCTAAGCAGCTCCATATAAAGCTGAACTTCTGGATTTAAATTTTAAATTACTCTTGTAAGGAAAGTTGTCATAGATAGATGTAGGAGTCCAGTAATATGTAGAGAACTAACTGTTCCAACCCATGGTAATGAATATACTGATACACACACACACACACACACACACACACACACACACACACACACACACACACACAGAGTTTCCTAGCCCCATGACTTTTTTGTTCCCTTTCCTACCATTTTTTTTTTCAAAGACAGATTAACTTTTCTGTAGAGGACACAAGCTGTTGTGCAAGTATGGAAATAAGTAATTGACTTGAGAAAATTCTTATCTTCTCACTTTTGACTATTCAGGACACATGGACCCTGGCCCGATTGCTTTACATAGAGGAAGGCAGTGCCTTGCACATTAATGTCCAGTGGAGATACTGTGTGGAGTACGTCATCCAAAAAGAATGTGACCCTGACCTAGGGGCCAGCATCTAACAATAAATTTGCACTTCTGCTGTGTCTACCAAGCTATTCAGGGAGAGCTTCCTTATACTCCAGTGATAACTGAGGAAAGGTTTGGTGAAAATGCCATGGCCTCCTAAGAATAATTTATGTGTCAAATATTCTTTTGCTTAACGTCTTGATAACCCTTCATAAAGGAAGCATGGTTTTCATTTAGAGGAAAATGCACTGCTGCAATGCCTCTCATATCCATTACAAACACAGAAACAGGGTAAAAGGGTAAGTAGTGGTGTAATGACTAAAATATGGTAATACATATGTATGAAATGGAATTATGAAACTGATTAAAAGGTTGATAAGGAGATAAGAAAAAGTGATAGAAGGTTAAACTTGGTAAAAGTGCATTGTATGCATAGATGGAATCATTTTAAAATTGTACAATTAACATTCATAATTTAATGAAAGAAAAAATAACCCAAACAATTGATTCAGATAAAGTGATTGACTACTTTGGGGGTAGCTTAGAAACTGTTGTGCCTTCACGTTTATAAGCAAGACAATTGAACTCACAGGATTTAAATAACTTTTCTAAATATAATAAACAATAATTAAATGGTGCAGAATGCATCTACTAGTTTAGAACATCCTGTGCTTATAAGAAATATTAAATCATAACTATTCGTCTGTAATTAGTAACCACCTGATAATCAATAATCATTCCATATTTAAATGAATCTTTGTCATCACAAGTATTGACTATGTTTTCTAACATATTAGCTGTTATAACCACTCTTGATTGTTCATTGGAAAACAGACTAAACTATGATTTTTTTTTTGTTATTCCTTCTGTCTTTCCCTCTCCTCACTCTTTTTTTTTCTTATTTATTGTCAAAGTGATGTACAGAGAGGTTACAGTTTCATACATTAGGCATTGGATACATTTCTTGTACTGTTTGTTACCTACTCCCTCATTCCTCCCTCCCCCCTCCGCCTTTCCCTCTCCCCCATGAGTTGTTCAGTTGGTTTACACCAAACAGTTTTGCAAGTATTGCTTTTGTAGTCGTTTGTCTTTTGATCCTGTGTCTCTCGATTTTGGTATTCTCTTTCACTTTCCTAGTTCTAGTACCAGTATATACAGTTTCCAATGTACTCAGATAAGATACAGTGATAGTGCAGGTACAACCACAGGAAGGGGATGCAAGAGTATCAACAACAATAGAAGCTATGGTTTCACATGACATGTTGAAAGTAATTACAACAGTAAGATATCACTCATTTCCATAACATGGAGTTCATTTCACTTAGCATTATCTTATGCATTCACAGGGGCATAATTATTAGGCTCTCTTCCAGAATAAATCAGCCTTGTAGTGTTGAGACAGGATTGGATACAGTGCATAGGGGAATATGTGTCCACCTAGTGGTAGATCCCAGTGATGGATGGAGGGACTCAAGAAGAATGAGAAAGCCATCCCAGTGGTGTGTGCAGGTTTGCCTCCTCTGGACACTAAGCCAGGTATAGGCTGTAAGCATCCTGGTGAAGGAGGGTTTGCCGTATACTCTCTGAATAAGCAGGGTGAGATGTCTGTTTGTTGGTGAATGGATATAAAACTTCAAAAACAATGGCATCAAAGCAAGAATTCATGGACTGTGCTAACTGTAATATCAAAATGAATCTGATTGTATAATTCACATGCATATATAATTAATTAAAGATTAACATATATGCATGTAACTACAGCAATGTCAATATAATTAATTTGTATGTGTCTTTTTGTATACTACTTTTTTGACAGAGAGAGCCCTAGTGTAGTGCATAATTTCTAGCTTGTGTATCACTAGAAACTGAAGTCTGAATCAGACTATTTTAGACTTCCGTTTCCTTAGGATTTGAGTCACTCTCACTGCTCCTTTAATACCCGATGAAGCATTCTGCCTCAGAAAGCTTTTATGGACATCCCTCAGAATAAGAATAAGTTTTCCATGTTCCCCCAGACATCATTTGTTTCCTTCTCATTGTGTCCACTTACCTTCTGAATCAATGCCACAGTGATCCTCTCTTTAGCTACTTCCCACCTGCATTCATTTTATTTCACATGCTAGCACAGAGTGAAAAAAAAAATCTGAAATTTGTTTAACTAGTGTTTGAAAACATATGAACAAGTATAAAAGAAAATTGTGCTTATGAAATAAGTACATAGATTTCAGACACATATAGACATTAAGTTCAATAAATTTGTCTTCTTGTCATTAATAATCAGAACTTAATATTATCTTTATATTCATTCCTTCATTTATTTTTATGAGGCAGAGTTTTGAATCAGAGCCTTTTGATTTCTAAGCTATATTATATCACTTGCTTTAAAAATATTGTGTGTGTGTGCATGTGTGTGTGTGTGTGTAGTGCCTCACTAGCCTTTGATCATGACCTCTCTACCTCTAGAACCTAAGTAGCTGGGATTACAGACAAGAACCATCAATAGCCACCTTGGTTTTTTTGGTTGAGATGTGGCTTTGCTAGCATTATGCCAAGGCTGGCATCAAATTTCAATCTTTCTAAATTCTACCTGAAAGTAGCTGAGATTGCAAATGTATACTAATATTCTCAACCTAATTTTTTAAATCAATATTTATCAATACTGTTATATCTGAAACTTTATTTGTATATTCTTTCATTTAAAGATTTTCATTTCAGTATTAATATAGTAGCACAAAACTGGAAACAAGTTAGAGATACATGTCAAATTGAATGTGTATGGGTATTTTAATATCTTATAGAGATTTTAATAAGATTGAATAACAGTTTTTCAAAAGAATATAGGAAAGGGGTTAAGGAAGGTGCTAACAGGAGTGAACTTGATCAGAAATTATTCTAAATGTGTGGAAATGTAAATAAAATAGTTCCTAATGTACAAGAAGGAGGAGGAGGAAGAGAAGGAGAAGGAGGAGTCTTCAACATTACAAGAAGAAAAAAATGGCAGATCTATCTATCTCTCTCTCTATATATGTTGATATGAAGATAGGATAATCTCTACTTTTATTTTGAACAATAAAGCTCAGTAGGTTTTTGTATAAAGCAAAGAATTAATGTGCACACCATGTCAATATTAAAAATACAGAGAAATGTATGTAAATGCAGTATGTACTTTACAAGGGATTCTGAATCAAAGAGGAGTTTAGAGGGAAATACTTTGAAGATACATCTACTATTCTTTAATTTTAACTTATGTTTTTGATAGATATGTTATTTTTGAACAATGTTCCAAAAATGAGTTTTGTATGACTAAGATTAATACCTATGAGATAATAGTCAGGAGTGCCATAAAATCATTTTGTTTAGTGTATAGGCATTGTTTTCTATATTATGAATATATTTTTATGTCACAGATTCCTCATTAAACCATCAAGATTCTTGTGGATGGCTGGGGATATGGCCTAGTGGCAAGAGTGCTCCTATACATGAGGCCCTGGGGTCAATTCCCCAGCACCACATATACAGAAAATGGCCAGAAGTGGCGCTGTGGATCAAGTGGCAGAGTGCTAGCTTTGAGCAAAAAGAAGCCAGGGACAGTGCTCAGGCCCTGAGTCCAAGCCCCAGGACTAGCCAAAAAAAAAAAAAAAAAAAAAAAAGATTCTTGTGGATTTCTTTTCTCATCAAACTCTAACTTTTAAAAGTTCATTATTGTTATCCTTCTCTATGGTATTAAGTCTGTTTAAAATCCCAAGGTTCTCACATTTTATTCATTCTCTTCTGTAAATATTATTTATCACCTCAAATTTATATGACATTGTATTAAACAAAAAGCTGGGTTTTTGTCTCTGTGTATGTGTTCAAGAATTTTATTTAAAATAACTTTATGTTGCAGGTATAAATTGAAACAACTAGATTATTTAAACTTCAATCTAGAGAAAATGTGGTTTATTTTCACAAGTTTTCCACATTCTTATTAAATGACACACTTGTTTTATATTTGGTGATTTTCACTTTTCTATTTTAATAGAGAATTATGTTATACATAATAGAAAATTTCCTTTCATATTTTGATTGTAGAAGGACACCCGTCTATCATATTTTTAGGTTTTGTGGTTGCTGTCATGACTAAAAACAAGTTTAAGTTTATAGTTTGCTGAGGAAATAGTTGCTTACAAGTAAAAGGCAATTTTCTACTTGAGAGGTTCAATATTTAAGACAGCAATTTTATTTTCTAATTCACATCCAACAAACATATTTGTATCCTAAACCAAAGATTTGTATATAAATAATTAGAATTATTTAAAATTAATGTTAAGCAACACCCCGTTAGTATAGAGACATCGAAGTCTAGAAGACAGATATTTTCCAAGTGCATGCCCTAGTCCTTTACTGAGTTTATATTCTGGAATTTATGATATTGTAAAAATTTATCTGTACATCAGTGGATAGGTGATGGCGATGTAAAGGCCTTGTGGTTCCTTTTAAGGCATGTGCATTAAACACCATGACCCTTATGCACTTTCAAATAAAAACAAAATAGAACTGTAAAAGCAATAATTGAGATATTTTTCCAGTTTATTTTTTTGAAAAATGATATTGAGTTAATTGACTCTTTTTATCCTTTGAATTTGTATACTATGCCAGAAAGTACTTATCCTGCTGGAAATATTTTCCTGAAAATTATAAATGTACTGTCGAGGAAGCACCGGGATTAGGGCTAAAAATATTTGAACATTATCCAAATATCCATATCACTATACTTCGAGACACTGTTAATTTACATTTATGTAATTCTATAAGCTCAATTTCCTGTTTTCCCATAATTCACATAATGAAATCTAATTGTTAATGTTGGAATGTTAGGTGATAGATTCACTGGGGTGACATGATCATGTAGGTGAAGCTCTGATGAATGGGCTGCCTTCTTTATTTAAGAAAACAAAACAGAGAAAGAAAGAAAGAAAGGAAGGAAAGAAGGAAGAAAGGAAGGGAGGAAGGAAAGAAGGAAGGAAGGAAGGAAGGAAAGAAGGTAGACACTACAGAGACCTGCTTTTTCTCTACTTCAGTATCCAGAATTCATATACTGAGAAGATTCAGTTATTAACCAGGCACCAGGTCCTCTCTAGATATAAAATGAAGGCTCCTTGACTTTGAGCTTTTTATCCCCTGGAGTCATAAGGAATAAATTGCTTTTCTTTGTAAGCTACTCACTGAATGGTTACAGGAGTTGGGCATTAACTTGAAAATACATATAAGACTACATGTGATATATATGAGTTCATAAAATATTAAGTCTGCTAATAAAAGTTTGTATCTGTTACTAAAAAAGCAACATATAATATCATGAATTAAAGTTCTGATTTCTACTTCTTTGAAGAAATTTTATAAGTGATATCTCATTAAGATTAGATTCAATGACTCTCGAGATCTTTGGACAATAATATAAAGTCTTTCATTGCTTGTGGTCAATATTATTTTCTAAGGAAAATGGAATTAAAAGCAAAAATTATCATGGTAATAGTTATATTAAAATGATATACAAAGTGGTGAGACAAAAGACAAAGGGCAAACCAATAAAACTGTGATGCTTACAAGACAATATTTTGGAAATTAACTGTATAAGTTGTTAGGGGGTAAAAAGGAGGGCAAGTGGGGGAAAAATGAGGGAAAGAGCAACAGTTTGAAAAGGAATGTACTCACTACTGTACATATGTAACTGTAACCCCTCTGTACATGACCTTCACAATAAAATTAAATTCAATAAAAAATTAAGTCAAAAAATTGTTTTCTCCTTTATCAATACCCATTTCAATCTACATGGCATAAATACATAAATAATCTTGTTTCTTGTAGCTTTCATTGCAATATACTTTGTCGGTCACAGGTTGAGTAGTTTAGCATAATTGTTGTAAAATTTACAAAGGAAAATATTTCATGTTTTCATTTAAAACTACAATATGCCCTGTAACTATTTGTGTGTTATTATCTTGGCAGATAGTTGGTGCTATTCTATTATTGTTTTTCTGATCAGACATTTTCCTATAAAATGTCAGTATGTATTGTCTACCTTCAAAAGTTGTGGGTAAATAATTTCAGAATCTCCACATTAAAAAAAATGGTAAAACAAAATCACCCAAACATTTTTGTATGTTATACACTTGTTTCCTTAATGGCAACTTTATTATTGATCAATTATCAACTAATCACTATGTTTTCTTCTTTTTTTTTTCTTCAATAAATGGAATGACCTGGGGCTATTTAAGACTGCAAAACTCTTCTTGACTTCCAGTGGGAGACCTGGAAATCTCATTAGACAACTCAAGTTGATGAATTCCAGGCTTCCAAGTTGAAATTCTGTCCTCTGTGTAATCGTTTGTTTCTATTCATTCGTTAAGCCATCCCAGGATTTAAAAAAAAAAAAATTCTTTTAATAAAGGTCTACCAGTCTTCTATTGCTCATTTCTTTAATCTCTTCTATTTTTCATATTTTTCCAACTTCAAAAGCATCATTTTTGTGATTCTGTTTTTTCATGAAAATGATAAAGGAATTATGAGGAAGTGAAAGGATAAAAAAATATTAGTTCTTGGGCTGGGGATATGGCCTAGTGGCAAGAGTGCCTGCCTCATATACATGAGGCCCTGGGTTCGATTCCCCAGCACCACATATACAGAAAATGGCCAGAAGTGGCGCTGTGGCTCAAGTGGCAGAGTGCTAGCCTTGAGCAAAAAGAAGCCAGGGACAGTGCTCAGGCCCTGAGTCCAAGCCCCAGGACTTGCCAAAAAAAAAAAAAAAAAAAAAAAGAAAGAAAGAAAACAAACAAACAAACAAAAAATATTAGTTCTTGAAATTCATTGCTCTGGTGTAAGAAACAAGTAATGAATAAAATTGTCTCCTGGTCTGTTTACAAATTTAGCAATCCTAGAGGACCAGTAAGGTGTGCCTTGCATATCACATTGGCTACAATGTTGTCTTATAAGGTTTCCAGAAAGTTAGATATGAACCCATAGACATTGTTTCAATACTTTCTTTTAGACTCAACTTAGTCAATAGATAAAATAAAACCTCAATTTTCATCTTAGCTTTAGAAACTGAATGTTTTTCAATTTTAGTTATTTTCATAACAATACTTTTTTCCATCAGCACAAGGGAGATGCTTCATTACAAGCTAGTTTTTTAGTGTTTAACAAAATGCAAAGACAGATCGCTATATTTTTTAAATGTTAAAAATACATATTTCCTTAAATCTGCAACTCCTGAAAAATGCAACATGAGTTTTTAATGAGACAATCCTTTGTGCATTAGAAGGATATTTCAAACTCTCATTTTACTAATCCCCAAATTCCAAATACTGTTGAAAAATATTCTTGACATGCTGCATTACTGAAGAAACTGACGTGGCACTCGTAATTTTGCAAATTCCTCCTGAGTAACGTATTGGTTTTGTTCAATAAAAACAAATAAAATAGGCTGCGCAGCTCCAGGCCTGCGGGGTGGTTGCTTCACTCTCGAGCTCCATCAGTCTAGCCACCATGATAAGCGCCAGCCGATCCGCTGCAGCCCGTGTTGTGGGCGCCCCCAAGGCCCCAGGGCCGCCCACCAGCAGGATTGCTGGAATGGCTTTAGTCATGAGGCTTTCAGATTTGTTTCCAGGAGGGATTATGCGTCAGAAGCAATCAAGGATGCAGTGGTTGGTATTGATTTGGGTACTACCAACTCCCGTGTGGCAGTTATGGAGGGCAAACAAGCAAAGGTGCTGGAGAATGCTGAAGGTGCCAGAACCACCCCTTCCGTTGTTGCCTTTACAGCAGATGGTGAACGCCTTGTTGGTATGCCAGCAAAGCGACAAGCTGTCACCAACCCAAACAATACATTCTATGCCACCAAACGTCTCATTGGCCGGCGATATGATGACCCTGAAGTACAGAAAGACCTGAAGAAAGTCCCTTTTAAAATTGTCCGTGCCTCTAATGCTGATACTTGGGTTGAGGATCATGCCAAACTCTATTCTCCAAGTCAAATTGGAGCATTTGTATTGATGAAGATGAAAGAAACGGCAGAAAATCATTTGGGACATGCAGCAAAAAATGCTGTTATCACCGTCAATGCTTATTTCAATTATTCTCAGAGACAGGCCACTAAGGATGCTGGCCAGATATCAGGACTAAATGTGCTTCGGGTGATTAGTGAACCTACAGCAGCAGCAGCTAAATGTGAACTCTCTTCATCTGTGCAGACTGACATCAATTTGCCATATGTTACTATGGATGCTTCTGGACCAAAGCATTTGAATATGAAACTGACACGGGCTCAATTTGAGGGAATCATTACTGATCTTATCAAGAGGACTATTGTTTCATGCCAGGAAGCTATGCAGGATGCCAAAATCACCAAGAGTGACATAGGAGAAGTGATTCTTGTTGGTGGCATGACCAGGATGCCTAAGGCTCAGCAAACTGTGTAAGATCTTTTTGGCCAAGCCCCAAGTAATCTATTAATCCTGATGAGGTTGTGGCCATTGGAGCTGCCATTGGTGTGCTAGCTGGTGATGTCACAGATGTGCTATTCCTGGATGTCACTCCCCTGTCTCTGGGTATTGAGACCCTAGGAGGTGTGTTTACCAAACTTATTAACAAGAATACCACCATTCCAATCAAAAAGAGCCAGGTGTTTTCAACTGCTGCTGATGGACAGGCTCAAGTGGAGATTAAAGTATGTCAGAGTGAGAGAGAGATGGCTGGAAATAAGAAACTTCTTGGTCAGTTTACTTTGATTGGAATTCCTCCAGCCCCTCATGGAGTTCCTCAGATTGAAGTTACATTTGACATTGATGCCAATGGAATTGTACATGTTTCTGCCAAAGATAAAGGCACAGGACCAGAGCAGCAGATTGTAATCCAGTCTTCTGGTGGGTTAAGCAAAGATGATATTGAAAATATGGTTAAAAATGCAGAGAAGTATTCTGAGGAAGACCATCGAAAGAAGGAACGAGTTGAAGCAGTTAACATGGCTGAAGGAATTATTCATGACACAGAAACTATGATGGAAGAATTCAAAGACCAACTGCCTACTGATGAGTGCAGCAAGCTAAAAGAAGAAATACCAAAGAAGAAATACCCCAAATGAGGGAACTCTTGGCTCCAAAAGACTGAAACAGGAAAAAACATTAGGCATACAACATCTCTCCTTCAGCAAGAATCAGTGAAGCTCTTTGAAATGGCATATAAAAAGATGGCATCTGAAGGAGAAGGCTCTGGAAGTTCTGGCACTGGAGAACAAAAGGACAATCAAAAGGAAGAGAAGCAGTAGTAGTTGCAGTACACTTTGGAGTGGAGAGGACAGCAGATTATAAAGCTTGGGAGTGAAGGGACTTCTGAGCAGAAATGGGCAAACTTCAGTCTTTACTATGCCTTTGCAGTATTCTATATATAATTTCCTTAATGTAAATTTAGTGTTAATTAGGTAATCAAGCATTAATGAATAATAAATGCAACAGTAGAAAGTTCTCAATGTTCTGTCCCTAGCCCCTCATTTTTAAGCATGTAAGGGGGTAGGGAGACAACTTTTTGATCACTATAACAGTCAGTTTGTGCAGAAGTGGTCATATTGTCAAGAGGTGAAAACATTTCACACAGAATGAAGGTAGTCTGCCATGCCATGTACCTAGCATGAGACCATATGGAGGTTAGATCCTTTCAGTTGGCCAAAAGTGGTACTGTAAATACACCTGTGTGTAAATGGTCCTTCAACTGAGGCCTTGCAAGGCAAGCCAGCTAGCTATGCTACGTTTGTAGGTGCTGAAGCTACGTCAATGGAAAACTGAGCTATTTATGTTTGGTTATAGTTTTTAAAACTAAGGTAGTAATGAAGTCCTGAGTATTCCTAAGGCACACTTTTCTAGCTATTCTCTTGGCCTGTGTCTGGCACCTAAATCCTTGATGATTGTTCTTCTCATCCATTCTGGATTATTTTTAATAAATAAATTTGAAAAGCAAAAAATATAATATTTTCTACATTCAATAAGGACATTCACTAGGAGAAGAATATCTGCTCTACTAAATCCTACCCATAAAATTATAATTTTCCTAACAACTATTTTAATAAGAACAGTATTGGTAAACTCTAAATGTTTGTGGTCTGTCTGATAAGACTTGTTTAATTTAATATGAGTGTATCAGTGTCATTCACAAAAAGTGAAAATAAAGTGACTATAATTTTTTAAGGATTTATTTAACCCCTGTAGTAAATGGAACACTGGGAATTGTTAAGTGTAAAAATTCTTCAAAGAATAGAACTTCACAATTTTGCATGCTTAGCATCTTCCCTCTACATTATTACTATATCTCATTCAGCCTGTCACGCATCACTGGCTTCTTTTGTTCCATTAACCAATTTCTGCTACCCATTTTCTTAGTTTTTGGTTTATTGTCTATTTTTAAATACATTTTTAGATGTAAGCAAGCTACTAGTGTACTTAGGCCGTCCGTGAAAATTTCCTCTTAATAGTTTTAAATAAAACCCAATTTTTTTGAATGACAAGACCCATACATTTTCTGCTACACTTTCTGTTCATATGTTGTCATCCAGATATTTGCACAGTGTGGTCATTGTGATTACCCATTCATGTCTGCCTCCTCTTTTCCACATTTCTCACTTCTCTCACTCTCTTTTAAGCAGAATTTTGCCACCATTAAGTTTCTCTGTGTTCTTCACCCAGCCAATGCTCCAATCATGTATTTATAAACTTTCTACAATCTCCTGCCTCTACAGAGGGCCATACAGTGCAGTGACAGGTTTTCTTGAGTCTATAATTTTTCCTACTTCCATCACAAATCTCAACTGAATCCTAACTATTGGTATTTTTGTACAATATTTTCTTTATTGTGAATGTGCCACTGATCTTTGATGAGTTGATCCTCAAAGTTACTAGAAACTGAAAATTTGTTCAGTAAACATTATGGTTTCAGACATTTTTATATTCTATACTTTTTCTCCACTTACCTTCATGAATGAAGTAAACATATCTCATTTTCTGCACTGTAGATATTGAGAGCATCCAATAAGCAGCATTCTAGTGGTCCCCCTTTTTCCTTAGTAATTCTATATCCGTATTGAGATTAAATTGTCTATTAAAATGCTAAATCTTATCTTGCGTACGCAATTTCACCTTCTTTTCATTAATGTTTACACTTCTAGGGTCTTAATACCTCCTCTCTTCTTTGGCCATTTTGCTTGCTCTTTTGATATAATTAGTCTATTTCTTCATTAAAATGTTTTTACTCTACAAATTTTTGGTCTCCTCACATAGTCATAGAACCATCCTTCATTTCCTTTATGTTAAAAGGCACAGTAATTTTTATCTTCTTGCATTTCAGCTTTATATTCAGCTCCCACTTCATTCCCAGATGATCCAACAAATCCTATAAAGTCACCAGCGATTCCCTAATTGTTATTTCAGTACTTGGGCATCTTGAGGTCAAGTCCTATAGTATTTCACATTCTTCTTTGACATGTATTCCTTCCTTTTTGCATAGATGCATTTCTTCTAGTTCTTTTCTAATCTTTAATTTATATCTTTATGCGTTTGTTTTCTTTCCTTCTGTGTCAAATGTAGAAACTCCCAGGATTCTATTTTGCCTTAGTTATCTTGTTTTGATAGTAAGTTGGAGACTTTGTGAAAAATCTCTAACAAAAGTTGAAGGAGGTGGTGGTGTCTTTGTTGGAAAAAATAATTTGTATCTGTGCTTGGATGAGCTGAGACAATAATGCTTACCATAGTTCATGTACCAGATACTGCTAACTTATACATTTTTTTTTTGGCAACGTTAGCTTTGTTGAAGGCACAAGTGCACATCCATAGACTAAAAGCAAACATCTCTTTCTTTCCTTATTATTTTTTAGATTGGACTTAGATTATTATATGAAAAATTAATCTTGTAATGTAGTATTGATTGCAAGCATACAAACTAACTATAGTGTGAAGGCTAGTCTTCCTTCAGATAAGTCTTATACTAACAGATAATATCAAATTTCTACAATAGATGAAGTATGCACAAACAAACAGCTAAACAATTAGACAAACAAGTTCTCTTAGAATAAATGCAAATACATTTTGTACAAAAGAAATTGGAGCTCTTATGCAACTTCATGCATTTGTGTGCTTGTTGGCCCTTTGTTGGTCTTTACTCACGAATGGATGGAGCAGGATAGAAATATGAAACAACTCTTCTAATAATAATCCTACCTAAATCCTCTTCATTCTTCATAAGATTGATTTTTTTCACCTATCAAACAGCACTGTATTTCTACTCAGTATCAAACATATTTTCTGTTCCAACTATAAATATGGTTTCCTCATAAAGACATTGTTACTGAGCAAAATGTACTGAGGTTGAAATTGGGTCTCAGAATGAATTGTTCTCCACTAGTGAGATGATTTAGAACAATGACTTATGCATAGAAACAAATTTTGTTTGTATAACAAGTTATTAAATTCTAGAAGGATATTAGGCCAATAGAATTTGGTATGTCTCTACTTTTGAGAATACTGTCCTGTCAATTGAAAGTGCTAGGCAGTGGTCAAATTAGAATGCTTCAGGAGACTTAAATAAGCTTTACATGGATAGGATCAGAAAATACTGTCTAGTCTTTCAATCCTTACCTGTAGGTAGAGTCTATCTGTTTATATATGATTATTTTGCATAATCTCATGAGAAAACACAGGGCAGAGAATGATTAAATAAAACCTGGAAAAATAGGTTAAATATGACCTTTGCATTATGATTACTTAAACAGAGTCTGTGAGGAAACCTCATCTCCCAACTTTGTTCCATTTTTAGTATTGATGAGGGAAAGGGCAAAAAAGCGTTATTTATACCATCTTGGTTTGGGTGCAGATTCAGTCTAATATTTCCAATTTCATCTCTGCTAGTTTAAAGGAAGAAAACAAAGACCAGAACCAGAATGAGAATAGCAAAAACTGCTAATCTTACAAAATAACAGGTTTATTGTTTTAAAATATCAAGGATGTGAAAGACAAAGAAAGGTCTCAGAGCTTTTCCAGATTAAAGGAGATTAAAATGACACAACAATTGAAGGCACTGGATCTAGATGAGGGGAAAATACCGTCAATGATATTATTAAGACTGCTGTCACAAATGGAGAAAAGCATGCTACATAAAAAGTGTCATCCCTGCTCAGTTTCCTCATTTGAGAAAGAATGCACTCGTTAGAAATTGCAAAAGAATGCAGTAGTTAGAAATTAAAGAGAGAAGCTCTTAGGACAAAGGGGAATACAGTCAAGGAAGAATGTTACACTGAAAATTAATAAAGACCTCAAGTATAGCTTTTCAAACTTCTGGAAATAGAATGTGAGAGTATGGAGAAAAACCACCTGCCAACATGATGGGATTAGTATGTAATTCTTGTCTGAGATCTGTGTGGCTCCAAATTCTTATCTATTATCTTTCCAGGGTAGCCCTGGGGTTGCTGAGCTTTTCCAAAGATTGTGATACAGAAGAGAACACAAGAGACAGCTTTAGTCTAGTGTTGGGAAAACCCCAGACCTTCCCTGACTAGAACCAGAGGAGGGTCAGACCAGGCTGACCACTAGAGAATTTTGCCTAAGGGCTGCAAGGTTCCAACAGGAGCAGCTGTGAAGCAGAAGGCACTGGGAGATAAATGAGAGATTGTCAAGAGGTCAGTGGTCCTGCTGCAAATGAATACTGTGCTGGAACTGCTCCTGGGAAACACCTGAGTCATCTCCAACTGCAGTTGCCAGAGGGCTGCACCTAGCTTGTGCAAAGCCAAAACTTAAGAAAAGCTCAGGAAAAACTCCTGAAAGACTGATGAATTAAAAATGTCTATACTCCTAATCTTGTACAGACAGAAAAGCTATCCAGGATGAAATTTATGTTCAGAACAACATAATAAGAAAATAACAGATGTTTTATAAGAACTTCCATGATTTTTTTGACAGCTTGAAGAAATAATGAACTAAATAGCATCATTCACTTTTAGTAGTCCTTTTAGATTTTACAGCTTGGCAAAACAAACAGAAAAAAAAAAAGTGAGCGGAAGGAGGGGTCCCATTCATTGGCCTTCAGGTCGCTGTGGGATCTGTGTAAGTGGAAGCTCCCTCACCAGCCCTGGCCAGCTGCCCTCAGGGTTGCAGATAAACACTGATGCCTGAGGAATTTCTCAGCTGCTCAGCAAGTAAGCTGAATTTGTACAGGGTCTGTCGCAGGTGTGGATGTCATTAACTTCAGCATAGTTTTTAGACAGGCCTAGAGTACATGCAGATATGAATGCATTGTTTCTCTCTCAAATTCACTTATTATTTTGAGTTCTTTTCACTGTATAAAAATAGCCTTGAGCATCAGAATTTGATGTCTTATTCAGTGTGATAGATGAAGATTCATAAAGCCGGCTTTGAATACTGCTATCTTTAGAGTCACCTCTTCAAAGTACATTTTTTTTTCAATAAACACACATAGAAATGTGATTAATCAGACATTACTTTAAGATGGAATTGTTTCCTCCATTTACTTTGTAAATCAGGCATCTCAATTTTATGAATATTTCTCAGAAGGAAAAGGAGTTAATACTCAGAAAAGAATATGTGTTGAGGGAGAGAATATTTTTGATGGAAGAAACTTGAGCCAAGATTACAAGAGCAGGAGGCACTGATGGGAAATGTGAGGTGCAGATGATGAGAGAAAGAGAAAGTCACTGATACAGATAGAAAGTTCCAGATCAAACTGAGCTCAAATTATTAGGCATAAAGAGCTTAGCAGAGTTAGAAACATATTTTTGCTGTGTGCTAAAACATTAAAACAGTGATTGAACAATGACTACTTAATGTCAAATATGTTTGTTTCATAGCAAGAAATGCAGTATAACTTCCTCTCCTAGTGATTTCAGTCTAAGAACAGAGACAAGTAGCAATTGAAAGGAGTAGGAAAAACAATTGGAGATTTATTTATTTATTTAAATTTTATTGTAAAGGTGAGTGAGGTACAGAGAGGTTAGAGTTATAGGAGTCAGGTAATGATTACCTTTCCTTTTGACCAGAGTCATACCCTAGCTGATTCTCTTCCTGGTTTTCTCCTCTGACCTCCCTCCCCTCTAATTTGTATAGTTCATTTCCATCACAACGTCTAAGGAGTTTCACTGCTGAATTCCTTTACTCTTTCTCCAATGGTTTCTGTGCTTCCCCTTCTCCTTCTTAAATGAGATAAACTTATAAATGAGACAAAGGTTACAGAAATAAATAAAAAAAAAAAATCAGTGGGCTGGGAATATGGCCTAGTGGTTGAGTGCTTGCCTCGTATGAATGAAGCCCAGGGTTTGATTCCTGAGCACCACACATATAGGAAAAGCCAGAGGGGTGTTGTGACTTAAGTGGTAGAGTGCTAGTGTTGAGCAAAAAGAAGCCAGGGACAGTGCTCAGGCCCTGAGTCCAAGCCTCAGCATTGCCAATAAAAGGAAAAAAATAAAAGAAATAAAAAACATTGACAGAAGAAATTAAACCAAAGACAAAGGGAAAAAGAGTAAAGAAGAAAAGAGAGAGCAAGAGAGGAGAGAGAGAGAACCACAAACAGAACAGTAAAGAACCTCTTCATTTTGATATGCATTATTTCATATGGTCTTATACACAAAGCAACTGAGCTCTTGTGATTGTCCCCTAAGAATATCCTCCTTTGTGGCTGGGAATGTGGCTCAGTAGTAGCACGCTTGCCTAGCATGCATGACGCCCAGGGTTCAATTCCACAGTACCATATAAACAGAAAAAAGACCCCAGAAGTAGCGCTGTGGCTCAAGTGATAGAGTGCTATCCTTGAGCAAAAGCTCTGGGGCAAGAGCTCTGCCCTGGCATTGACTTCAAGCCCCAGGACTGGCAAAAAGAAAAAAGTATCCTCCTTTGTTCTCACAGTAAGTCTTACTAGTCAGAGTCTATCTCTGACTTAAACATCTATCCTTGAATATTTAATTTTTATTATCTTTCGTTGTACAAATGGGTTTCAATTCTATATAAAATTTATGAATATAATGCATCTTGGTCAATGTCACTTTTTCCATTGTTCTCCCCTCATCTCTCCTAGATTTTTCACATGACTTCAAACATTCTCAAAATTACATGTTGTGCCATGTTTTGTCACTGTGATGTAATACCTAACTGACTACTTATATTAAGACATGTATATTTTGGCACATGATTGTGAAGGTTCAATTCTAAGTTAGAGTGGTTTTGGAATCTGGTAAAGGTTACACCTAACGATGTGGGTATGTGGCTTGGATCCAGAGAGGAGGGAGGGATAGATACCAGCAAGAAGATGGAAGGGGGGGAGGGGAAAAGGCAGTAGAGAGAGGAAGAGAGGGAGGGAGAGTAGCATAAAAGGGGGAGGGAGAGAATGGTAAGCAAGAAGGAGGGAGACATGGAGATACAGGGAGCAGGAGAAGGAGAGAGAGGAAGAAGAAGAGGGAGAGGAAGGGGGAAGGGGAGAGGGAGGAGCAGGAGGGAAGGGAGAGGGGGAGGGGGCAGGGGGAGGGGGAGGAGGAGGAGGAGGAGGAGGTCCTATAGTCTCCTCAAGGTCATATGATCAAGGATTAAAAAAAAGCTTCCATTAGGCCCCACCCATTAAAGGTCCTGTCTATCACCTTCCAATAACCTCACTTTATAGATAAGGCTTTGTACATATTGGATCTTTTGGGTACACTGTCCACATTCAAACCATTCACTTGCATGTTGAAACTAGCATGAGCAAATTCATAAACATTTAATTGTTTCCTGGCAACATTGACTGCAATCCAAGAATGCTTTTTTTTTTTTTTTTTTTTTTTGTGGGGGAGGTGGTGGGTGTACCATTGTCTTTATCAAAACTCTTACATTTATTTGTTTAGTTGTTTAATATATTTTAATTCCTAATGCTTCTTTCTAAGTTTTTACACAATGAAAAACACACAAGAAATTAAAAATAATATCACTAGTTTTAAAAGTAGCCATTTTCATGAACTTGATACAAAATGATAAAGCAGAATCACCTAGTAATTTAAATCATAAATCCTTCCTAGTAATTGCATTCTAATTTAAAGTAAACCCAGATAACTTACCAAGTTTGACTAAAGCATCCAAGATGTAGAACACATACGTAATTTTAGAGGTATAAATAGATAGTTATGAGTAATAGAGAGTTCGATAACATTTTTATTTTGATATATTTTTATATGGTTAGATAAATTGTAGTGTATTAGTAACAATATATTCTCTATGTTTCTATAATGATGATTTTCAGCAGTATACATTTGGGAAATTTAATTTGGTAAAGTCAGCTGCTGATATTCAGATTCAACAGTGTTCTGTGCACTCATAGTTAATGAATTTTAATTGAAGGACACATTTAGGTTTATAACAGTATATTTAGCATAAAGAACAAGGAAATATTTCTGTATAGCCACCATATCTATCCCTGTGTACTATAGTTTTCCTTATCCCTAAAGGATAAAATTATAATAATTTAGTTAAAAAATATATATATATATTTGTGTGTATATGTGTGTGTGTGTTTGTGTGTTCTTTTCAAACTCTGTGCTTACCTTCTGATGTGGCTGGTAATTATTTTTGTTAAAAAATAAACATCCTGTTCTAGGTAAAAGGAACTTTAGCAGTAGGCTGTAATCTTGTAGTATATTTGGGGAGGGGGACTTTTCAATAGTCTTATGATAAGGGTGTCTACTTGCTGAGCCTATGTGCTATTCTCCAGTTCTTTCCAGTACTCTCATTCCTTTAGATGTATCAAGAATCAGCTTTGGTAACACCTATAGCACATTGGGTTCTGTTAAAATAATTTCTCATGAGGACAAGCCTTATTATCATAGGAAGATCATACTGACATATTCTACAATGGTTCATCTTTCTTTCCTCTAGCAAAGACCACAAGAGAACTTCTCTCTTACATTACATGGGAGATCTGTAAGCTTCCTGGAGAAAAAAAAATAATTGAAGTGGTCAGGTCTCCTATGACTGGGTTCCCTGGAGTTCCTTCAAACTTTCTGTCCATCTAAAGGCTTTTCCACTCCATAAGTTGTGATGTTGTGATCACTGTGGACTGTCATTTTTCACAATTGTGAGGGAACAAGGTTGTTTTTTTTTATTTTCTGTGACTTAATTTTCCTGGCCTCATCAAAGAGTTTCAGTTTTTTCATTTTCAGTTTTTTCAGCTAATGGTTTGTTAGAATTGGAAACTAGTTACTTAATTATTTTTATTTGCAATGTAAATTTGATTTTTTTTAACTATTCCAAGATTAAAATCTTTATGTGAAATGGAAAGAGTGTACCAAGCTTCTACCATTTGATTCTTACTGCTTATCCGTCATTTAAGACAAAAGCACCAATGACTTTCTCCTAACTTATTTTAACACCTTCCAACTGAAGTTTAAAAATTTCAGCTACTTATTTCATTAATCACATTTAGTTGTCCCATATTGAGATTAAGAATATAGAGAATATTAATTTTATAGATTATTTTCTAAGAAAATACTTTATTACTAGGTAAATTATAGATAATAATAAAGTTATTGGATATGCTTAAATATCTCCTGTGTATATTTTCTCCACATTTCATGCTATGTTTGCTAATGTCATTCAACATAAAATAAACCATAAGCGCCCAAGTTGTCCTAGTCTGAGGGAGCACTGTGGCATGCTGATACATGAAGTAATAGGTAATGACTGAGGACAGAGGGCTACAACTTCAGGTAGATTTCAAAACGAAATTTGATCTTCTTCTAGGTAAAATCCTGAATAATATGCAAACATCTATTTTATTACTAAAGTAAAGCTCTTCCTTTCTTAGGTTATATAACCTAAATTTACCATTTTTAAGTAGGTTGAGATGGACTACCTGGCAAGTGGAAATGCTGAACCTGTATGACTTTGAAAACATATAAAATCCTGAAGCAAAAACATTATGACTCAGCCACATGATTGAGGAATGGAACCTTGCAAAAGTGAAAATGAATCACTAGACAAGTTTCAACCAGACTGATTAAGAAATCAGAAGATGGAAAGGGATAACGGAGAGGAAGAAATGGATGAGAGGTTAATACCTGTCATGAATATGATCCAAGTGCATCATATGCATGTATGAAAATGATAAAATGAAGTAAATATATCACATTGTAATATATGCTTGAAAAAAATGAGAAAATCTTCAGAGTCTGGGAACAGAGATTCAGTACTTACAATGAGATATATAAAACAAGAAAATTTTCTTATAGAGTTGTACCTGAAAAAGGACTGGTGGAAATGTAAATGAATCCTCAAGCATAGCACCCTAGTATCATATTCCATATTGGCATGCCTATAGCAAGAAACAGTACCAAGAAGGAAAATTTCATAAAGTCTTCAAGTAGATATAATTATAATGCCCTCATGACGAATACCAGAATACCACGAAGAATACCTCAATACCAGAATATCTCCGTAATTTTGTATTTACATCCTGTAAATTAAATATAAAACCTTAAAACTTTTGTTTTCTCATTCTCAATACATACCTGAAACTCCAATATTAGCCTTTTTTAAGTCATAATTCAATTTTAAGTGAACCAGAACCGTACATAAATGAAATGATTAACATGTGAGCAATTATTGTACTTTTAAATGACATTTTGTTTTTCTTTTCTGAGATGACTGAAACAAAAATAGTAGTTTAAAAGCTATAGACTACTTCTCATTATGTTTCCTCTTAGAAAGTTTTCTGTTTTAAAGTTATAATTAAAGCATTGCTCATAGAGTAACAAAACAGGTATGTGCTGTCTAGACTTGCTAACTTGATCTTGGGTAAATCATAGTTTGCAACTAAAAGAGAGTGAAAAAATGAACAATTGACCAGTAAATCTTCTGGAACTTAATGTTCAGTAGTGATAGAAGTGGCATAATAAATATGACATATTATGGTTGGATAAAATGATAAAACTGGAGGTTAATAAATCTTCTAATTTGTATCTCTATAACAATGTATGGCATTAACTTGTACTTATTCATATGAATATGTTCATTCATGCTATGCCATTTGGGTTTCAATCATTAAAAGTCATAAGCTTTCATTACATTTAGAATTTCTGGCTTTGTCTTGAAGAAAGCTTCAATGGTGAACTTTTCAACACTGTGAAGGTAAAATTACTCAAGGTGGGTTAAATTACACTTGTTTTGGTTGTGTTTTCATGTTCAACAAGAGAGAGAAAAAATCCATTTGGAAAACATAAAAAAGTATGTTTGAAAGTGTTTCATACAAAGAGCCTGAGGAATTACCCATATAACATTCTAAAAGTTGAAAAGGGTCCTTCATCCTCCTCAAAGTTTTCTCAGTAGAAATGTAAGTTTAACTAAAGATCCCGTTGCTGATAAATATCAATAACAGAATTGCCTAAGTCAATATTAAAGCCATAATTAATTGGGCAAATAAATAAGCTATGAGAATATATCACATAATAGATACATATCTAGTAGCCAATGTAACTTAGGACGCTGGAATGAGTATGAATAATCACAATGCTCATAAAAGATAACTAGGAGAGTGAATTGTAAGAGCTATAAGCAGAGATCTGACAATGCCTAGTGGTTTTGAGAATAATCATTGCCTATGGGTCTAGAAGTCCACTCCTAGGCAGATAATGTAAACAGGTGCTAATTAACCACAATATGTCTACAAGAATTCTTGTACAAGAATTCTTTTTCCTTGTACCAGTCTTGTGGCATGAACTCAGGGCCTGGGCACTGTCCATGAACTTTATTGGCTGAAAGGTGGCACTCTGCCACTTGTGCCACAGCTTCACTTCTGACTATTCGGTGAATATCATAGACTTTCCTGACTAAGCTGGTTTCAAACCATGGTCTTCAGAGCTCAGTCTCCTGAGTAGCTAAGATTTCTGGTGCCTAGTGTGTACAGTGATTCCACAAAGGTATATATATGTGCCTTGATATGGAATCACCTCATTTCTCTGTCCATATAAAATGTGTAAATAAAATTTGATAAAATATAACAGAAAAATCTCACAAAACTTCAATATATCAAAATGAAAATTAGCTGGATCAAGTTACAACAGTAACATTACAAAATGGACAGACTAAAAGTCAATGAAGACATGCAATGTATTTGAAGGTAAGACTTAGTGCAATCATGTTATTGTTTAGAGCAACAACATAGATATTGATCAAATTAAGTCTTGTTAAATTATTTAGACAGCTGTAATTTTTTTCAATACAAAGATAATCTTTGTCAGAGTTCAATTTTCACTAAGGTGACAGTCCTGTGCCTGATATCATGCTTAATGACTAGGGTCAGCATGATGTCTGTAACAAGGCAAAATACCAGATGTAAGTGTTGCCTGCATTCAGTAGCCTGCAGCTCAAGGTCAAATCACTGACCGAGGACGGACATGAAGTAAAGCCTTACATTCACCTGTTTCCTGCCAGAGATATCAACTGACCCTTGGGCATTTCAAAATGGACAAAATTAGGAAAAGTCACATTTCTGACTTGTAAATACCAAAACACAATTCAAACTTTCATGTGGAAGGGAAAACATTAAATGTAGTTATGGAAAATAAGAGATCATTTTGTAACCAAAAGTTATTAATGATTTCTTGAAAAGGCAAATATGCACAAACTAAAAATACTTCAAGTGTATGTATAATAAAATAAACAAGCATCAGTGGAAACCCTGACATTTCCAGAAGCAGAGATCATCATCAGATTGGAAGAATGTAGTTGTACAAACACATAAAATCATTAAGTACCATTCCTATATGTACTTGCTAAACTAAACTTAACAAAGTAAGATAAATAAAATTTTAACAAATAATTACAGAGAAAATAGAAACAAAACAGAATAACAAATAATAGTATGGACAAATGGTCAAAGGCTTCAAATGAGTAAATAAGAAGAAACTAATTGGCCAGTCGGTTTACAGTAATACATACCCTAATTATCATGAACATGCAAATTGAAGCACTGAATCTTTTTTAACTTCATTAAAGTACCAATAATTTTACAACCTAATAAAAACAAGTGCTAGTAATTATAGTAAATTAAATATTTCTTCCTATTCAACTGTTTACACTTAAGTACAAATGTGAGTACAACTAGCCTGAAAGAAGAAAAGTAGGAAAATTTAAAAATGCAAACATTTTAATTTTTACATGTGTTTACTCTCACACATGTTCATAGGATAATATTTCAATATTAGTATAGTCTTAAAATCCATCAATCATGGATTACAATAATCATATAACAAATATAATAAAAGTTAATGCACCCCAAATACTACATTTTCCATGAAGATAAATCTTAGACATCTATTCTAATTAGGTGTAAGGGTTGTAGAAAATTATGTTTTAGATAAAAAAGCTAATTCTAAGTTTTAGAAGAAAGCTCAAAAAAAGTAGTGTAGCCAAATCAGTACAGAGTGAAAATAAAGTAGAACTGACATTTCCTGACTTCAGGACTTACCACAAGCTAAAATAATCAAGACAGAGTATAACTGATAAAAGAGAATAAACATATAAAACCAAATAAATAATCCAGAAATTGACCTACATATAAGTACATTAAACTGACATTTTACAAAAAAACAAAGGGAACACAATGAAGTAAGTGCAGTCTTTTCAAAAAAGTGTTGCTGGGGTAATGAAATACTATAAAAATAAAAATTACTCTAAATACAGACTGTGTGTCTTTCATATGAACCACCTCAAAATCAGTTATATTCTTAAATTTGAATTTCAAGCTATGACACTACAAGAAAAAATAATACAGTAAAAGTATAAGTGTCATTCAATATGGCAATGCCAATTTTTTCTATGTAACACCAAAAGTATTATCCATGAAAGGAAAAAATGATTAGCTGAACTTCAAAGGAAGTCAGAGAAATATTCACTGAAGAGTCTAAGGAGTTACAACAGTTAAATGTAATATAGTATCATGGAAAGAATCCTGGAAATGTTTTTTTTAAAAAGGAAAATAGATAAAAACATAAGTAAATGTAACTAAAGAGTGGCCGTTAGTTAATAATTATTTATTTAGAACCAATTTACTATACTAATATAAAAATTGGCATTTCTCAATAATATAAACATATCATATTAATATTAAAAAGTGTAATAATAGATCTTTTTTATTTCCTCATCAAATCATCTTCATTACTATCCATTGGAATCCTCACAATTTCTTCAAATGAGAACAAAAAAGCAATTGAGGATCTATTAATTTGTCATTCAAAGTATTCTCTGTACATCTGTGTGTGAATACATACTGCATGTGAATTTGATCAGAAGCTAGAAATGTATGACTGAAAAGAATTAAAATCAAAGATGTCATTTTTAACATAAGATTCTTATCTCTGTAAGGAAGTACTTTTCTGTGAAAATACTTCAGAAAAAAAATCTCAGAAAAATATGATTTTTCCAAGCTAATAAAAATAGATTTCTTTAAGTGGTAATGCAAAGAAAGAATGAATGAGTTGATTTGAAGGCTTAACATAACTGTCTCTCAGAGTCATGCTCACTTTTGACACAGCTTTTATTGTTGAACTAGTTCTGCTTTATTTACCTTTCTTTTATTTCGTTATTTTGTACATGTGACTAAAATGATGACGATGTGGGCTTCTACTCCAGAGAAGAGGGAAGTTCTTATATCCCTGATTTAAACATAAGTATCATAGGACTTTATTTGATCTGAAACTTCTTGCATTTAACTGATTGTGACAAATTATTACTGAAGCTTCATATGTAGAGTAAACATTTCATAACCCTTCCCTTTGTTTTGTGAGTGTAAAGTCACCTATGATGACAAAGACTCAGAAAGATGCCTCAGAGAAGTAGCTTTCAGGTATTTTTCATTGTCAGCCCCTTTTAATGTAATGATATCTTCAGTAGGCCAAATTCACATTTATTAATAAACTTTTATAAAAGATTGATCTAGGTGCCTAGCAAAACTGAGCAGAAAATTCAGAGAATTCTCATAAAAACCTGATCCAGCAACCAAGTCCTCAAGTTCTTACAATAGACGAACCTACAGCGCACATCATTGCATCATTATCATAGTTTACTTTTTTAACGTGGCTTTTAACTGCCTTGAGTTTTTGGGGTTCTTGTTTTTTTTTTTTTAATTTTCAAACTGATGTACAGAGAGGTTACAATTTCATACGTTAGGCATTGGATACATTTCTTTTACTGTTTGTTACCTCCTCTCTCATTCCCCCCTCCCGTCTTCCCCCCATTATCATATTTTATATTCAGACTTGCTACTGGTCTTGTACATCCTATTGATTGTAACAAAGATAACATTGTAGTGCCATATACAACAGTCCCCTAAAATACTATATGCTCCAATCATCCATTTTTCCTTTCCTCTTAGGCTTTGACCACCACCTTTGAATCACTTCCATGTTTGGGGTGTTCCTACAGTTTGACCTTTTTTTGTTCCGGCACTTCATATTGTTGGACTCCTAGGGCAGACATCTTTTTCAGATTGGCCTCTTGCATTTAGTCAAACACCTTTTAGTTTCTTTCATATCTTTTTATGGCTTAATAGGATTAAGTTTTTAAATGTCTTTAAGAAAAATATGAAAAATGAGAGAGTCACAGTAAAGGAATGTAGTTTCTCCTTTCACCTAAGATCATCCCCACTATTCTTGTTACTTTAAACATAATACACAAAGCAACAGTCAGAGCACAATAACATGAAGTCTGAAAAAAAAATAGCTCATATTTCATCTTTGCTTACTTGGCTTATCTCCAAGAGAATCAGATGGTGGTGCCTTTGGAAGTAACAACTTGTGTATAAATCACTTTTTGTCAGGAAAATTGGCTCCCATCTTACTGCCCATTTTCATTAATGAAATCACCAGTTATAGGTATGAGATACCTGGAAATCACCTAAGACTGTCCTGTTCCTTCCACTTCCATGCCTCTTCTACCTATTATCTGTTTTCTAGCAGGTCACACGCCCTGTAGCCCAATTGCCCTTGCTGAGTTCAGTTTATATTTTTTCTTCCTGTGACCATAGTTCCTGTACCCGAACTGTTCTTCTGCTCCTTCCACTATTGACATTGTTTTTAAAGCTAGATAACTAAAACCAAACAACACTGTTGTCACTAACATGGGGAAAGTAATTAAATATTTATGATACTGTCTGAATGATTTAGCTTTTTTCTCTTCATTGTTGGACATGCACACTTGATCTACAAATATTCTAAATTTTCTGAGGGTCTTAGCGTATTTATTTACCCCCACCCAACTTTTCTTTGTCTATTACTTAAAATTTGATTTTAATTTTATGAAAAAAACTTGATTTCTTTGTTTACTTAGGTAAGTCTTTTTAAAAAATAAAATACATAGTCAATCAAATATAGTTAATAAAATACTTCAAACATTTCCTAAGTTTTTATTCTCATTCTGGGGATATCTAGTTTAAGAAAAGAAAAAAAGGGGCTGGGGATATAGCCTAGTGGCAAGAGTGCCTGCCTCGGATACACAAGGCCCTAGGTTCGATTCCCCAGCACCACATATACAGAAAACGACCAGAAGCGGTGCTGTGGCTCAAGTGGCAGAGTGCTAGCCTTGAGCAAAAGGAAGCCAGGGACAGTGCTCAGGCCCTGAGTCCAAGGCCCAGGACTGGCAAAAAAAAAAAAAAAAAAGCAGTAAAAATCATAGTGCTTCTATCCTAGTGTAGGAGACAGATATTGAACTAGTAAAAACAAATATGGGATCATACTCTCTCTAAAGCTGATGAGAAGACAGTCACTGAGTCTTTTGATAATGAGCCTCACTGGGCATCATAGGGACTATATTTTGTAGGAATGTCAGGGAAAAGTTTACTAATTATTAAATGGGAACACCTAGTAATTAAAAAGATAGGGACAAGCACGATGTTAAACATTTGTAATCCTAATTATGTGGGAGATATGTGGAAACTACATAGAAGATTGTGTTTCAAGGCTAACTAGGGTAAAAACAAGCGAGGCATAGTGACTCAATTATTCTTTGAGCTATGTGGGAGGCAGGAGTAGGAGAATCATGGTGTTAGGTCACCCATGTGGGACCTTGTCTAAAAATTAAATAAATTAATTTAATTAAAAATAAAAAGTGGTGGGGCTGGGGATATGGCCTAGTTGCAAGAGAGCTTGCCTCGTATACATGAGGCCCTGGGTTCAACTCCCCAGCACCACATATACAGAAAACGGCCAGAAGTGGCGCTGTGGCTCAAGTGGCAGAGTGCTAGCCTTGAGCAAAAAGAAGCCAGGGACAGTGCTCAGGCCCTGAGTTCAAGGCCCAGGACTGGCCAAAAAAAAAAAAAAAAAGTGGTGAATCATGAGATGTTCTTCAAGGATATGGGGAGGGTAGACCTTCCAGCTTAGGGCCCACTTCTACCTATCCTCATCTAGGAGCTCATGGAAAGAATGAAAGTTGACCAGTTCTGCTTTCTTGTAGGGTCTGATACTTTATTTTCTATTTTTCATGTAAGTCTTCAATTTAGGATGTTGAAAATCAGTTCAGTTGGTATTGTGTGATAAAATCCTGGGCTTGTTTGCTTGTTATTGCTGTGTCTTTAAATTTTTTTTGGGTGGGGGTGGAATAATAGGGTTTTACTATGCAGTCCTTGCTCACCTTACAATTATGATCCTTCTGCCTCAGTCTCTAATGAGATATTTCAGGCATACACTAACATGCTGAACCTTGGAATTCTTGTGTAAATAAATGACTAAATAAATGAATAATAATAGTAACAACAATAATAAATGAATGTAAGGAGATCAATTTGAAAGTGATTAAATGATGTACAAGTAAAGGACAGGAATATATGGATCTATGCTAGTGGCAGCCAAGGTAGAAATACACAGGTACAAAATAAATTCTGAAGGTAGATACTAAAAATGCTATGAGGATCTTGTTGGTGTGACTCAAATGGTAGAGTGTCTATTGAGCAAACATGAAGCCTTGAGTTCAAACAACAGCATCATCATGAAAACAAACAACAAGAAAATGCATGTTGTCATGAATGTAAGAAAATATGGATGACACCTATAATGTTAAAAGAAAAATTTATTTAAAAAAAACCCTAAATCTGTTTTGCAGATATGGTAAGCATATAGACTGTATTGAAAGGACTCAGGTTGCATTTTAATCAAGAATTTTGAGTTCCCCTTACAGTATCCTTCCAAAGTATCAAAAGGGCAATTAATTAAATAAATTTGGATCTCTTAAATGAAACAATCAGACAAGTGAAATTATAAGACATGGGCAATAGTTATTACTTAAAGTGATGAGAATGGAGTCATATCCCAGGTGGAGAATGTAAACAGGACAGCAGGTCAAGAATGTGGGAGTGGAACTCCAATATGGCAATATGGATGAAGAAGAGAAAAAGATAGAGTCAGGAAATGAGCATCCTGGGAGGCTAGAGGCAAATCAAGAGTGTAATACGAGATAGAAGAGAATTTCAAGAAACAGAAGGTCAAACTGTAATGTATATTCCCAAAAGTCAAGTAGGGTGATGACCAATTAATGTCATTTGAATACAGCAAATTGGAAGTTGCTGGAGGCCATGACCCCACTGGAGTTATAGAGATGACACTGAATTGGGCAGAGGAACAAATGGAAAGTACTTACATGTGCTTTCTAAGCAAATATTCTTATATAAGTCACTGCACTGAGTTTATATTTTACAATGAATGTGGCATGTTGGGGAAGTAACTATTGAATCTTACATGGTAGAACCAGCCCAAGAATCCTTATCCAGTCACATCTCCTGCAAAATCAGTTCAATGGCTCTTATTCTTCATTCCTGTGCCTCCTCCAACAGTACATGTGACAATAATAATTGCATGTTTTCCTATTTGGCATGAAACTATGTGCTATTGCAGGCAGGACTCTGGTTTTCATCAATGTCTGGCAAATGAAAGGAGTGACTTAATTTATCACTGAGTGCCAGAAAGGGCATCAAACTGTACAAATTCTTGGAAAAAGAAACATGAATGAGCATTGTTTGTGTCCTCAGACACTTGATAATACAACAGCAAGAAGAGGAAGAACAGCCAGGAAAATGGTAGATGGCCAGCTTAGGAAAATGTTATGCTAAAACTCCATGTAATGAAAGAAAGACTTAGGTATGAACGTAAGGAACTCTGAGATCCAGACTCTCAAGACCCATTGCCTACTGTTATCTGTATGTGCAGGTCACATTCAACAAGTCACTCGTGGTCCAGTATCCTATTATGACCCGTGTTTTCCACCTTCGATTGTCTGCAAAACAAACTTGACAGTCACAATGGATTCCTTCAACCCTTTCATCTGTAGCCACATATTTAATCACTGAGTTCTATGTTTCAGAATGTACACATATCTTATAAGTCTATCATCTCCCTTCCATTGTCAGCACCAGGGGATAACTCCTATTGTTCTCCTTCGAAATGTTCTATGTTCTGTTTTTCTTGTCCACATACCTTCCCAAATTACTTTATAGGAGTATCTCAGAATATCCCAATTACCACACATTCTTGATCATACAACATTTGACATTTTAAGAGTTCTGTGATTTAATCCTCAAATTCACTTTCATCTTTCACTAATCTTTTTTCATTCTTTACATCTCAATATTATTGAACTATCTCTCAATTGTCATTATCATGTGCGAGTGACTTTCTTTTTTGTTCTACCTTTATTTAGAGCTTCTTGTAGTCACAGCTGGCTTCTCTGCTACTCATATTTCCGTACTAATTTACTCCTATTAGAAGCATTTCCTTTCCTCATTATCTTCAAAGTATTTCACACATCGCACATCTTAGTCTTTATTAATGTCTGTATAAAACTGATTACCTCTGTCTTTTCCAAGCCTGCTTATGGTTTACACCAAATAAAAATTGTCATAGATGTTCAAATATTTGTCAAATTGTAACAGATTAATACTAAGAGTCATCAGTCAGAGAAATCTAGTGATGAAAAATTATCTTTCTATACTGAGTGCCTCTGTAATCCTAGCACCCAGGAAGTCAAGACAGATCTCATGTTAAAGGCCACCCTGGGAAAAGTAGAGAGACCCTGTTTCAAATACACAGAGCTTCATATAGGATGTGTTAATGAAATTAATAAAGATTGAGATACTTAATTGTTGGTTTTGTTGGAATTGAAATGTCCCCCAAAAGATTAGGGGTGTGTGTGTGTGTGTGTGTGTGTGTGTGTGTGTGTGTGTGTGTGTGCACAAGTACTGCCAGGCAGTGGCAGAGCCTTTAAGACACAGGATTTAGTTCACTGAGAGAGATTTCAGGATTTGTCTCTTCTCTCCCTTGGGCATTCTCTCTCTTCCTCTCCTCCTTTCTTGCGATCTCTTCCTTCCTGTCCTTCCCCGCCTCCTTCCACATGTATTTTCCATCATGAAATGCTATCTCATCCAGAGCCCCAAAGCAACATCATATATGAAATATTTGCTATAGTTGAGAAAATCAGCACAATTGGTATGTTAAATATTGAATAATTTAGGAATAATGATGCACTTCTCAGACTCTCATTTAACTTCTAAACATCATTGGTTATAATGCAACACAAAACATTACATGCAAAAACAACACAGATCCTACCTCAATATTCAAATATTTTCTGCTAATTTACTGGAGTCCTTTTTATTCTTGACAAATTGTCTTTTACAGTTACTATAAAAAAGTATCAATTCAGGCTACTTTCAGAGTAATAGTACAGCTGAAGTAATGAATGAGATAAATACATATAACAGAAAAAAATATAAAATGTAAAACTTTTATTGGTACCATTTTATTTTTGTATCACTCCAGCCCTTCCTTATTAACATGACCAATGATCTAACACCAACTTTAGAACTCCAAATATCCTGATATCCCTTGGTCTGACATGGAGTCCCACAATTCGTGTATGTGTGTGTGTGTGTGCGTGCGTGTGTGTGTGTGTGTGTGTGTGTGTGTGTGTGTGTGTGTGTGTTTGCAGGGGGAAGGTAGTTAATTAGAGATAAGAATCTCAGGAACTTTTCTGCCCCAGCAGGCTCAAATCTCAGCCTCCTGAGCAGCTAAAATTACAGGCATGAGTCACTGGCGCCCAGCCACCATTTGTTTTTATGTGATTTATCAGGACTTTGTGAAAGAGATAGATTTGAACTTTAGTAAACTTTATCTTCATGCCTTAATTTTTATCTAAAATTGATGTACATTTTCTAAATTGTGAAACTATCTTAATAAGTGGGGGGAAATTTTTACTTTCAGGGAGTGCTAGTAGAAGTTTGGAAGAGTCTTCAAATCTAATCACTCTGACAAATTTGCATTCCTACTCTTCTGGTGCTTGAAAAGCCTTGTAACTAATAATTGATAGCATTTGAGACTGACATCAATTACCTACTTAACTTTTTAAAAAATAACACAAAATCAGGCAAATTATTCAAATATAAACAAATATACAGACTAATGTATCAATGGGTAAAACAGTATAAGATGTAAATCTTGTATGCTTTTGTGGAAGAATAAAATATTTAACTTTCTTAATATGAGAGTTGTGATATTCAACAGCACATGAGAATTTGTGTAGAATAATTAAATCTCAATGAAATCTTCTTTATACAGTATTTTCTAATAGGACTTTAAGGTATTTTGTTAGAAGTGTTTGGTAAGGTTCAACATTAAGTCAGAATTTGTTTAAAATCTTTAATCATATAGTTCTATAATAATATAAGAATGTATATTAAGTTGTGCCTTCTAACATAAAAACCCCCAAAGAACTTCTGTTTCCATTGTAGAAAATTTTCTTAACAAAGAAAAGGGCTTGTGAAACATCTCTCTGAAATTGTAAGCTGTATAAGTAAAATAACCAATATAATAAGGAGTAGAGATAGAAATAAATACTGTCATACTATGTGAAACAAAGTGATTCTTAAATAATGGCCTAATGGTGTAAGAAGGAAGAAGTAAGATTCTTAGGGAATTGGGTCTGCTCTGAGTCATAGCCTGTATACGGGACAAGACTTTATAACTAAATCTTTACACAGGCTTCACTGTAACAATATGAAATCCCTCTACACCGTTTGAGTGCATACTGGTGTGCCAGAAGAGTCCTTATGACACCCTTAAAAACACATTAGTGAAACAAGTTGTTGCTTGTTATTTTGAAAAAAAAAAACTTGCATAGAATGAGGACTATATTTCTTTCAAATATCTTGCCATTAACACACCTTTGCTTAAACAACCACAACCAAACCAGCACTCCAGAGATACAATAGCCCTTTTATATGCCTCTTAATGGAGAAGCATCACCCTTGTCCTTGTTAAAAGAGTTCACGGTATTCTTTTTCTTGATGAGGATGCGTATTATTTTTATCAGTAACAAACCCACTTCTTCTTGCAAACTATCTACTTATTGATCTTTATAACTACTTGAATTATTCATAAAACATTTCAAATAATTATATTTATATTTGAGAGAAATTCTATATGTAACTATATATGTGTATATATATGTATACACACACACACGTACTAAAATTTCCCTTAAAAATGAATGTCAAACCACATTCCCTGGAAAAGCTTTATTCTGATCACTACCTATTTCATACTTTTCTTAGAATCAGCGTATTTTTGGTGTCCTTAATTTTGTTTACACTCACTTAGCTCATGTTTGCATTTGCACACTAAGGTAAGAAATAATATCTCTAGCAGCAGGAATAAGAGTGGTAACAATTAGAAAATACCAGTCTAGGTATTTCTATTCATGAATTCCAAACTATTTATCTGTATTTACTCCTCCTTTTGCTTTTGCTTCTCTTCCTTACCTTCCTCCTTTTCTGCTTTCCCTTGTCTTCTTCTTGTCCTTTTCCTTTTTCTTTACCTTTTCCACATCTTCCTCTACGCCTTTTCTTCTTGCTTTATGTTTTTATTCCATTTATACATTATGCATCTATTATCTAAAATTATTTATCCAAATTATACTCAGTCTTGACCAAAGGCTTTTATTATATCTAAAGCTAAGTTCGTGAAATTTCTTTTGGAATTGTACTTAAGCAGATTGATTAAATAAAAATGAATGGAGATTTATTCAGAAGTTACAGTGTTATCTTTGGTTAATTCAGAAAATGTTATGATACAGATAATAGTATAATTAAAAAATGTTATGATACAGATGATAGTATAATTAAAATTAATTTTGAGGTACAATTAAAGTAAACTTTAAGAAGTATCTGAATCTATATATCCTGAAAATTAAAATTTTAGTCTGCTTCAGAAAGTTTAGAGGGACATAAATTAATTTATATTATTATCAACAATAATAAAAGCAGCATATTTAATTATACTTCATGTTATTTGATTGTCATTTACATTTGTATGTTTTTGTTTTTAGATATCCCAATGTAGGCATTATAATGTAATTATTCCCCAAATGTAGACGGGGGAACTGAGGTTTAAGAATACTTCCAGAGACTGATTCCAATTCTAGGGTTTTAACTCAGATCTACTTGAGTTTATCTCTAGTGAAAATATAAGATAAGATAAGATGGAGATAAGAGAAATAAGGCTTAAACATTTCTCCCCAAATCCACAGAACATTTTTGTGATTATGCATCTAAAATAGTAAATAAACTAATCTCTTTAAACTCTAATCAAGATGATCAAGGAGTCAGGATTTTCATGATCTTAATTAGCTAATCCTAAATATTCACTTTTTGAGGAAGCTTATGTGGAGAAAGGAAAAGGGGTGGTTAGAGGTTTGAACAATGCAAAGAATTCTACACAGAAGATAAAAAATAGCAATGCAAGAGGTAGCATTGCATGAAGTATAGGCTGTCACATCAAGAACATACCTGTGGACACAAATGGGCAAAAAATAAAGTAAAATAGTCAGATCACTAGCTCCCATCATTCTGATGCCAGGCTCAGCAAGGACTTTGAATTTGCTTTTCATGTACCATGACAAATTAATGTAATAGCCAGGTGAAGCAAGCTATTAAAGTCACACCAGTGACTGAAATGTAACTGAAATCCATTTAGAGAAGAAAACAAATTAATACAGACATGACACTCAATATGTGGGCAGATGTTTGCATATCTGGTTGAGTAATCACTTCGAAGTAATCAAGATTGATAGCTCTACTCACAGGCTCTGAGATCTTACCAAATCAGGCAGCTTTACCCTATGGTGGCAAAAATATCTTGGGTAAGCTTCAGTTGATAGTCTACATTTTAGTATGTCTTTCCTGATAATGTCAGAGCTTGAAATGCCTCATCTGTCTTAGAAAATAACTATGATATGAAGAGTTTTTAAAAACATCCTATCCAAATTACTGCTTGCCAAGGTTTATTCTCTAATGGACAATTGAAGTCTTACTAAAACTGTTAGGTAACAGCTACCATGAGTGATGGGGAAATGCAAATGAAATGGAGATTACAAGGCCATTAAGAAAAATATAATACTAAAACTAAGGCTTCCCAATTTATCAGAAGCTTCAGCCCTCCAGATAGGTAACTTTCCTTACTTTTAACAAGGAACTTCATTCCCTGTAGGAATTCCTTATAGGCAATCTCCATAAGCATTGAAACCCCAAAGCCTACTGATGTTTTCTCCCTAGAAACAGCCTGCTTTCAGTCTATTAAAATATATTTGTAACTGGTGCTAAACCTTTCTTTTCCTGCCTGCCATACATTAAGTAAAAGTGGGAGGAAAGCCTGGTATTTGTGCTTCCATTTGGGTGGCATTTCTCTAAGCCACTTTCTGTACAATTACATTGCAATCACCTTGGATTTTAGGAAAGAAAAGACAAATGGACACTTTCTTTTGGCCAGTCCTGGGGCTTGGACTCAGGGCCTGAGCACTGTCCCTGGCTTCTTTTTGCTCAAGGCTAGCACTCTGCCACTTGAGCCACAGCGCCCCCTCTGGCAATTTTCTGTATATGTGGTGGTGAGGAATTGAACCCAGGGCAAGCACTCTTGCCACTAGGCCATATCACCAGCCCCACTTTCTTTAAGAGAAAAAAAAAAAAATCCCCAAAGGGACTTGTAAAACAAATTACCCTAAATAAAGATTATTCCCAAAATAATTAGATTGTTTCTCCCAAATGAAGATAGTGATAACAACTTCCTCAGAACCTATGAGAACCAAAACTTAGAGAGGCCAATCAGTATATCTAGATCCAGCACACTCAAATGACATATTCATATGTCTCCTGCCCTTCACTCTTCCTCTACTTCACCCTAATATGTCTGTAAACCAAACATGGGTGAAAAGTAACTGACGTACAGTTTTCCTTGGACATGTATTTCCGATGCAATCTATTGCTCTGCCATAACTCTTTCCTAATGCACTTTTCCATTACGTATACTACATTCTCATCTTCTCAAGCTGGACACAGAATCCAGGCTTATTAACTACAGTGCCCTGAATTTCTGGTAATGAAACAAGCATAAAAGAGAGAGTGAAAACAATAGCCACAAATGTGTCTTACAACATAACGATGTCATTTTTCATTATAATTAATAAAAGTATATTCTGTATTATAATCTTCTATGTCTAAGACATCAGTTAGCATGATATGTGTCTGATAACTGAAAGTACAATTCAGCTAGAAACAAAGTTAATCTGGTTATTCTATAGGATACTTATTACCTGTCTCCTATATTTTGAGCCCTTCTCTTACTCAAATCATGGCTTCTAAATTGTATCTTATATCTTTCCCTTTTTTATTTTCTTTCTTATTTTCCCTCAGTTGAGGGGCTTGAACTGAGGGCCTGGGTTTGTCCTTGAGCTCCTTTTCTCAAGGGTAGCATTCTATCAATTTAAGCCATAGTGCCACTTCTGGTTTTCTAGTGATTAATTGGAAATAGGAGTCATATGGACTTTGCTACCTGGGCTGGCTTTAAAGTGTGATCATCAAATTCCAGCCTCCCCAGTATCTTGGATTCCAGGTATGGACACCAGCACCTGGCTTTCTTTTTCTTTCTTTACCAGGGCCTTTTACACATAAGTCCAGTAAAATCTAGTTGATTGTTTCAGATTGATTGCTCTTCTGGATCAGTATCCAGAGTAAACTAGGCCTACTCAAGCCCTTGTCTCCATTAGGCCTAGTCCAAGGTTACCAAGGTGTTAGATTCAATAGGAATCCTTTCCTAAATAGAGCCAGTACACATTTATAGTTCCACAGTACACTATATAACCACACTCAAGTTCATATATATATAAAATTGACATCATTCCCATGGTAAAGATGAGGCTAAAAAAATGCCATATTCACCAGTGCATGCTCATAAAAATACTGGACTCATTGTAAAATACATTTTCCAGCACTCTCCAAAGCTGGGCAGGGTCATAGCAAGATAGGCAGACTTGTTAGTTCCTTATTCTCCATATTCTCTTCCTTCTGCCACCCTACAAAGTCTGTGTGTTACAGAAAGTAAGAGACAAACAAGAACTGTCAACGAACCATATATATCATGGGAGATAATAAACCTTTCTTGTTTAAAATCGCTGAGATTTGTGGACAATCAATTCATTTTCATATTTATAATCCTGATGAGGATATGTTTGAACCCAAATCATCTGAAGCTAAGATGCATTCTTTTTTCATAAATTTGTAATTGTCTTTTACCATTGTGAAATGAATAAGATTTAAATGGCTTAGTTTTTTAAAAGTTCAATAGTGTCCAGAAAGAAAGCATAGTATGTAATGTCCCTGACTAGGATCAAGAATGTCGCTGGCAAGATTAGAGTTCCAAGGGTTAATTAAAGAGATAGAGCCATTGGTTGTCCTTCCATCCTCAAGGGAGTCCCTAAATTGTGCTTGATGAGGTAAGTTTGGAACCGAACAGGGATGCCATTAAATGTAAGTCTAAAATTCCCTTTTAATTTAAAGTTTAACATAAATCTGTTGAAGATATCATTTTGTACAAAGAGAAATTGTTGATATTATTAAATTATGGAGCAGGTGTCTGACAGAGGCTTATTTTGCTGTGGTATTTAAAGTAATCTAAAGACAGTGAGAATAGTAATGAGGAAATCTAGATTAAAAACTTGAAACATGGTTCCCCCAACCATGAGGAAATAATCATTTCGAAGAGAAAAAAATAGTAGGTTTCTACTGAATGACTATGAGAAAATAAAGGAAGCCAGAAAAATGTACGTGACTCCTGTTAAGACTTAGTCATTAGAAGTTAGGATAATATCATTCATTATACAGATCAGAAGCCTAAGAGCAAAACATTTAATAGAGAATTAAGAACAAGGCATCTTAGCCTGGCCGGTGACTCATTCTTGTAGTCCTAGGTACTCAGGAGGCTGAGATCTGAGGATAGCAGTTTGAAGCCACCAGAGGCAGAAAAGTCAGAGAGACTCTTAAGCTACTCAGAAAAAAGTGGGAAGTTGCACTCGGCTCAAAGTATCATGCTAGCCTTGAGCACCAGAGGCATAGGGACAATGCTCAGGTCCTGAATTCAAGCCCCAGGACCAGAAGAAAAAGAACATATCCTGAAGATTTTCTACTGTTTCTCTGGTCAAAAGCCAAGAAGAGAAATTCATCTTAGTGGAACAATGCCTATTTGTGAGCATAACTAATTGGGTGAGCAAACTAAGAATAAAGAAAATTAATTATACACATTCTTTGAGAGGAGAACATTTTGGCCATGAACTCTTTAGGTATAAAATATGATGTATGCTATGGATAGTTAAACAGAAATGGTTAGGTTTACATTACTTGTTCACATTTGTCTCTAATTCTTTGTTTCAAGTTACCATATGTCCTAAGTCAATACCGAAAAAAGGAAGTTTTATTTCTTTTCCAATTACTATAGCATTCCTGTTACCATATAAATATGCAAAAACATTATTAGTATTAAAGGTCTTAATTACGGAAATGTCAGTTATTTTCTCGTTATTTTATACTTCAAAACCATTTTCCTCTACAGATTTTATATGAGAAAGATTTCTGCTTATACTTAATGTGATTCTCATCTAAGATTCAGTACCACAGGATTGAAAAACATAGACTATAAGGGATAAAATATTAGAGTACCTAAGCACTTGAGGTAATGGGATGAGACTAAAATAACAAGAACACTGTCAACAGGCATCAATTGAAATTGAGTATATGCTCCTTTGTTTGCTCATTATCTTATGAATGGCTAGCAACCTCACCTGCCATTAATCAATGTGTTGCATGAAGGCTGTCTGAAGACAGCCTTCAAAGCTCTCCCCAGGTGCTTTTCACATTTGTGCTCAAGGGAAAAATAATGAATATGCTGGGCTCCTGTCCAAGCAGGTAGCCATTAACCTGCCCTGGGAAACAGCAATCTGCCATGATATGCATGCCAAGAGCTAAGAGAAATAACTTTCAAAAGGATTTCTGGAATCCTTGGTAAAGGAATTAACTTCAGCATCTTCTTTACTATAATTGGGTAGTCTATTTTAAAAAGAAATAGAGATGAAGTTTGATCTTAGAAAAATGGGACAACTATGATTCTGAAAATTATCCAGATGTATCCAAGAAGCAGGAAAAATAATTGTGTGTGAAGCTCCACTTCCTGAATCACAGGAAAATTCAGTCATGAATTTCTCCTATAAGAAATGAGATAATTCTTCCTAAGAGGAAGGAAAATGAGATTCCAACTCAAGGGATCTATATAGCAAAAGAAGTATAAGCTCAAGCAGCCCTGATGGGAATTGTGTCATGTTTTAGTACAGGACATCTTCAGTTTTACAATGGAATTGAAAGATGAAAGAATTCACTGCATATCCTTTTTTAACTATTTTATAATATACCAACTAGCACCTGTGATCACACTTAATTCCTTCCAGCAAGGTAACATAGTAGAATAGGGGACAGAGACATACATTTTAGTTTCTCTCTGTTATTGAACATCTTAACAAGTCCTCCCAGCTACTTAGAAGCAAATTTCCTCACCAGAAGTTTGAGAGGTTTATATTAAATTATTATATGTATTTTTTCAAAAAAATGCTAAATATTATTTTAGATAGTTTAATTTGTCAAGGGATAAAACTCAGGTTACTTTGAGTCTATGTTCAGCTTTTTATTTATCTAAAGGTATTTATATTTTATTTATATATTTATCTAATGGTATTTAGTAAAATACAAAAAGGAGGGAAACAAATCATCTGTAAAGTTGAAAAAAGAATCTTATTCACATAAATGAAAGTGATCATGCTAATATAGCTCTTAGTAAAATCTTACAATTAAGGTAATACTAATATACAACAGAAAATTCACAAATAAAATCACAGAAATTTTCTGAAGTTATCTTGCCCTGGGAATTATTACAGTGATGCCTAAGCAAGGACAGAAATGGTCTTTCTGTGGATAAAGGAGATATTTTTCAGGCCTAATTTTATGTGTGATTATATGATGGATTTCTTACTAAGCTAAACCACAGGAGAAAAAAAGTTTCAAAGGAACAAATTCACTACTTGTTTTGTTCTCTTAGGGTTTCCATTTATGTAGACAAATCTACTGTGAAATATAAAACAGAATATATTTCCAAGTTTAATGCAGAATTTTAGATAGGAATACAAAATTGGATAGCAATGAAAAGTCTGTGTAAACATTTTCATAGGAACCTGATTTGCTATGATAGTCGTGGTAGCATTCAGTGAGGTTTACCATATTAAAATTTTGCCTTTGCCAATTGAATTTTGACAAGTGCCTAAAAATATCATGATTCCATTATGACTAAAATTCTCATCACTTCTGGGTATTTTAACCTTGTATTTGACTATTTCTAATGACATGAGTGGTTACGTAAACCAGAAACATACGGGCACTATGAGCTCTAAAAGAAACTACATATCTTAACATACAGTTATTTACTTCGTTGGAACTAAAGTTGTAAAAAGTCTCGAGCTTGATTGTCTCCCATGAAGGATTTTGGAGTTCTGAATTTGTTTTGTGGCACTCATATAGAATGTCCACCCAAATTACCAAATAAATATCTTAAAGTTCCCAAGCAAAATTACAATTCCAGAAGGTAACTTTGGAAAGCAAGGCTTAATGGGGCCATGTATTGGTAATTTTTTTGTGACTTTGATGAAATACATGAAGCTGAATGATTTTATAAAGAAAAGAGATTTACTTTTCTCACAATTCTGGAACTTTAAGGACCTGAATCTGGTAATGGCTTTCTTTCTGTTAGAGTCCTGCGGTGGCATGGAGAATCACGTGGGAAGAGATTAGATACTTGTGTGTAGGTGTAAATTGTGCAAAAGTATAGAGTTCATTCAAAATACAACAAACTATTTAATGTTGGCAGATGTACTATAACTTTCACATTTCAAAATAAGATACCTAGGAAAAGAAATAAGCCATGTGCATGTGTGTGTTTTGTTACCTAAGCTAACAACAGAAGGCCATCCTAACAATAATGACATGTAACCAACATTGTGGAAATTTATTATTGTAGATCTACTAGTAAAAGATACTTCACTTAAAACACAATTATAATTTGGTTATCAGTTAGTTTCAAAACTAAAATGAAATGCTACATAGTGGCAATATGTCTCTGAAGAAGTTGTGTCTGAAAATGCCTGTTTAAATTATAGAGAACCTCAAAATGAACACTAGTACATCTGATGCCCAGATAATTTTACCTGGACTCTCAAAGATGATAACATCTGACTTTCTATCCAACTCAGATTTTATTAATTTGACTGAGTAGTGAATGAAAATATACCACTAGTTTCAAGATGATGTTAGTTAGTATAATAACTTCAAAGATAAAATATGTATCATAAATAGTATAAACTGACAAGTAAAATAAAATGAAGCACAATAACCCAATGATTTTTTTTCATGAACTTATTATATTTTCAACAAACTTCATTGACTACCTTTTGCATATTAAAATACAGTATCAGGCTCTGGAGGTTTGATAGGGAACAAAGAGAGTGACTTGATGCACTCTTGTTATGTAAAATTTAAACCCCTAAATGGTTATTCTTTTAGAAAAAAAAAAAAGAAAAGTTCTTACAGTTCCTACTTGTGTATAAGTTATAGTCTGGAAATGACTTGTCATAAGGTAGATGTATATTTTAAGCTAACAATGTACCCTATAAAATACAAAATATAGTTCCTAAAATAGCTGCAGGACTAGCTTATACCTAAGATCTGTAATACTGCCATTTCACAAGTTCAATGTTGAAATATTGCAGAAAATTGGATACTGATATAAAAATGTGTTTCGCAGGTGAATAATTCAGGTAAGAGAGGATATTGTTGATCTTAGTGGTGTACAATCATTTTTATGTAACTTTAAAAAAATTAAGATGAAAAGAGTCAGGAAGAAAATGAAGAGTATACAGTGAAAGAAAACAATAGCATGTGAAGACATTTATCTCTTCTCTGTAGCAAAAGTACTTGTACCTAAATTATTTACTAAACATATTATATAGATATTAAAGTATTTATGTTATATGTATGTATGTGGTGTATAAAGTGTTTATATTTGTAAAATTAATAAAAAATAAACTTCCAAAAAGAGAGATACAGTTTCCACTTCTTCAGTTTATTTCAATTCTATTTGAAAAGCACTGAAAAATTACCTTATTGTTTAGATACCAGATAAAAATAAAACTGGCAAATTGTAGATATGATTTTAATTGACCTACTTTTTCTTTCTAGATGTCAATGGATATATAGAAAAGACATAAGCCAGAAAGGTTGTGGACCAAGCAAAATATTAAGTTGGAAAACTTGAGTAAAGAAGATACAACTAAGGACTTTTTTTTCCACTGAAATGCTCTCTACTCAATGCATAGTTTCTTAACTCAGAATTCCTTTTTTAGTGACAATATCAAAAAATTTTTTCTGAGTCAATTCCAATGCTTTGTTGTAGTCAAAGGTCATTCAAGCACGTGCTAAATCATGAAAAATACAGAATAACATCTTTTCTTTTTTTTATGTTGAAGATTCTTGTGTTGTTACAAGGAAAACTGATATCTTTTGGAGTTCAATTTCACACCCCATCACCTGTCACACCAACACCCTAAAGAATTGAACAGAAATAATATATAAAGCACTAAAATCTTTTAAAAGTAGAAATTTAGCCTTTGAGGAGTAGAAAAAAATATTCACTGAAGGTTAAATGTTTTCATAATGGAGGAATGAAAAAGTGATTATTTTACTGAAGGAGTGTTTTATTTGATGGCCAGAAAGACACCCATGATATTTACTTTACTCTGGTAGCCAAACCCACTGAAGTCAAGGTTCTCATTCAAAAACTCATTTCTCTTACTGAAACCATATGTAAATAAGGACTATCAGAAATTCCATGTTCTGTTTGCATAATGACCTCCTGTCCTTATTTCACATTCCAGGAACAAGTAAATACTTCATGGTGAAATGTTTTATAGCATCTACTCATAGATACTGTATCCAGTGAAAGTGATTAGCCTGTCAAACTTTTAAGTGACAAACATCTTATTTCCTTTAGTTATATGGAGAGGAGTGAATGATCTGACTCTCCCAGCAAACACATGCTCTAAGTAACAATTAGGATGATCTACTCTTCCTCAACTCACATAATCATTTCCACAAGAGTTTGTTCTGACAAATTCAGAAGATCCCTTTTCATGATGGTCAAAGGACATCATAAGCAAATATAAAAAGTCATAATAGAATGTCAAATATTTTTATTTTTAAAAATGCTTTACAGAAAAGAGCATCAAATTTTTCACATGAAAAATATATTTATGGAGGAGAGTTATAAATCAGATCTACATGGAACATTTGTAAAGAACAATAGCTGTAAATCTGAAATATCCAAGTAATTATCCTTGAGTAATTGAAATATCCTACCCCTACCCACTACCATCCCTTAAAAAAAAATACCTAGTAATATTCTATTCTGTCACTTGTCCAAGTGTCATTCTTCACTACATATAATAATAGTAAATATGAAAGAGAAATAAATAATATTTATTGAGGGAACATATGCACACTTGTCACTAGTGTCCAAAGAATTTTATTCACTCTGAATACACAAACATTATGTTACTTATGTGTGAGTAGGAAAAAAATTGAAACCTAAGTTTGGCTTACGGCAGGGCTATACTACTTGAACAGGCCATGTTAAGAGACATTGGGGTAACTATCACTGAATTTATATTTAAAGCTTATTTATGAACTTAATAAAGAATATTAATTGCTCTGCATAACTAATTTTGACTAAAATTTATTATATATATACTATATTTACATTCTATATAAGAAAATGTGTGTATAGCTAATAATATACGTTTGAAATATTTATTATACAATGGTATTATTAGAGTATAAAATGGTGCTACAGATTTGCATAAACAATTAGAGTTAAAATAAAAGTGTATATTTTCTTACAAAATATGGTATCTAGACACAAATGTAAAAATGATGTTGAAATTATCCTCTTCTTGTGGCTATGGGGAAAAATATTTTTTCTACCATATTTTGAGAAAACTTGGGCAAAGAAAACTCAGGAAAGAAAAAAATATGACCTTAAATTTTTATACTATCATAATATTGCACAGAGGCCTAATAAAAATTTAATTCAACATTTATTATGTTAACAACACACAACCAAAATGAGATTAGATATTGCAATTGTAGAAAATGTCCCAAGAATAACAGTAGAAGATAATCAGACTAAACAGAATATTGTCCGAAAGAAAACAAAAGGATTGTTTCTTTTATTAAAATATTATTCTGGTGCATAACTATACATTTTTTTGGAAGATCCTATCATGTAAACTCATCAAGAAAATTTTATTACTCAGAAGTAAAATGAACCTTTTTAACTATACCTTCTAATATGAGGAAATTTAATGTATATATATTTGAAAAATCTCATGCATAGAAAATTTACTTTACATATTATAATAAAAATTCTGGTATAAAAAATTTATATCTTGATCTTGGTAGTGTGTACATTGATTTGCTTTAGAATGATCCTGTGCCTAGGCATACAAAGGCATATTAAAATAATATCCTGAATATGCACGTTTGTTATACTCTAACAACAAATATATCTTCTTAAAAGTTTATTACTGAAGTTGTAGGACAGAGTATTGCATGATACTTTGATCTTATTGGACAGTCAGCACAGTTAATTTGGTGTCTTCAGGACTAAAGGGTTCAATATTTTCAATATTTCTGGTCCTATGTAAGGAGTAGACAGAACACAGTTTATACTATTCTTCATACTGCACATAACTGGCAAGAACTATTTAATTTCCAGGAAAAAAATAACTTCAAGTCTCACTGAGGCTTGACTAATTTGAGAATTTTTTTTATGAGATTTATCCTCATAAAGCTGTTATTTGTTTTGAAGTCGTTTAGTCATATCTCCAGATAATTCTAATGTGTAATGAAGAAATGAAAAATCCAGCTGGGTGCACGTGGCTCACGCCTATTATCTTAGCTGCTAAGCAGGCTAAGATCTGAGGATCATGGTTCAAAGCCAGCTTGGGCTTCGTCCTGAGACTCTTACTTTCGATTACTTGCCAGAAAACTGCAAATGGTACTGTGACTCAAAGTGTAGAGTGACAGCCTTGAGAAAAATAGTTCAAGGAAAGGGCCCAGGCCCTGAATTCAAGCCCCATTATTGACAAGAAAACAAAGAAACATGCAAGGGAAAAAAAAAACCCACAAAATTATTTTATGTAAATTACTAGACTAAGACTTTTTACCACCCTTAAATATACTTCTAATTCCTACATCAGATGAAGTAGAAATGATCTCTGTTCCTTAAAAATATATTTTGATTCCGAATGTTGGTGGCTCATATCTATAATCCTAGCAACTCAGGAGGCTGAGATCCAGTGATCATGGTTTGAAGTTGGCCTGGGTAGGAAAGTCCCTGGAACTCTTATCTCCAAATAACCACCAGAAAACCAGATGTAGAACTATGGCTCAGGGAGATAGAGTGTTAGCCTTGAGCAAAAAAGCTCAAGAACAGCACCCAATCCCTTAATTCAAGCTCCATGACCAAATACGTACGTACATACAAACATACATACATATGTATACATATTTTTAAAAATCTATTGTCCTAGTGGGTGTGAGAAATCTAGTCAGTATGAGCATACTAAAACATCTCCTAAACCATAAATACTGTAGTTCATTAACAGAATATTACATAATATTTTTATGTTATCATTAAGTATATTCCTTAAAATTATTATAGTTTGATATATAAGTATATGATATAAATCTAGAAAGCCCTGTATTTTTAATCAAAGAAGGAGATTGGCTAGTCTTTGCAAACCAACTGAAAAGAATTTCATGCATTTTAAAAATTGTGTATCCTGTAATGAGTTGGATGAAATTCAAATGATTAAGTAAACAAATGACCCCAAATAATATTGTTTGGTCTTTTGTTGGTAAAACCATGTTAACCATTCCCATCAGACATATTATTTTTTTTCTGTATGCATACAGATTTTATTTAACAGAAGCGGTTACTGTTAAATATATTATTAATAATATTTTTTAAATGTGGTCCTTAAAACTGTAATGGAAAGTATCTACAGAAAATATTGTGACCCTACCTTCACAAAAAATTATTAAAGTATTTATTACCAAAAAATGTAATGGATATACAGTTTGAGATGAGATTTTTATTGTTGGTCGTCAATCTTTGATAAGAAATATTTTATTTCACTATTCCTGTAGTTCTTTCATCAGTAATATCAAACAAACAAATAAACCAATTCCATCAGATATGGAAAGAGTTACAAAAGGTAATTTCCAGGCAGAAGGACAGCCTAATCTCTTTTGTTAATTGGATTCTCTCAGATGCTTGGCTGCCTTTATCTTCAAGTCCCTCAGAGCATGTAAACTCATGAAGTGACTATCCAATTAGTCTTTCATCTCAAGGGACTGGCTTTGGCCAAGCATACAATAAAAATTTCTATTAACTTAATTCTATCTCCAATTTGTGTACAGGACCCAAATCGCCTCAGGGAAAATTATGATTAGTTGTCTCAAACCATGGGGGGGAAAAAAAGAACAAAAGCTAGAGCAGAAGTGAAGGCTACAGTTGGTGGAGCTGTGGAGGAATTGTGAGCAGCACCTGCCCACACCGTGCCCTGCTTAATCAACTGCATCTCCATGGGGCACTGCAAAGAAGGTTGGAAGATCACCAAGAGCTGTTTACACAACTGGAACCATTCCATCTCAACTCAAGTGAAGCAAATAACAGTGAAAGGGTTCTCTATTCCAATCTTCCAACAAAAACAATATGAAGTGGACATCTTAGAAAGTAAATCACCAGGAACGTCAAAGCATTAGGGAAGAAGGATTCTTTTTTTTTTTTTTTTTTCTTAAAGCAGTTCAATTACTCAGTTTCTGTTAAGTTTGTCTCTTGTGTTTTCTGTGAGACCATTGCTTTCTTTTACTGTGCTAAAAGAGTGTGATGGTATGTAGATGTGATATTATAAGTGATACAAAAAAGCAAACATATAGGTTATAAAAAAGCAAAATATTTTTCTCATTATATGGTTCATTGAGCAAGTTCCTTATTCTTCTCAGAGCATTCTGTAACATTCCATAATCTTGGATAGCTAATGTTTTCAAACTGAGAAACTCTTTAACCTGTAATTCCTGGAAAGATTTAACATTAAATATAACATGGATATTCCTAAAACAAACAGTTAAAATAAAACTATTGAACTTTTTTCTAATTCTACTCTTAACTTCAGTTATCAAGATATTTTTCTCACTTGCGTCGTTCTAATTCTTTCCCAATGCTTATATTCAATTTATAATAACATCATTTGGGAAGCCAAGGCTATGAATAGTTGGAAGATTTAGGCTATCTATCAGGCAGAACTCTATCCTTCCAAACTCAAAACAAAGGGAAAATAAGTAGCATATTCAATGAAGTTTATATCCACTAGATGACTTCAAAATGAAAACTTTTAAAATTTACTTTCCTATATCAGATATTGTTATATATGTTATGTATATCATCACATTTAAATAAAGTATTATAAGATAATTATACAACTCCTAATGTTAACAGCATGCTATGTTACTCCTAATATTACAAGAAAGGAAATAAGAACTTAGAAGTCATGCAACAACAGTAGTTTGTTAGTTCCATCACCACTGTATATTGGACTGGTGTTTTGGACTACTGGTTGGAATTCAGTATTCTTTCTACTAAGACTTTAAAAATCTGAGTTTTCTAAGTTATACATTTATGTAGTATATGCAACTGAAAGAAAAAAAGTCTGGAAAGCCTAAATAATCTAAAATGCTTGCAAATATGGAAACTAAAGATATACAAGGCCAAAAACTTAATATATACAAAATGATAATAAAATCTCGTGATGACAAAAGTAATCTTAGAATTTGAACAATGTTTTGAGTTGCTGTCAGAATTCAATTAATCAACTCAGTTAAAGCTATCTCTGGCATTATTACCTCAAGCATTAAATAAGTGTTACCTTTTTCTTTGATTTGGAGAAAATTGTTATTTTTCCCCCTTAGAACACAAACACACACTGCATGTGGACCAATACGGAATTGTTGTTGTTGTTATTAAATCTACTTCTGTTGTGTCCCTTTGATGGTGGGGGCATTTCAACGGGGCAGCCATGAACTTCATTTGTAACTTATTACGTAAGAAAGCTATATTGACATAAACTTCTGATTCTGATAATCAAAAATAGCTACTCAAGCATGTGGTAACATTGGGTAAATATTCATATGAATTACTGGTGATATTTATCCCCTTTTGACTAGATAAAATGATATATACAATTTTGATTCTTAAAGTATCATAATGCTACTTTTAGTGATGTTTAGAAAAAGGATCATTATAGAAACACAAGACAGGTTTTATAGATATATATGTGTGTGTATGAATATATCTATATATATACATATGGATCCACATGTATGTATATGTGTATATATGTATATATACATATATAATGAAACACTGATGTAGTATGCTGAGTAGGAAAATAGCAACAAAAAGTTTACATTAACATTGCTCTATCAGTTAATCAGAACAAATATATTATGTAGATCATTATACTCACAGTTTTAAATAGATAGACCTAGCAAACAAAGAAGACAGACTATTCAAAGACAGACTACAGACTATGTATTTACAGCACATTGGTTCCTTTTCTATGCTTGTTAGGCTAAAATACAAACCACTTGTTTCAAAACATGCAAAGGTCATCCATAATATAGCATTCACCCTAAGAAAAATGGTCAAATTAATGGAAACAGATATTCATTTGTTGTATAAAAATTTCCACCCACACAATGATTTCTTTCCTGATGAGTGATTCTCTTAGTTCTCATGTATACAAATTTAACATCATCAACATTCTTCTTAGTGATAGAGTTATGTCCTTACGAAGTGAAACAAATTAATCTTCAAAGCATGCTATGAAACAATATAATGAGATGATATTAGCAAATTTTAACATAACACAAATTGCTACTAAATTGTCAGCTGTTCCTGGGTGAGACAGGGACAACTTTTTTTTTTCACTCCTGACCTAACCATTTTAGATGGCACATCCATAAGCAGTTGCCCAGTTAATATTAGTATAAGAATTCCCTGTTGTCATAGATAATAGAACTTAGAAATCTAAGGGTGCTGTGATGACTTTTCTGTGGAATGCAATGTTAGAACTGTAACCAGAGCAGTCATCCCTGTTGATCAGGCATATGGCCTAAGCTGGTCAGTGGGGACTGTTGAAAGCATTGCTAATTCTTCATGCCTTATGCATGTAATCACATCCTAGTAGCTTAAGTTACATACTGATAACAATTGTCTCTTTTCTAGAAGACAAACCATATTATCCCTATAATGGGAGAACTAAAAAGTTTATTCCTAAATTTCACATGGACATAAAGTAGATGATAACATTTGTATTGAACGGTGGCATCTGTTGTCATTGTTAGTGGGATCCTGATCCAAAGACAACTGCTACTGCCCCTGAGACCTTTTAACTTTTAAATTTACAATTTCACACTTGAGGCTAATCTGCTGTCACTTAAAAAGTTAAATGCAGATTCCATAAAGTATATTCCCCTTTAAATATAACTAAATTCTCTGTAGTCTCATGATCTTCTCTGTGTGTGTGTGTGTGTGTGAGTGTGTGTGTTTAGAGGAACTTCCAAGACTAACAGGAAATTGCAAGTTAATGTGCTGGTAGACCACAATAAAAATTCTGCTCTTTTGGAAAAAAAGTCTAAGGATGAACAAATGATTTTATAAATTATAAAATTATATTTGGAATGTCTATTTGTAAACAAAATAGTGTCATAGTATCTTGCACAGTACAATTTCTTAAGTAAAATTGAGAGACTAGCCTTAGTAAATTAAAGTGGAAATTTGACTCTATTATCAGATAATTAGTACACTAAACAGTTCAGGTAATTATTATGTGTTTTTTAATGTTTTCTGTAATTATTACAGTTTATTTTTCATTCAAATTCATGTCTAACTTGTTTCCTCAAAAATCAGCTTTTTTAGTAACATAATTCATAATCAAGACAAATTTCCATATTTTACAATGAAATGCTTATTACTTTGCAAAATGATTTCTGGCTTATTATATACTCTTAGAAACCAAATAAAACAACACATAGTTTTGTTAACCCTTTTATATATCTATCTCCATTTTTGTACTTGAGCACAGTTTTAGAGCTTTGATGCATTTTAAGTTTAGAATAAAGACTGTAACTGTTATACTTTTAAAAACACAGAGACTAGGATATTGAATACCATTTCTTCTATGGAAAATTCCTTTAATTATTCTTTCTCTCAAGTTCTACAAAAGCTATTAATAATTTAAGATAGTACTTTAGTGTGTTCATTTATGATTCATAATTTCTGTACAACTTACAATCCTCAAGTTAATAACCAACAAAATCCAAAAATACTTCTATCCACCAGGAAGATTTCCAACCAGTGCAAAACTGATGTCGAGAGTTCTTGACCTAAAAATAGGCAGAAACACTGATAGTTTTAAAGAGCTATGTGGAAACTGAAAGTGTATTTCTAGACTAATATGTATAAATACTTTTTTTCCTTTCTTTTTTCTACCAGTCACTCTTCCTATTACCCCAACATTATCAATCTTGGTGGAAGAGAATTATGCTGTAGTTCAGCTGTGGGGATAATAGGAAGATAGCATCTCTAGGTGAAAGTTTCTCAATATATGTTCATTGGGGTTGCTTTTCCACCTGAGTATGGAAGCTAGTACTTCAGTCCTTTGTATACTAAGGCAAACAATACCTATATGGAACCTGTAAATCTCTTTTTTTCCCTTACAATGCTGATTAAAAAGAACACAAAATGTGAGATCAAGACTGTTGTGTTTATTTGCCCTAAAAGCACAGATGAGTTTGGCTTTGTCTGCTATAAACAGCAAAACACAGAAGTTGAAGCAAAAGTCCTTTTGATTTATTTGATGGTGAAGGGAAGTAGAGAAAATCTTTGCCCATGTATGTTGAATAATAGAGGAAAGAAGTCACTGTAGTTCAAAGAATCCATGGGCATTATGATCAGTCCCATCATGTTCCTTGCTATATGGAAGGAAGGGCAGGTATACAATAAACTCTAGAAAGATCAGTTACTTCTGTTCACTTCCCACAAATTTCATGACTGCGGAGGCTCTTTACACTTTAACCCAAAGTCTGTTCTAATTCTCTCAGGATTGGTTGCCAACACCCCTGTCCATCTGCTAGACTTGACCTAATGGACCTCCAGCCCAACCATTCGGAGATATTATTCAGTATTTTCAAGTAGATTTTTTTCTATTTCTCACCAAATTTCACTATTGCTCAGTATTGGTACCTAGTTGTAAGCTGTTGCTGGATGAAACAGGGAACAATTTCCCACCACTCCTGGCCTAACCATTTTAGATGACACATCCATATGCAGTTGCCAAGTTAATATTTGTATAAGACTGCATAGTTGTCATAGATAATACAAGGTACACATCTAAAGATTCTGAAAAAAAGGTTTCAAGAATGAGTTACAAATTCTAATACACTCAAAAGATCATGGGTTCTGACATTTCAAATGATCCCTCAGTTGTTTATTGGGAAAATGATAGGTAAGGAAACCAATGACTGGGACCTAGGACATCTTTGAAGATGAATTGTAAGTTTAATTGCTTGATGGAAGTCTGAACTAGTTACAAATTGTTCTGTATGAGTTTGAAATCTCCAACATAAAAACTTTAAAAAATTAAAATTCATTCCTGTCTTATTGATTTAAAATATGGCTTTCATGCATTTTAGTAAAGATGAGATGAAAATTTAACTCAATTCAATCATATAATTAGAAATACTAAGTCAAGGAATATGGAAGAGTGTGTGTGTGTGTGTGTGTGTGTGTGTGTGTGTGTGTGTGTGTGTTGTTACATGAATTTAATTTGAGAAAACTTTAGAATTGGGAGGAGGAGAAAGGAAGGGGAAATGATTAGTTTCTTATAAAAATGTTCAAAATCATAAGCCAAGGAGCCTCACTGAGAATATTTCTGACTAAGTGAGTAAATAAGTAACATATTGATCCTGATATAAAAATAGCTTTTAATTCATTAATTAGTCAACTTCACAAAACTTGAGCAGCATCTGAATTAGAGATATCATTAATTTTATTTTGAAACATAAAAGATTCTGATAAAAAGAATCAAGCATTTTAATAGTTTTAATGAAACATCATTGACAGTTATTTTGATTTTTAAAAATTCGGAGAAAATGGTGGTTTCAATTTCTAATAGAATTAGATATGAATTCCTTAATATTTCTCTATCTTTACTTGACCTTTTAGGTCACAAGTAAATGAAATACATTTCTTAATTCATCATCTGTCTTGTGATCTGAGGCTTTTTTAAACAAGAAAGAAAAAAAAAAAGAATAAAAACTTAAATGGAGAAGCATCTTCTAAGGACAAGGATGTTTTTATCCCTAATATTGCATTACATGTAGACAGGTTCTCTGGTGCCTGAAAACTGCACAGCTGTGTGCATTTGTGTTCAAGATTAGGTTTATTGCCTGTCCTTTGCTTCTCTTTTATGGCTTCTCTTCCTCAGCTGTCTGCTTTTCCATCTCACTTTCACAGTTAAATTCTCCCAAACATGTGGAAGGTACATTAATGGCTAGGTTTTCTTTAGTGCATTGATAATAGGTAACATAACAATAAGTGGCTCCTGGGAGAAGTTAATTATAATTTGTGCTGGTTCTGGGGCATGAACTCAGGGCCTGGGTACTGTCCTTGAGCTTTGGTGTTCAAGTCTAGCACTCTACTCATTGGGCCACAACTCCATTTTTAAATTTTGTTGGTTAATTGGAGCGAAGAGTCTCATAAACTTTTCCTGCCCATGTTGGCTAAGAACCATGATCCGTAGATTCAAGCCTTTTGAGTAGCTAGATGTGATCCATAGGCACCCAGCTTCATTTTATTTTTATTCATAAATGAATACATTGTTACACAAAATGAACATATCAAACATTTGCATTTAATATGTCATGGCTTGTAAATAACAAAATTGGGTGTTTGAGGCTTTTATATCCATTTTATGTGATTTTAGTTTTCTTTTTGATTTCCCCCTTTGATTATTTTTATTTGGTCTTTTAAAGACAGGCAAGAAATCTCTTCAGTCAACTTTCTAGAGTGTGAGGAGGCAAATCAAAAATTAATTTCATAGCCTCCACAAATAGAAAGATAAATGAAATTCAAGAGTCAAATGTAAAGATAGTTACCCAGCTAAAAGATTTGAGAGACAGCGCTCAAAAACAAATTCATGAAGTAATGAAGTAAAGAAGTCCATGCAGGACCTAAGAGATAAGGATAGCAAGGACATGGAAATCATCAGGAAAGTCCAGTCAGAAGGAAAAGAGATTCAAAATCAAGTGGCTAGCCTAAAGTCCCAACTAACTGAAGCAGAGGATCAAATCTCAGGAGCTGAAGATTCCCTAGAATCTATGGAGAAAGATAAAAAATCAATACAAAACCAATCCAATCGACAAAACAGATTGCTCCAGGAGCTTCAAGACACAATCAGGAAGCCCAATTTAAGGATAATAGGTAATGACGAAAACCTGGAGAAAGAAGTTAATGGAATACTTCCCAAATATCCAGAAGGATAAGCCTATACAGATACAAGAAGCATTTAGAACCCCAAACCGACCAGACCAGAATATGACATTCCACTGTCACATTGTGATCAAAACAGGATCAATAGAGACCAAGGAAAGAATCCTTAAAGCTGTTAGGGAGAAGGAAACAATCACATATAAAGGAAAAGCAATCAGAATAACCCCAGACTTCTCAGCAGAGACTATGAAAGCAAGGAGAGCCTGGAATGAGGTATACCAAACCCTAAATAAAAATAACTACCAACCAAGAATACTGTACCCAGCTAAATTCATTCATAGCCGAAGGTCAAATAAAAGTCTTCCACAGTAAGAAAAAATTGGAAACAATATATCTCCAACAAACCAGCTTTACAGAAAACCCTCAAAGATGTACTATACAGGGAAAATAATCAAAATCCCAATACAGACAAAAAAATAAACCCTAAATATAAAACCAGAATATGAGATCAAGAAAGGGGAAGACACAAGAATGATATAATGAAAGGAACAATCATCTCTCAACCCTAACGCTCAACATTAATAGACTTAATTCTCCAATCAAATGACATAGGCTCATAAGTTGGATCAAAAATCAAAATCCATCATTCTGCTGCCTCCAAGAGACACATTTATCCAGCAAAAGTAACCGTCTTATAAAAGTGAAAGGCTGGAATCAAATCTATCAAGCAAATGGCCCCCATAAGCAGGCTGGCATTGCAATCCTAGTATCACATAAAATTGACTTCAAGTTAAAAACGGTAAGAATAAACAAAGAAGGTTGCTACATTCTAATAAATGGATCTCTCCTTCAGGAGGATATAACCATCCTAAATATCTACACACCAAATACAGGAGCACCCAACTTCATGAAACAAACACTACTGACTCTAAAAACACTAATAGACCCAAACACATTGATAGTTGGGGACTTTAACACTCCATTATCACCTCTAGACAGATCAACATGCCACAAACTGAATAAAGAAACCACAGAACTAAACAACTGCATACACCAACTAGACTTAACCGATATCTACAGAATATTCCTTCCAGCAACAACTGAATACACATTCTTTTTGGCAGCACATAGAACATTCTCCAAAATAGATCACATCTTAGGGCACAAAGAAAATCTGTACAAATTCAGAAGTATCAAAACCATTCCCTGCATTCTCTCAGACCACAATGAAATAAAATTAGAGCTCAACTCAAACAGCCACCACAGAAAATCTTACAATTCATGGAGACTAAACAACACACTGCTGAACCATCAATGGGTCATTGAAGAAATTAGAACAGAAATTCAAATGTTTATGGACTTCAACCAAGTTGAGGACACAAAGTACCAGCTCCTTTGGGACACAGCAAAGGCAGTACTCAGAGGAAAATTTATATCTCTGAGTGCCTACATCAACAAAGTGGAGATACAGCAACTCAACAACGTAAGGAAGCACCTTAATCTCCTCGCAAGAGAACAACAAGCCAAACCCCAAGTCCATAGATGGAAGCAAATAATTAAAATCAAATCAGAATTAAATGAATTAGAGACCCCCCCAAAAAAAAGAACCATCGAAAGAATCAACAAAACAAAGAGTTGGTTCTTTGAAAAAATTAATAAGATAGACCCTTAGCAAACATAACCAAAAAGAAAGCAGCAAACCGAGATAAACAAGATCAGAGATGAAACAGGTAATATCACTACAGAAACAACCAAAATTCATAACACAATAAGGGACTATTTTGCAAGCCTTTATGCCAACAAATTCGAGAACCGGGAAGAAATGGATGGTTTCCTAGAAAAAATTGAATTTCCCAAACTCAACGATAAAGATTTACACCTTCTGAACAGACCCATGTCCAGCATTGAAATAGAAACGACAATAAGTGATCTCCCATCCAAGAAAGCCCAGGTCCAGACAGATTCACAGCAGAATTCTACAAGGCCTTCAAAACAGAACTCACACCAATATTTCTCAAACTCTTCAATGAAATTGAAGAGAACGTTCACTACCAGACACATTCTATGAAGCCAGTATAACCCTCATCCCAAAAACAGGCAAGGACTCATCACTGAAAGAAAACTCTAGACTGATTTCCCTGATGAACATAGATGCAAAAATTCTCAACAAAATTCTGGCCAATAGACTTCAACAGGTCATCAAAAAAAAATCATAAACCATGGTCAAACTGGATTCATCCCAGGGATGCAAAGTTGGTTCAATAAACGCAAGTCAATTAATGTAATCCACCACATCAACCGGAGCAAGCTAAAGAACCACATGGTTATATCTCTGGATGAGGAAAAGGCATTTGATAAAATCCAGCAGCCATTTATGCTAAAAGCCCTGGAAAAACTGGGATTCCAAGTAACACTCCTGAATATAATAAAGGCAGTCTATGACAAACCAACAGTAAGTATAATTCTAAATGGTGAAAAACTAAAGCCATTCCCTTTAAAATCAGGAGCAAGACAGGGATGTCCGCTCTCTCCCCTTCTCTTCAACATAGTACTAGAATTCCTAGCCAGAGCAATTAGGCAAGAAGAGAATATAAAGGGGATGCAAATAGGAAAAGGTGAAGTTAAACTTTCTCTCTTTGCAGATGGCATGATCCTATATCTAAAGAACCCCATTAACTCTACTGCCAAGCTACTAGAGCTGATCCAAAACTTTGGCAAAGTTGCAGGATATAAAATAAACCCTCAAAAATCAATGGCATTTCTATATGCTAATGACCCAAATGCCGAGGCTGAAATCAGGAAAGCAACTCCTTTTGCAATAGCCACAAAAAAAAAAACAAAACAAAAAAAAACAAACATAAAATTCCTTGGAATAACATTAATGAAAGAAGTGAAAGACCTCAATGATGAGAATTTTAAAAACATAAAAAATGAAATTAAGTCAGAACTAAGAAAATGGAAAAACCTCCCATGCTCCTGGATTTTGAGGATTAATATAATCAAAATGGCAATATTGCCAAAGGCTATCTACAAATTCAATGCAATACCCATTAATATCCCAACACCATTTATTAATGAAATAGAGGAAGCAATCCAGAAATTTATATGGAACAATAAAAGACCCAGAATAGCAAAAACAATCCTAAGCAAAAAGAACAATGCTGGAGGAATTATAATACCCAACTTCAAGCTGTATTATAAAGCTATAGTAATAAAACCAGCTTGGTATTGTCACGGGAACAGGCCTGAAGACCAATGGAACAGAACTGAAGACCCAGAAATGAACCCAAAGAAATATGCCTACTTAATCTTTGATAAAGGAGCTAAAAAAATAGGATGGAAGAAAGACAGCCTCTTTAACAAATGGTGTTGGCAAAACTGGTTCAACACATGCAACAAACTAAAACTACATACTTATATATCACCCTGCACCAAAATCAATTCCAAATGGATCAAAGACCTCAAAATTAAAACAGATACTCTGAAAACACTAAAGAAAGGAGTAGGAGAAACACTTGGGCTCCTTGGCACAGGACAGAACTTCCTTAACAAAGACCCCGAATTGCGACAAATAAAGAAAGGATGGACAAATGGGACTGCATCAAACTGCAGAGCTTCTGCAGGGCAAAGACATAGCTCACAAGATAAACATAAAGCCCACAGATTGCGAAATGATCCTTACTGGCCATAAAATGGACAAAGGCCTCATATCTAAAATATATGCAGAACGAAAAAAAATTACATTCCTCCAAAACAAAACCGCAAAGAACCAATAGCCCCATAAAAAAGTAGGCTAAAGATTACAAAGGGACTTCTCAAATGAGGAAATGAGAATGGCCAAGAGACATATGAAAAAGTGCTCTACATCACTGGCCATAAAAGAAATGCAAATCATAACAACATTGAGATTCCATCTCACTCCAGTAAGAATGTCCTATATCAAGAAAATTAACAATAACAAATGTTGGAGGGGATGTGGCCAAGAGGGAACCCTACTTCATTGTTGGTGGGAATGTACACTGGTTCAGTCACTCTGGCAAGTGAAATGGAGATTCCTCAGAAGGCTAAACATCGAGCTACCCTATGACCAAACAGCCCCACTTTTGGGCATCTACCCAAAACACCACAAACAAGAACACACTAAAGCCACCAGCACAACAATGTTAATCGTAGCACAATTTGTCATAGCTAGAATTTGGAACCAACCCAGATGCCCCTCAGTAGACGAATGGATCAGGAAAATGTGGTACATATACACAGTGGAATTTTATGCCATTGCCCCATTTGTAAGGAAATGGAAGGACTTGGAAAAAATTATACTAAGTGAAGTGAACCAGACCCAAAGAAACATGGACTCTATGGTCTCCCTCAAGGAATAATTAGCACAGGTTTAGGGTAGTCACAGCAGAGGATCACAAGAGTCCAATAGCTAGACCCTTATAAACACATAAGATGATGCTAAGTGAAATGAACTCCATGTTATGGAAACGACTGTTATATCACTGCTGTAATTACTTTCATCATGCCATGTGAAACCGTAGCTTCTATTATTGATGATCCTCTTGTATCCCCTTCCTGTGGTCGTACCTTCACTATCTCTGTATCTTATCTGAGTACATTGTAAACCCTGTATACAGGTATTAGAACTAAGAAACTAAAAGGGAATAGCAAAATTGAGAGACACAGGGTAAAAAGAGAAACGATTTCAAAAGCAATAATTGCAAAACTGTTTAGTATAAATCTACTGAACAACTTATGGGGAGGAAGGGATAGGGGGAGGGGGGAAGGGTGAATGAGGGAAGAGGTATCAAACAGTACAAGAAATGTATCCAATGCCTAAAGCATGAAATTGTAACCACCCTGTATATCAGTTTGACAATAAAAAAAAGACAGTCAACACTTTTTCCTTCATACTAATAGAAACAAATTTTCTTTCAGTGTCCAATAACCAAAGTGTTTTTTTCTATTTTCAGAAAGATTAATAGAACTGATATGCTGTGTTTTCCTTGGAATATTCTCTCTCTCTCTCTCTCTCTCTCTCTCTCTCTCTCTCTCTCTCTCTCTCTCTCTCTCTCTCTCTCTCATTTTGCCCATACTCATGGTCTCATTCTTTCATCTAGTTTTGATGGTTTTCTACTATGTAAGCCATACCTCCAGCTCAGCTTTTTGCTGGTTACTTTGGACTTTTCTGCACTGGGTAGCGTCCAAGTTTGATTAATTAGATCATAGCCTCTTGAGTTGTTAAGATTATGGTTGTGAGCCGTGAGAACCTGGCTTTACTTTTAGTAGAATTTTTTTTGGAGGTACTAAGATTTGAACTCAGATCTCATATGGTCAGCTTCTTTGTTCAGCTGAACACTCAAGCCACATTTCCACTTCTTTCTTTGGAAAAAAAAAATTCTTATCAGGCATACTTATAGAATTGTAAGTAGCAAATGCCTAAGATGCAAAATTATTTTGGAGACATTAAGACACTCAAAAGCTCAGAGTAAGTTGCATGCTCCTAGGCAGAAGTCTATGAAAGTGACTGGTATTTTAGAGTAAAAAAAAAAAATCTAGTTGGAAATTGGTCATCATCCAAAATTAACTCCGAATATGCAGCCCCACTCTGGATCTATGGGTGCCTTGGCCAATGCTGACTACTTTATCACAGCAAAAGAGAATCAATTTGTGTTTGTAAAATCAGAAGTGGGAGGTTCAATTCAACTGTATTTGATTATTTCAAGGTCTAAAATATCCACATGTAATTAGTCTGAAAACCCTAACTCTTTGTAGACGCTTACTGTATTCATTAACAACTTTAGTGTCTCAAGTAATATTATTTTAAGATTGTTACAAGTACAGTATTCTTGCTTATCATTATTCCATAGCAACCCCTCGTTCAGAAAGAAAAATGAAGGCAAATAGATAAATTATCAGTTATTAAAATGCCACTATGTCCTAAGCATAAAGAGATTATTGCTATTTGGGAGTTCAAAGGACTTGAGATTTTTGAGTACATATTTTATTTGTGTTTGTGCTATGAGATGAATTGTAACCTCCAAATAAAAATGCCCGTGATTCATGTGAGATTCTTATATTCTACTCACAGTACATTAAGTATAATTAGAAGTAGTGTGGTTATAGTGCTTGACTCAGTCAAAATAGTCATTAGGGTGGGCCCTAACACAATTTGGTATTTTTGTAAAATACTAATGTAGATCTAGATAAAGAACAGATGGCATGAAGACAGGGGGAGGAAGTGGCCACCTATATGTTGATTACAAAAGGGTTGAACAGTTCTTTCTTCATGGCTTTCTTAAAGGACCAAATCACCCTATTTTATTTTTTACCAGCGTATAGATAACATATGCTATGTTTTAATAGGAAATTGAACATTTTAACTAATAGATAGCAGCTCTAAATTCTGGTTTGTTTTATCTTAACGTTGTTGTCAATTGATTCATTTTTGGTTACTGTGTTTGGCTACACTGGCTAAATCTCTTTCATCTCTGGTGTATGGCCACTGGTGCTTTTATTGTGTTTATTTTTGTTCTTAAATTTGGCACTCTAGGATTTTTTTCCCTCTGTCTTCATAATTCAGTTGTCAGCCAATGATTACAAAAACATTGTGCTCAGGCATCTGGAGCCAATAAGTTTTCTTTATGCCACTGAGTGGAATATATATATATATATATATATATATATATATATATATATATATATATATATATATATATTCAGAGAATGTGTTCAAGTTCAGACTGTTTGGCTGCCCTGGCTTCTCCACTAAAATATCTTATGTCTCCTCTTCATATATGTGCAACCACAAGGTCAGCCAAGAGTGTGGGCTGGTTGGAGTCCACTTAAGTCTCTACTTTGCATGTGCACAAACTCTGGCAAGAACATGACTGCTTCAATCAGAAAAAAACTAAGATGACTTTTACTGATAATGTGGTCATTGCCTGCTGTTCCAATTTGAGTGGGTTCTCTTTCACCACAAGGGCAAAGCATCTAGTTTTCATGGTGGCCTCATCATTTCTGAGGCCACTGTGCTGTGACTTAGGGAGGAACAGCCACAGACAAGACATGTGTGAGTTCCTACTCTTCTTACCTCAATTTTAGTTCAGCAAGTGTACATATCTTATGGATGGCTGTTTCACTTCAGGAGTGTGAATGTGGCTGTACTTAATCCATGTGACAACTCACTTGGGGAAGAAGATTGCCAGTTGCCTCATCTAGGCATGGTTGGGATTCCTTATACAGATCTTTATGGCACTTATATGCTTTGTTCCTTTGTTTGTCCCACCATTTACATTTTATTTAATCTGAAATCTGTCAAGATACAGAGCTTATGTTAACACATTAGCTACTTTGTGTGATGTCTATGGAGATTATTGTTTATATGCCATTGTTCTACTCACTTTTCCACTTTCCCAATGTTATTTTGATATCGGTCATATCTTGTTATCTGAGAGAACAGTCACGTTACTGCTATGAGCATATGTTGCTACTAACTTAGTAAATCACCATTGTGTCTTCTCAGTTACTCAAATCTCTACCTTCTTAACATGGACAGATGGAAACATTTAAATGCAAGTGTGTTGGTCCTGATGCATGAATTCAAAGTTTTAGTGGTGTCCAAGAGCTTTTCTGAATGGGGTTAATGCTCTAATGTTGGAGCCATAGCTCTACTTCTGGCTTTTTTTCTGGTTGTTAATTAGAGATAGGAATCTCACAGACTTCCATGCTCATGGTTGGCTACCATTTGAGATCCTTGGATCTCAGCCTCATGAGTACCTAGAATTATATGTGTGAGCCACTGACATTCAGTTCAAATCTGTCTCTACCTCTGTCTGTCTGTCTGTCTGTCTCTCTCTCTCTCTCTCTCTCTCTCTCTCCTTGTCTGTCTCTTTCTCTAGACCTACCTATGTACCTTTTTTTTTTTTTTTTTTTTTTTTTTTTTTTTTTTTTTTTTTTTGGTGCTACTAGAGATTGAATCCCGGTTTTTTTCTATGCTAGGGAACTTTTGTACAAGTTGAGCCACATCTTCATCTCTGTTGTTTGTATTTTGTTTCTTAGTATTTGTTTTCTTTTAAGTTTGCTCATGCTGCCCTTGAATTCTTGTTCCTTATGCCTCTACCTCTGTAGCTGAGATTGCATGTATATTTGACCACACCTGATTTAAAATACTTTTTATCAAAATGTATAATATTAACTTTGGATAAATTAAGAACACATAGAAATGTCCACTGTGTCATAGCTTCACTTTCAGCTTTTTTGTGGTTACCTGAAGACAAGAATCTCATGGACTTCCCTGCCTCCTTGTCTTTGCTTCAAATCATGATCCTCAGACTCAGCTTCCTATACAGCTTGGATCTCAAGCCACCAGTGACCAGCTCCTACCTCAAGAGGGAGGAAGAAGGGGAAGAAGGAAGAAAGAAAGGGAGAAAGGGAAAGAGGGAGGAATGGAGGGAGGGAGGAAAGAGAAGAGAGGGAAGGAGGAAGACAATAAAGGAAGGAAGGAAGGGAGGGAAGGAAGCAGATAGGGAGGTAAATAAAATCAAATAAAACATGTTTTGGCGACTACAAAAGCAATACTTGCAAAACTGTTTGGTGTAAAACAACTGAACAACTCACGGGGGAGAGGGAAAGGGGGAGAGAGGGAGGAATGAGGGAGGAGGTAACAAACCATACTAGAAATGCACCCAATGACTAATGTATGAAACTGTAACCTCCCTGTACATCACTTTGACAATAAATAAGAAAAAAAGACAGTATCTAATGAAATAAAAAAAGAAAAAAGAAAACATGTTTTGGATGTTTTTCTCAGAGATGGAAATATAAGAAACTGCCAAGCAGAAAACATATTCAGGTAACATAAAAGAATTATGGAGGAAAGGAAATAAAAATGCAGGCATCATTGGAGAAAGAATTGGGAACAACAGGCTTGTAAACACTTCTTGTATTGGGATAAAACCTTTCCCTTAAGACGTTCTGCTCTTTACAGAAAATTTTTAGTATATCAGATATTATCTCAGTCTAAGGCCTATACCTCCTTTAAGTGTTCTCAATATGTCATTTAAAAAAAATGACAGAATTCTTTTATTTAGTGTCAAGTCATTTTTTTCCTTTGAACATCTTGGCTTCTGAAAATTAGGAATTTCCAAATCAAAACTGCTGATGAAATCCACAACAGATGTGAACATAAAATTCGTGAACAAGAAACACCTCTTTCATGAACTCCACTTGATTTGTGTACTAAATACTCTGTCCCCAAAGGCTCATTTCATTTGGCTTTCTGCTTTAAACAGAAAAAAGAAGAAAGAACATGTCAGCTTCTGCTACAGTCACAATAAAATTAATAAAGCTTCTCCCCACTTCTGCGACACTCTAAGCCAGATACAAAGCAAGCCAAGTATAAAGAATGTGGAGACATTAAGAAGATGAAAGAAACTCATATCACTTTCATCAAAATTTAAGGCAAAATTTATGGGGTTGAAGCTATTGGCATTCTTGATTTCTATGTAATGTCAGTATGTGGATGTCCCTGGGAGTGAGAAATGCTGTTAGTACCTTTTTTTTATCCAGAGTTCATCAACACATCTGTATTTACTTTATATTTTATCACTCCCCGTAATGTTAAGTTTTCCAAGTACACTACTCTACATAAAGACTCCTGGATATTCCTCAACACAGCAACTTGATGTTTTGATTCGATTTTTTTTTCATGTCGTTTCTTTGTGTCTTAGAGAATCTGAACAGAATTGAACAAAAGCCTCACTTGTATGTGTCATCTCTCTGAGGGGCTATTCGTGGTTGTAAAGGAATGTTTCCTTACAGCAATCTCTGCATTTTCTCTATCAAGAAAGTTTGACTGGCGTTGGATGCAGATATTTTTGATAAGAGTGTCCCTGGTGAATGGGAAGTTGCTGTTAAGAAGCTTTCACATATTGTTTGTTTGAGTCAGATTTCAGGTTTTATTTATTAGATGAGCTGTTGAAACATTCCTTTTCAAATTCAACGTATTATTTACTTCAATTTAATAACATTGACAAGGACTGTAACCAATAAGTCTAGGATTCACACCTGTTTACAATAGGTTTCTGATAAATGAATTAAACTAGAAGCTTTGAAAACCCTGTAAAATGTAATGTATTCATTTGGACTTCATTTGTAAAGCCACTATTTTTTAATATTTTTAATGTTAAAATATTTGGCAAGAGCAAAACTAATGCTAATATACAGTTTCTGTTGATTACAATGCCTTTGTATTTGGCAAGCAAACACAGTAACTCTTAAGGAAATTAGGAAAGGCTAAATAAAACACCCTGATTACTCACCACTGTATATTCTTACTCCTAGGGTTGCTCATGAATTAAAAAAAAATCAAGTGGCAAGAGTTGTATCACATGGTATAAAAACATGTATTGTCTTATTTATTGGATAGCATGTCCAAGGTCAAGTTTTACTTAATTTCATGGAGCTTACTATGATAAATAAAAACTTGAAAACAACATGATTCTTAAATATTTAGAACTCCAGGAAATGGAAACTGCTGGAGGTTATTGTTTTGTTAATGTTTTTGTTTTCTTTTGTCTTGTTTGTTCTTTTATCTGTCTTTGGGAAAGAGAAGTGGGTGCACAGAAATGATGGGACAAAGAGTGAACAAATGCAGCATCTGTACTCACTAGACACTATATTGAAAATGAACTATACAACTTCTATATAATTTGTGAATGGGGAAAGAGGGCAAAAATGGATGAGACTGAGGGAAGGGGGGACATTGTCCAAAGAATAATGTATTCTTTATCTGGCTTATGTAACTGTAACTCCTCTGTATGTCACAATTTATAATACTATAATGAAATACTATCTTGTCATTCCTAGTGTATTTGCAATGAGATGCTGGGCATCAGGCTGTTTATTTTTAAGCATGTGTGCCTCTCTGTGTGTCTGCATGTGTAATATTTCAAGTCATTAAGATGGGTAAATAAGATAAGGTATAAAGAATATTTGTAGTGTTATGGCAGTATACCTTGAAAGGAAAGACAAAGAATGAGAAGCGCTTGGTTATTTTCTAATATATTTAAGTTAACTAACCTGTGGTTAAGTATGAATATAAAATTCAATGTTATTGAGTCATCACATTTTCTTGTTTGGGTCAAGATTTGTTTATGTCTATCTATCAGTTCTATTGTTAATCTGTTCACTAGCTTGCAAACATTTTTTACCCTTAAATTACTATATATGTTAAGGTTTATTTTATAATTTACTCCAACAGAGTTCATAGGAAGGGAGAAAAATAGCATAGTCAGTTTTTCTCACTGGATTGTCATTTACCATAATTCTCGCCACACCAAAAGACGTAGCTTAGTGAACAAATTAATGCAGACTACATCAGTCTGTTTAGCCTTTACCTATTTAGTTTTCAGGAAATTCCTCCATTACTGCATCCTGTTTCTTCTTGTTAGCAGGCATTATTTCTCACTTAAGTGTTGGAAGGAAAGAGTATTAGATTTGGCATCTTGGCTTAGAGGTAAAGGATAGGCAACTGCTGTGGGTATTTATTTTTCCACTAGATTGCTTTCCTTTGTCCCGTCTAGGACATCTTAGACTCTGGAAAATATAGAAAGCAATCAACTAAATTAATAAATAACCAAGTCAAAAAAGCATGGAACAAAACTCACTTTTTTCTGTTCCTTCCTCCAAAATTTGAAAGTTTCAAAACTCAATGAAATATAGAGAATTGAAAGTATATTGTATGTATCAGATCTTAAGGACCTACTTAATATATGTATGATGGATCATACCCAGTCTGGTTGTTCAATTTCAATAAGCAACTTTAAAATAAGCATGTGATTTGATATGAAGCCAATTCAATGTTTGTTTGTTTTTAATTAGGAGTCATTTTTATTCCAAATTGCTTCTTAAAATGTGTACTCTTTGAAATTACAGATTGAATTTGATCTTCTATGAAATTTATCAAGAAGGAAAAGTATGGTCCTTTATATTGGTTTTGTAGAAAAATAATGGGAAATGATAGAGCTTATCAAATTCTAATCCTACTTAACTTTCAATAAGTTATGTCAACCTTCAAAACATTCTTTTAAATATATAACTTGTTTGTGAGTGGAATCGTTACTGACACAAAGTCATCTTTATTAAACCAATTATCCATCATTACCTTCTTCTGAACATGTACATTAGCATACTCTAATATTCCTTTGAGAATCAAATCAGGATTTGAAAGTGTGTGTTCAACACTCCAAAGGATATATCTTCTTTCGAAATAAAGAGAGTAAGTTATAAAAGTGACAACATCTTGAAAGTTTATAAATTAATTCCTGGCATTGAATGCTATCATCCATAGCTCATACATGTATATTACACACATTTATGTATATTCGATCAAACTTCAGACTTCGTAGAAATATGCATGTTCATGTAGATAAGGGAATTGTCTAAGTGAAAGTTAAACAGCTGGCGCATGGATTCTACTTAATGAGCCATTGATTTAAAAAAATTACTAAAGAATCTTGAAGAGGTCCATTTCCTCAGTTCATGTATATAGTGTTTCCTTTGCTAAAATAAAGGCAGAAGTGACTAAGGCAGTATTCAAGAATAAAATAAGCAAAGCCATCACAATTTTATCCCAAACATTTGAGTAACCTCTGTAATGGGTCACTTCCCAGCTCGGTACTCAGATATCAGGCCATGCCATGCTCAGCTGAGGTTGTGCATAATTCTCTTTTCCAACTGTTTTGTAGGAATTGGTGTCTATTACAGCACTTATATTTTGTAGAATCTGTCTCCCAAACGTCTTATAATTACTTTTTAATACAGCATGCTACTTAAAAAGAAGTTTACTTTCCAAGTTTAGTAACTTTTTCCTCATTAAGCATATTTATCTTTCAACACACTAGCTATGGGGTGCTGGCTTGGATGGTGTTGTACCAAGGCCAAATTGTTTCCTGCTGACCAGGCAGCCTTCCTGCTAGAACAGCTTGTAGCAGCTTGATCTCAACAGCATGAAACTGCACTTAGTGTTTTGGAGTCTTTTATTTTAATCAGACTAGAGGAAAACTTTTACATTAATATTAGTATTATTCCTAAATTTACCATGTAAACTTCAAGTTGTACTTCACAGAATTTTTGTGTTAGAAAGGATCTCAAAGCACTCTTTCATCCAGTAATTATTAATTCTGGCCAATATTAAACAATAAGAAACAATAAATAAACTGCAATGAACAACACAGTGGTAATATGTTTCAGCGCAAATGGGATCATATGTCCTGGAAAACTTTAAGTCAACATTGTATTTGTTAGATACTTTATGCTATATTTTTATTCAAGGAATGATAGAAGAGGAACATTGATCAAGATGCATTGTACTCACAAATAGGTCAATCTGAACTGTCTTTTACAAGCCATGTAAAAATAATAAATATGCATTTTTAAAAGACTATTTTCTACAATAAGGGAAATGCATATTGCAATAGACAAACACTACAATGGTTTTGAAGTTAAAATCAATGATGTCCAAATATTCATATTAAAATCACTATCATATTCAAATAATGATGATCATTGATAACAAATTACTTCTTTAAATGATTCTTCAAGTTTAATTTTGTTGTTTTGAAAGAACTGAGATTTCAAACTCAGGTCATTTTATTTGCTAGGCAAAAATGTACTTAACGTGGCTCTATTGTTTGAGCCATCAAAATTTTAATTTAGTTTTAGTTTAGTTTTAATTGATAAAATAAAAATAAAAATTTTGTGTGCTTATGGGGACAATATTATCTTTCTCTGTAGGTAAATAGAGAGATAGATAAATAGATAGATAGATAGATAGATAGAGATTTAGATGCCTTTTGTGGTGATTAAACCTGACTGGGATATCGACTTGATGTGATTTATATGGCAGGTCATGGTTTCTACAGTATTTTCATATCTATAAGTTTACTTGGTCATGGTAAGCAAATATGGAAGACATGGGTGGTATTCCAATTTAGAACTGCTTCTTTACTTTTTTCCTCTGTAGATTGTCTTTGGTCATCAGAATCGCCTGAGTAGTGCCTAGAAAAGGCTGTGATCTCTGTGGAAAAGATTAATAGGATAAACACCTCAATCCCCAATCCTCAACAGAGCAGCCTTTCAATCAACAGACGCTGTGTGGAATCATTTTTCTCTGCTCCATAGGGAAAAAAAAAAGGAAATGATATAACAGTAGGATCAATCTCAGCTTTAGAGAAACAGAATTTACATATGGATTTTAGCTTTCACCTAAAATAGAATGTTTTGGTTGTTGATAATATATTTATCTCATCAAATTGACAATTTAATTTTTTTTTTTTTTTTTTTTTTGGCCAGTCCTGGGCTGTGAACTCAGGGCCTGAGCACTGTCACTGTCCCTGGCTTCTTTTTTGCTCAAGGCTAGCACTCTGCCACTTGAGCCACAGCGCCACTTCTGGCCATTTTCTGTATATGTGGTGCTGAGGAATCGAACCCAGGGCCTCATGTATACAAGGCAAGCACTCTTGCCACTAGGCCATATTCCCAGCCCCTGACAATTTAAATAAATATTTATTAAGATTTTCATTTCTAAAACTGGAGTCATTTTTAAACAAACAATTTTTACTGTTTATTTGCTTGTTTTTGTGCCTGTCCTGGGGTTAAAATACAGGGTTTGAGTGCTGTCCCTAAACTATTTTGTTCAAGTATAGCATTCTACCACTTGACAGTTTTACTGCTGTCTTCACTGCTGGTTTTGAACCATAATCCTCAGATCCCAGCTTCCTGAATTTTGAGGAATACAAGTATGAGCCATCAGTGTCCAGCTCCCCTTTCTATTTTTGAGATGAGCAAACACCCACAACAATGAATTTAATTTTATGCCAACATTCTCCTTCATTAAATAGAACATTGCAAATCTGAAGGGGTTTATGCCAGCCCTTGTGTTTTTCATGTTTTGATCCTGACACACTGTTTATACTGGCTGTAGTGTCCTATCTAGTTCTGTCCATATTGTTAGGCTAGAGAGAAGAGATATTTTGATGATGTTTGTGTGTAATGCAAAGGCCCACAATTGCTATTATTATGAGACACAATGATTTTGGTTTTACTGTTTCTTTTCAAACTTCCTATTTTTTCATTTAATTCAGTTTTCTCATTGGTCCCTGGGTGTGTTTTTTTTATTTGTCACCATGTACTCCTCCTTTTATTTTTTTTAATTTTATTGTCAAACTGATGTACAGAGAGGTTATAGTTTCATATCTTAGGCATTGGATACATTTCTTGTACTGTTTGTTACCTCCTCCCTCATTCCCTCTCCCCCCTCCTCTTTTCCCTCTCCCACCATGAGTTGTTCAGTTGATTTACACCAAACAGTTTTGCAAGTATTGCTTTTGTAGTCGTTTGTCTTTTTATCCTGTGTCTCTCAATTTTGCTATTCCCTTTCAGTTTCCTAGTTCTAATACCTGTATACACGGTTTACAATGTACTCAGATAAGATACAGAGATAGTGCAGGTACGACCACAGGAAGGTGATACAAGAGGATCATCAACAATAGAAGCTAGGGTTTCACATGGCATGTTGAAAGTAATTACAACAGTGATATAACAGTCATTTCTATAATATGGAGTTCATTTCACTTAGCATCATCTTATGTGTTTATAAGGGTATAGCTATTGGACTCTTGTGATCCTCTGCTGTGCCTAGCCTAAACCCGTGCTAATTATTCCCTATGAGGGAGACCATAGAGTCCATGTTCCTTTGGGTCTGGCTCACTTCACTTAGTATAATTTTTTCCAAGTCCTTCCATTTCCTTACAAATGGGGCAATGTCATTCTTTCTGATAGAGGCATAAAATTCCATTGTGTATATGTACCACATTTTCCTGATCCATTCATCTACTGAGGGGCATCTGGGTTGGTTCCAAATTCTAGCTATGACAAATTGAGCTGCGATTAACATTGTTGTGCTGGTGGCTTTAGTGTGTTCTTGTTTGTGGTGTTTTGGGTAGATGCCCCAAAGTGGGGCTGTTTGGTCATAGGGTAGCTCTATGTTTAGCCTTCTGAGGAATCTCCATATCACTTGCCAGAATATCTGAACCAGTTTACATTCCCACCAACAATGAAGTAGGGTTCCCTCTTGGCCACATCCCCTCCAACATTTGTTATTGTTAGTTTTCTTGATGTAGGACATTCCTACTGGGGTGAAATGGAATCTCAATGTTGTTTTGATTTGCATTTCTTTTATGGCCAGTGATGTAGAGCACTTTTTCATATGTCTCTTGGCCATTCTCATTTCCTTATCAGAGAAGTCTCTTTTTAAGTCTTTAGCCCACTTTTTGATGGGGCTATTGGTTCTTTGCGGTTTTGTTTTGGAGGAATGTAATTTTTTTTAGTTCTGCATATATTTTAGAGATGAGGCCTTTGTCTGTTGTATGGCTGGTAAAGATCTTTTCCCTATCTGTGGGCTTTCTGTTTATCTTGAGAGCTATCCCTGAATGTTCTATGTGTTACCTTGGCCTGTGACTTTTACTGAGCCCTTCATCTTTCAATACAACCCCCTAGTCACTCAATAATAATCAACTCCATAAACAAGTTGCATTTCTAGATTTTTTTCATGAATATTATTTTCTTTGTAAAAATTGATAATTTTCTTATTTTACTCATTTTATGTACATATGTGCACAGTACATCTATACATATGTATATATGTATGTATATACATGTATGTGAGTATTTATATTAATTTATTTTTTGCATTTTCCATTAGATGATATTTGTTATTTTACCAGTTTATTTCTCTACTCTTGTTCAGCAGTGTAAATTCTAGAAGGCAGATTCAAGACAAAATACTTCATTTTGTTAATCACTGGTGAATTCTCAGATTTTTATCATATACCTTGTCACTAAATAAAAACCTCAATATATGTTTAATAAAAAATAATAGTAATTCATGGCTCTAGCTTATGCCTAGCTATTCTGGAGGCTGAAATCTGAGGAACTTGGTTCAAAGCCACCTGGTAGAAAACAAACCATAAACTCTTCTCTCAAATTATCCAGCAAAAAGCCTAAAGTAGAGCTGTGTGCAAGTAGAATAGGACCAGGTATGTGCAAAATAGCTGAAGGAGAGTCTGAGAACCATATTTCAAACTCCAGAACTGGTAAAATAAAAAAAAAAAAGAATGTGACTCTTGCTTTGTGAAGGAATTAGAAACCTCTCTTTATTATTTTTTTTTAAACTTTTTTTCTTTATTGTCAAAGTGTGGTACAGAGGGGTTACAGATTCCTATGTAAGGCAGTGAGTACATTTCTTGTTCAACTTGTTACCTCCTCCTTCTTCCCCCCCTTTCCCTCCCCCTTCCCTTCTTCCCTCAAGGGTTGTGCAGTTGATTTACACTGAATGGTTTTGTAAGTATTGCCTTTGGAATGCTTTGTCTTTTTGTCCTTTGTCTCTCAATTTTAATATTCTCTTTCCCTCCCCCAGTTCTAATACCCATATAAATGGTATCCAGAGTATTTGAATGAGATATAGTGGTAGCTGGGGTACAACCACAGGAAGGGAATACAAGAGAAACAAAACTAAACAAAACAATCAGACAAACAAACAAGAAAAAAACACAAAAAATACAAAAGGTACGGTTTCATATGGCATATTGGTAATAATTACAACAAGGAAACCTCTCTTTTATGAAGTAATGCCATTTGTATTTGAATTAAAAAAAAAACTAGCTCTCAGAAATCACAGTCACAGAAAGGAAAAAGAAAGTCCTAATCTGTTGCAGTTCACTAGACAGACAGACAGACAGATAGATAGATGGATAGAGAGGTAGAAAGAAAGGAAGAAAGGTCCCTCAGCACTACTTTATCTTTTGTTTCCATCCAGTACATTTGTTTTTTGTTTTTTTTTTCAAATTTTTATTATCAAACTGATGTACAGAGAGGTTACAGTTTCATACGTTAGGCATTGGATAGATTTCTTGTACTGTTTGGTACCTTGTCCCTTCCCCCCCTCCCTTCTCCCACTTTCCCTTTCCCCCCCTGAGGTGTTCAGTTCACTTACACCAAACAGATTTGCAAGTATTGTTTTTGTAGTTGTTTGTCTTTTTTTACCCTGTGTCTCTCAATTTTGGTATTCCCTTTCAATTTCCTACTTCTAATACCAGTATACACAGTTTCCAATATACTCAGATAAGATTACAGAGATAGTGTAGGTACAACCACAGGAAGGTGATACAAGAACATCATAAATAATAGAAGCTACAGATACAGATGGGACGTTGAAAGTAGTTACAATTGTGATATAACAATCATTTCCATAACATCGAGTTGATTTCACTTAGCATCATCTTATGTGTTTATAAGGGTATAGCTATTGGGCCCTTGTGATGCTCTGCTATGATTTGCCTAAACCTGTACTAATTATTCCCAATAAGGGAGGCCATAGAGTCCATGTTTCTTTGGGTCTGGCTCACTTCACTTAGTATAATTTTTTCCAAGTCCTTCCATTTCCTTACAAATGGGGCAATGTCATTCTTTCTGATAGAGGCATAAAATTCCATTGTGTATATGTACCACATTTTCCTGATCCATTCATCTACTGAGGGGCATCTGGGTTGGTTCCAGATTCTCACTATGACAAATTGTGCTGCGATGAACATTGTTGTGCTGGTGGCATTAGTGTGATTTTGTTTGTGGTCCTTTGGATAGATACCCAACAGTGGGGCTGCTGGGTCATAGGGGAGTTCTATATTTAGCCTTCTGAGGAATCTCCATACTGCTTTCCAGAGTGGCTGAACCAGTTTACATTCCCACCGACAGTGAAGAAGGGTTCCCTTTCGGCCCCATCCCCCCAACAATTGTTATTGTTAGTTTTCTTGATATATGACATTCTTACTGGGGTGAGATGGAATCTCAATGTTGTTTTGATTTGCATTTCTTTTATGGCCAGTGATGTAGAGCACTTTTTCATATGTCTCTTGGCCATTCCCATTTCTTTATCAGAGAAGTTTCTTTGTAAGTCTTTAGCCCACTTGATGAGGGGGCTATTGGTTCTTTGCGGTTTTGTTTTGGAAGAAGATAATTTTTTTAGTTCTGAATATATTTTAGAGATGAGGCCTTTGTCCGTTGAATGGCCGGTAAAGATCTTCTCCCAGTCTGTGGGCTTTCTGTATATCTTGAGAGTTATGTCCTTTGCTGTGTCAAGTGAGAGGCTGATTTCATGCCTGAAGGGATACAAGAGAAATTCATGGTAGTTGTTGGGTTCAGATTAAATGCATCTATGACTTTCTATCATTGCTTGACCAGTTTTAACTTTCAATTTGAGTGAGATATTTGAGCACTATAATCAATATTTCTGCAACAACATGTATATTTCCAATTCTATTGGTTTAAGTTTGTAAATCAATTTTGATTTGTAAAGATGCCTCATCTCATCCTTTATAGAAAACTCATGTAGAAATATAAAGACTGTCTCACAAGCCAAACAATTGTTTGCTAAAAATTTAACTGGCACATCACAAGGCCCTAAGTCTGTATTACATCATAACCGGACTAATAAACGTTGTTCCATGTTGAGTCTTACTCAAGAAGAATCTGACTCAAGAAGAATCAACATATAGCATTTACTGAGAAATTTTGTGCTTTCAACACACCGTTGTTAGTATTTTATATACCTTAACCAATCTTCAAAGCAAGGAATTCCAAGGAAGGATTTCAAAGCAAAGAAAGGAATTAATCTTATCCTAATTTTAGAGCAAAGGTAATGCAGAAACAGAGGTTTACATAACATTTGCAAAACCACACAGCTATGAAAGACCAGGCATGAACCTTTTTCTATTTTATATTGCAGATTACAGCTCAAGAAAATTTAAATGTCTTTAATCATGAAATTTTACTTTAATAAAAGAACAGTTTATATCACTTTCAAGATTGCTAACTTCTCAAGGTAATCAACTAATTATTATATAAAATATATCAAATAGATAATGCCCAGTAGATATTGATATATATGATATACCATATATGAGAGTGAATATCTATATCTATAGTTTGAGCAATACATTTAAACATGGGTTACCCAGACTTTTCTCTTTTGATTTGGGAGATATAATTCAAATTTTTTAAGGCTCTCATTACATAAGCTATAGATGATGATTAGATAGCATTACACATTTTTCATTGAATAGGTTACACAATCATCTAAAAAATGTAAAACAAGCAGTGTGAATCTTACTTGGTTTGTATGCCTTCTCAAATTTCATAGAATGGTAGGAATTTACTCCTCCCTAAACAATTGCCAGCAATGAATAATTAGCTAGATAGTTTCAGCGATTTATTTTTAGAAAAAATAAGGAAGTTACTAATCCTATAGTTCTTGCTTTCTCCTTAGCTTTTGCTAAAATTGTGCCCTGTATTTTCTCAGATTTGTGCACTAGCTAGAATCTTCTTGATATTTTTAATAGAAGTACTAATTTTCTAGGCATTAGTTTTGAACACTACAAGTTTTTCTGCATTAACTGTAATTTTAACAGGATGAAAAAGCTTTAATTTGTGGTCTCTGCTTTCTGATCTAAAATGAAAGGTACTACTTTTGTAATTTAATTCACCTGCTTAAATGGAGATTCACCTTCAGAACCCAAACTCTACTTATTAAATCATTTTATGTAAATCTTTATTTCCTTTATCTTTTTTTTTAAATTAAGACAAAGACAAAGAAGCTGGGTACCTGATGCTTTTGCTCATTGGCTGGCTCTCTGACACCCAACCTCAAGTATTTCAATTATGGTAGTATAAGTACTACCATTAATAAATACTACCATTAATAAATACTTTAGTATTCATTAAGATGCATTATACTTTAATATAAATGAGTTGAAAAATAAAATATCACTTCATTGAAACTTGCATCTTGGGCCTTTAACATATGCTTGGTAGTAGTTATAAGAAATCATTCCTACTACTCTAATTAACAATAAAATAACAACAGTGTGTTTATATAACTTTGCAGATATCTACACACACAAAAAAATAACTAACTCTAAAAACATTCCTTGTTTTCAAACTTTAATTTTTGAGGAATCTTGGATGAAGAAAAGTCATTCGACATTGGAAAATGATTAAACATCATTTCAAGTTTTCATCTGAGGTATCACTAAATTTTGTTTACATTTCTAGATGCCAATGTTCTCTAAAAATAGTTATGTAGTGTACTATTCTGAGTTATAATTGCCATAAAATCTGGACTCTGATATTAATGTAACATCCAGGAATTTAAACAGGAATCTTTATAACAGGTTCTTAGATTAAGAAAAAAATTGATTCTGTCATGCAACGTGCACTGTTATGTTTGAAAATTATTTTTAAGTCCATCAATGAAATATCCCCAAGATTCCAATAAGGAAATGATAATTCATCACACAGTATCTCTGGAAGTTTTCAAGTTGCAGGTATAGTAAAACTTAACAGTGAGTCATCAGCACATATTTAGAATGTGAATTAGAATAGAGAGCCAGGTGCTCCTTAAATATTCCTTGTGTCAACGGAGCTTTCATGTTACCATACTCATACTCATCAGTTAAGCCAAAAACAGCAACTCACTATGAAAAATTTTCTCCAGAAAGGAAAAACTATACATGTTCTTGTGAAATGAGATTCACTTCAGATTAAATGGAAAAAATGCAGAGTGAAAGTGATAATAAACCAAAGAAAATTGAGTTTTTAGTGGTGTAGTGCTATGATTACATAGAAAAGAGTAATTCATTACTTCAAGGCTGGCCACAATTGGGACCAGAATTGGCAACTTCCTCTGCACTGTTATTTTTGAGGGAAACATCAAGATCCTGCTTTACCAGAATATTCCCCACTAGCCTCTGTGTTTCCTGAACTTATTTTTGTCTTTATTTTTTAAAGAATCAATGCATTGCTAAAAAGAAGTTAGGAAGAAAAAACACAACCTTGAATGAACTGCTGTCACCATCACCAGTAGAAAAGAAAGGAAGGAAACCTCAATGAATGGAGACAATCAGGAGCTCAGATCCAGATCCTGGGTCCTAGGTGGGCCTCAGGTGACTAGCAGATACTCTGGCCCTTAAAAATGATCACCTAAAAGACAGACAAAAGATATAAACAAATTTCACAAATTCAAATCCCAGTAATAATCAGTTTAAGAAAACATTGAAAAGAGAGTATATAGATAAAATATCTGTAGAAGTACACAAGTTTAAGTAAGACTTTCTATTATAAGCTTTCATCATATATGTTATTTTTTCCTTCATACAAAGTGCTGTGGCTATTCATGATTCATTGTAGGTGCAAGAATTTAATGGTTCCATTTCAAGGATATAGTATATATAGCTCCTTACATAGCCATGTGTACATTTAGGAGCTATCATGGGTCTTGAGGACATAGTAACTGACTACTTTTCTAATGTATCATCAACCTCTAACTTCACCGTAACACATAAAACTTGCTCATTCAATATTTATTGAATTAGCCCAAATAAATAAAAGAATTAAAACTCAGTAATCACATATTTTAGAAGTTGGATATTTTGCCTGTGAGGCTTTTCTTTGATGTGAACTAATGTTACTGATACTATTTAATTATGATTGCACACATTCAGCAGCTATTAATGGAAAACAAAGAACAACAAACTAATAAACTGAGTCTCATAGTTAAACAACATGGATTTACATAAAAATAATTGCTAACAGCTGTTATTGTATATCATGCCTTGGGTAAGGTAAACTATGTAAAACCAAAATATATTTTTTTTTACTAATTACAGGTTTATGAGGTGCCCTGATGTTTGTGAAAACAAAATTCTATAATGAAACAAGTAATTTTTCATCATTTAAAATATTGTGGGAGCAGTTAGCAGTTTGTCTCTGGATCAGAACCCAGAACAACATAGGTGCCAGCTTGACCAATAGGGCTACACTAAGCTTTAAGTCACGTGCTCTTCATTATAAGTGTATATATGCTGAAAGCCAGAAAAATGTGGAAAAGAAACATATGCTTAACGATTATTTACTTTGGTCTAAAAAATGAATACCACAGCTGGGTTTTTTTCTTCACCATTTTTTTTTCTTCTAGTTTGACCACTACATTTGAGAACAAAGACATTGGACTATTACAGAAATTTGTGGAAATTTAAACTTGACTTCTTTGTACCCTGAAAGACCAAAGGTCTTCCCTTTGTTCTCTTTGCTGCCTTCCCCACATTTGCTCTCATTTTTAAGCCTCTTACCTCTGATAGTATCACATTATATGTCAATAGAAGGGGCAAACTTACTTCTCATTCCATGCATGACCAGATGCATTCTCCCATGTCATTTGCTAACTATAGCAATGGAAATATAATTCACTTTGCAACCCACATTAGAATTCCACAAAAGCAAGCATTTCCTTGCCTGGTACACTGAGTAAACTTTAGGCAAACTTCAACTTTGATTACTATGCTCCATGACCTGAACTTGTCAATTTCATTACAAAAGATAATTACTTTTCAACAAAACATATGTTTTATCCATTGCAACATTACTTCTCCTTAGGAAGTACAGAAACCAGCCTCCTTAAATATGTCTGAGGTGGCCTTGACCAACAAATACATTTCAACCAAAAGTCTATAGATACCTCTTGTTACTGTTATTTGTACTAGGAGATTGTAATATATTGAAGTAATTTTAATCTGATTTCTTTTGTTTTTCTGTTGTGGGGCTTGAACTCAGGGCCTGAGCACTGTCCTTGAGCCTCTTTGCACTTATGCTCAAAGACTCATGCTCTCCCACTTGAGCCACAGTTTCATGGGGACCTTTCTGTGCTGGCTGGTTGGCTTTAACCACAATCCTCAAATCTCAACCTCCTGAATAGCTAGGATTACAGATGTGAGCCGCTGGAGCCTAGCTTAAACTGTTTCGATGGTCTTTTTTTTTTCTTCTTTTCTGTTTTTATCTTAATGGTAAAACAATCAGCTAAGGTTGCATTTAAGTTGGTTTTACCTCTGCTGGCTTTTGTCATTCTTAGATTATTTTTTAATATGTAAGCAGCAAAAATCAATTTGGTATGGAACAAAATTGCTGGAAACATTTTGCAGCTTAAGAAACAAACCATATCTGTCTATATTCCAACCTAGCATGAGACACAATGTATTTTTAAGTAGTTACTAATATTATTAATATGAAAAAAGAGCCCTAATATTTGCAAATAGGCAATCTGACATAGATACAATGCTATCATTATGCTAACATATCAGTAGGGGTTGTTAGTTTATGGATACTAAGTCAGTAGTAGTGAATTAATAGAAAGGATATCGAGCTGGTAAATGTTGGCTCCATGCATAATATTAATTTCCTTTTTGGGGGGGAGTCAGTCTAGAATTTAAAAACACAGGGTTTTATGCCTGGTAGTCATGCACCCCACGGCTGTGTCATGCCTCTAGGCTTTTCTACTCCAGTTATTTTTTAATATCAGGTCTAGCTTTTTCCTAGGCATGTCTGGACCATGAACATATTATTTATGCTTCCCACAGCAGCTTTAGTGACAAGTGTATATCTATCACTCCCCTTCTCTTTGAAATGGGGTCTCATGAACTATTTTGCCCTCACTGTCCTGCCTCTATGATTTTCCTAACCTCAGTATCCTGTGTAACTGAGATGATACACATGAGACATGAGACATAGGTGCCTGATGAATCATGTATATTCTTAGTTCATAGAATTTTCAAATTACATTCAAATGAATTTTTCCATAGTTGTCTATTTTCAGTTTCCTCAAGATTAAAAATCCTCTGTCAGTCATGGGCATAAATCTGTTTTAATATCAAGAACAATGGGAACTGTCAATTATATGTATAAAATATGATTTTGCATTAAGACTGTCATCTGTTGTTTATAAAGAAATTTTTTATCAGTGTATGCAAGGATAGGGCTAGAGTTATAATTTGAGGCAGAAGTTACCAGTATGATTGAATAACTATCTGAGCAAATGGTAGTTCTATTTCATTTACAACCTAAAGAGCAGCCAAGTGGTGTTTTGGGATTTCTGTCACTTTTAATGTCTTTTGAAAAAATAGACAGTAAGCTATTCCAACTATTCTCTTAATGCGTTCCAGTACTAGAAATTATTGTCTAGTATATAAAAATTTTACTAAGCTTAACTTCATTATATTCCCATAATTGAGTATTTTGAATTCTTCTGCTTGAGTAAATGGCTTCCACTGATATGATTCCATTTTTTTACATGGCATTTGTTGATACCAGAGTTTCCATCAAAAATGCCTAAGTTATAACTAAATTTCCCAAAGGTTATTAAATAATTGTCATATGATGACTTTTTTGAAGGGTAATGTGGACTGAACACAGAACAGCATATTTACTAAGTGTTCCACCTTCTACCAATGATCCAGAATCCAGTAATTTAAATAAAAGCTTCTGATTATAGAAATTAAAAACTTGTGAATATATAAAAATATATATGGATGTATATACATTTGAGGGAATTAAAGTATGATAAGCCAAGTAGTATGATTTTTTTTTTATCTGACAACATACTGCTTCTCAGATCAGTAAGACTTAGCATGCACATGTAAATTGCAAAATCCTTCAAAGGTAGCCATTATATATTTAGTTTATTGACATAGCTCTGTTGAAATAGCAATGTAAAAAGGACCATGTGGAAATAATTATGGTAGACTTTGCTAGAAAACTTCCATGATGAGGAAAGGATCTGTGAATCCTTTCAGTCATTTCAAAACCTCAGGAGAAGCAACAGAGTCCATTATTGACCCCCTTTTCTCCTGGTTCTATTATATTCATTATTTACAACAGAGTTTTGACAATGTTTTCCATTGATAAATATTGTCTGGAAGGCTGTTGGGGAGATGAGTAAAGTCATAATTTATTTAATATTCTATATATTTTATTTAAAAAGATAAGGTAATCTACAAATATAGTTTATATGAGAAAATTGTTATGCATGAATGTGTCTTAGGTAGTTGGGTCTAAAACATGGACTAAAACATGCCATAGATTGTATGGGTTAAGCAATAAATATTTATTTCTCAACCTTCTTGATATTCAAAGTTTAATATGATTGCTGGTGAAGTCCCTCTTCCTAGTTATCAGGCAGTGGTTCTCTCCTAATACACTCATAAATCCAACAGCAGAAAGACTGGTACAAACTTCCATGTCTTTTTTTTTTGTGTGTGTGGGGGGGGGTTAGTACTTGGTAACGTGGAGCTTCATTTTGCCCTGCTTTTGTGGTGATTGGTGGTGCTCTGTCATTTGAGCTATCCATTCAGTTCCACATTTCTTTTCTCATGTGATCATTGGATACATTCTTGAGGATTCTATTCTTTGGACCTAACTACCTACCAAAAGCTACTATATGGCATTTAGGATTAGGCTTCAGCATACAAATATTGGGGAGACATTCATTTCAGACAGATAATTTTTTTCTTTGTGTTTTTTGATAATTGGTAAAATTATAGTTCTTGTTTTTGCATATTGTGCCAATTGAAAAATCACTACAAATCAACATAATTGAAACAACCAGAAATCAGGGACTAATAAAACAAATTGGTCTGGAATACTAACATCATAAAAAATAAGAGCTCAACATCTTTTAAAGACTGAAAAAGACATTTTTTGCCTGCTTTGTGACACTGAGACAAAATGAGACATGTAAATAAATTTGACAGTGGGGAAAGTAAGAATGAAGTGGTGAGGAAATAAGAATGTTTGCATATGCAGCTTAAAAGAAGAAATTTTTAAAAACTCCTTGGTAGACATCCAGTTACAAAATTAAACATATACTTTCTGTGACAAGCATATAAAATACATGTAATTCATTAAAAATTGTAGTAAAGAATTTTGAAAATTTTGCATAAGCTCTAAAATGGAAGACAATAAAGTAGAATTCAGTATTTGCATAATAGGTGAGTAAAATATCCTTAATCCTCACCTTAAGTTTGTATGCTAGTAATTTTGATTTGTTTGAAAGAATTTTAAAACAGGCAAGCTTGCCACTGGTCATGCTGTCACATGCTTATAAAGTTTGTATAAAGATCCTATACAAAGATACAGGATTCAGTAATCATGATATTAAACTTCTCAAGAGAGTATTTTCCTACCTTGAATTCTGCAGAAATTCCATGTGATTTGGGAGTACATTTGTTTCATTACTCTGGCTTCCAACAATTTATATTTCAAAAATGAATGAGTAATGGAAGCGTATTTTAATATCCTAATTCTGTAAACTTTCGTGGCAAGCAATATGTACATGATTACTCATGCACATAATATATATTAAGCTTATTTCATGCTTCAAGATGATGCATTATAGGAAGGATAAGGAATCCTAAATCTGTTTGTGAACATGTAATTCTGCCACATATAGTGCCCCAGATAAAATTTCTTTAAAATCAACAGAAGACCAAACAGCATGGGAAGTACAGCTCTAATTCTAATGAGAGCATGATGCTATTTTATATGACAACCAAAAATAAAAACAAGAAAGATAAATTTTGGGGGGTCCATCATGGGTCTTGAACTCTGGGCCTAGCCACTGTTCCTGAGCAATTCAGCTCAAGGCTAATACTGTACCATATTGAGCCACAGCACCACTTCTGGTTTTCTGGTCTTTAATTGCAGATAAGTTTCATGTGCTTCCCTGCCTTGTCTGGCTTTGAAAAATGATCTGCAGATCTCAGCCTCCTGAGTAGCTAGGATTACAGGCATGAGCTGCCCATGCTTGGCAAAAGGTAATATTTTAAATGTATGTGAGATTCAGAAACTCCTGTTGTCTTCTTAGGAATATAAATGAACCAGACTTCAAAAGTAATTTTCTTCTATTTGTTTCATATGTAAAATTTAGGTAAGGAAATGAGGAGAAACAATAAATAAATGTTCTGATTTCTTCATGCTGCAACTTTAGAAACTTAGAAGTGATGTTACTTACAACATATTTAAGGTACATTTTTATTCTTCCTTTAAATAGCAGAGAGTATATCATGGATGTATGTCTAGTGTATCCAAGTTGAAAAATGAATGATTAAAGTTTAAATAGAAATTATTTTTCATGGCAAACTCAAAATTATTGCTGTGAAATTATCTGTGGACCATATTCTTGGTTGCTTAAATTTCTATTACACACTGATACCTACATAAAACACAGTAATTTCTAGACAAATAATGAGGTAGATATATTTGAGGATGATATTTTACTGCTACAAACATTGGAGATATTTCCATTAGATTTGTCACAATCAGAAAAGTTTGGAACTTCCTACTATAATTTTAAATTCATGGACCCAAGAAAATTAAGTATCAAAGTATGTTAAATATATTAATTTAAAATACTCCTAAAGCTAGTGGAACATGAGAAAATTTGGGACATTTATCAAGTGCTCTAACTGCATAAGAATATCATTGCTAGAATACATCATACAAATTTTTCTGGTAAAAATGTTAGCACTTATTTGTAAACCTCAGTTTGCCACTCATCAATAAATGGCCATAGTGAGTGAGTACAGTGTTGTAGATAGTAGAATTGACATCATTTTATGGTTGGTATGTTGCTTATTCCTGTATTCCTTCCTCTGTCATGTTGATTCTATTATTACGCTTCTGAGACATTAACAGCAAGCATTATGCTTGCTTTTCTTTTATTTGAAATTTGACATTTTAAAAATTATGATTTGGGGGCTGGGGATATAGCCTAGTGGCAAGAGTGCCTGCCTCGGATACACGAGGCCCTAGGTTCGATTCCCCAGCACCACATATACAGAAAACGGCCAGAAGCGGCGCTGTGGCTCAAGTGGCAGAGTGCTAGCCTTGAGCGGGAAGAAGCCAGGGACAGTGCTCAGGCCCTGAGTCCAAGGCCCAGGACTGGCCAAAAAAAAAAAAAAAAAAATTATGATTTGATTGTTACTAAGGTGTTCTATAGAGGTGTTACAATTCCTTCTGTCAGAAACTACAATTATTCTTGGACAATGTCACCCCTTGCTTGAAGAGTAGCATTTTATCAAATGCATAGTCAATAGTATTTGCTTCCACACAGAGTACGAAATTCCCCATGTGATCAAAATCTCTGTCTATCGCACAAAATTGCTAACAGGTCTTGAAATCTTTAGGGCTCAGGAAAGATTCAGTTGCAAAGAGCAGGTTTCTCAGTGCTCCTTGCAGAGTGCAATGGTGAGTGGTGCTCTCTGTGATTTACTTTACAACTGAGTACATGCTCCAAGTATCAGAAATCCTTTGACACCATAACATTCATTATCAGGAAAATGAATAATGAGGAATGGTTCAGGTGGATCATTCAGATGTCTCTGTGTGGCTCCATAGACATACTCTTCATTAACTCTACCCTGAAGCACTTTGTCATTAAGGGTACTCTTTTTGTTTATAAGAGTTGATTAAGACCAAGACAGCCCATTAAGAAAGCTACCAAATGGCATCCTAAAGAATATTTTAGTTCAGTCCATTATAATGGTTGGCAAGTACTACCTCAATGTAATTGCTTTACACTGCTAATATCAAAAAGAGAATGAGAACCAAAGGTCTCCCAGTAACTAACCCATCGCATGGAGTCATACCACAAATGCTAATGATACTGCAATTAAGCTATGGAGAATATTGCTAAAGATTCTCATTCTGTGCATAAGGTGCTGACCCTTTTCATCCTACAGCCTTGGTATTCATTCATGTTAAACTTCTCAGATTTGGAGCTCTATCATCTTTGCTTCTCCATCACTAGCACATGGCTTACTAAGGCACAATAGAAGATAAAACAAAACAGCTTATATGCATATAATCACATAAAATCATGTTTATACATATGAACTCCAAGAAGTTTTTTTTTTATGTGTTTTGCTTCTTTTTTATTTAATTTTTGTTTTCCCTTTGTCACTGTTTTTGATTTCTGTACCTTGGTCTTATATGTAAGTTTATCTGATTTGGAGAAGGGAAAGGGAAGTCCAGAAACAGTGGGACAAATGGTGAACTAATGCAGCAGTGATATTCACTATGCTATGCTGGAAAGGTAGGGAAAGAAAACTTGGAGAAAATGAGAGAATATGACACTGTTCAAAAAGAAATGGGCTCAATATCTAACTTACATAACTGTAAACTCTGTTTACAGTTGCCTTTACAATAAAAAGGAAAAGAAAACACCAACAAAAAGAAAAAGCAGGGTTCCTGAGCTCTGGGCAGGTGTTATGATTGTGAGGGGAAAAAAAAGGTTTTGAATCCTGAAAACAACAACAGCAAAAGAAAACATTTTTTTTTAAAAAAGAGAAGGAAACAAACAGGAAGAGAGATAAAACACGGAAAGGAGAAAAAGGAAATCACTGCAATGTTAAACTTGTGGCTAGAAAGCCATAATTAAGATTACTAAATAAATCATCAAATTTAGGGGAATCTGAAAAATCAAAGAACGTTTTCCCTCACATTGTGAAGTACATTTGGGTTATTTTTTTTTGGGGGGGGGGGGTATAGTTGTGGGGCTTGAAGTCAGGGCTTGGGTGCCGTCCTTGAGCATTTTCTGCTCAAAGTTAGCAAGTTACCACTTTGAGCCACAGCTTTACTTCCAGTTTTCTGGTAGTTAATTGGAGATAAGAGTCTCACAGGTTTTCCTGCCCTGGATGGCTCTGAAATACAATCCCCAGATTTCAGCCTCCTAGGTTTACAGGTATGAACTCCAGACATCCAGCCTCTTGGGGCATTGTATGACGAGAATAGACTGGGGTATGTATGATTTGTGGGCAATGATGGGTTGAGACAAAGCAAAAATAGTCATCGTTGACTTTTCAAATATCTCAATGTGAAGGAAAAATTAGTGTCACTCATTAGCAAATCTTGTGAAGTTACAAGTTTAGAACTTCTGAGATACTTATTGAAATTTTAAATTGTAGTTTTGTTTTTTAATATATTCTTGGTCAACATATTGACTCAAGAAGTTTGATGCTAGGAAAGAAAAGAAATCCATATGACATAAAAGAAATGTCCTATCCCATGAAAAAAATCATTGCCTTTGTAAAGATTTTAGTACGGTTGACAATACAACCTGAGGGCACAGGTAACTTTTATTATTAGGGACCTTAGGCTAAAGGCATCCTAGCTAACACAGTATAAATTTTCCATTAAACTTTTGGGATAACGGTGAAGGAAACTTACAATTCCTGGTTAACTGAATTGCCTCCGGAATATAACTATAAATTTTCCGTTGTTTAGACACTTGAAAAAAATTGTAATCCTGATTTGCCTATTACTTAATAATCAAATCACACAATATATTTGCTTAATATAAAAAAGAAGTTTTAATTAAACTTTTTGAAAATTTAGAATGAAAAACAAGATAAGATACATGAAATGAGTTATCTTTTGATCATGAGGAAGAGGAATCATTGTGGCCACATCTTGTTAAGGCTGTTTTAAAGGCAGAAACATTACAGTTTAACTCTGTAAGTTTCAGTGTGGACAAGAAGCATGGGATGATCAAAGAGAAGTCTGACTTGTAAGACAGACCAACAAAAATAAAAGGATGTAGTAAAACAGTGATAATCGTAGAATTTATTTCAAAGTTCAGCCAAGGTACATGTCATTCTGAGAGCTTGAAGGAACAGAGGGCTTCAACAACTTCCAAGATACTTCAGAGCATTTCAAAGTATGGACTTTACTTAAACAAACAAATCTTGAATTCATAAACCTAAAAATGTTGTGATAACACACGAACGTCACTTTAAAATATGTAGAAGAAAAAGCACCTTTCTAGTTCCAGCAAGCCCAGGCCCTCACCAGAAAAGTTGTAAAAGTGGGTTGGCTGGGACACTGACTCACCTCCTGATTGATTTGATGCCTGATTTGTGACCTAAATTCATTTATCAGGACAGAAACCAAGACAGAGACAATGAGTAATGGATGGAGCTTGTAAAATGTTGGGTTCACAAGATAGTAAACTGTGGGCATCTACTTTCTAAGTAGAGAAAACATCGAATTCTGATTTTACCCTTTAAACTAGGAGAGAACACTGAGAAAGACTTTATATGATGAACTGTTCCTAAACTTTGCTCATTAATCAATGAGGCATAAGGAATGAACTGAGATATCCACCACATTTTATTCATTTGGCATAGTCAAAGGCAGTGGTTATGCAGACAATTAACAAGGGATCCTTAAGGTTCTTCAAAACATAAGACTGTTGTTGTTAATGAAACAGCCATATATATTTCATAACATATAAATGTCTGTAATTTCACTATAAAACATTTGAAAATGTTGCCAAAAGGGGTATGTGTGTATGTGGTGTTGTGTGTAACATTGTCTATATGTTATATGTTGCATATACATGTTACAGGCTATATTCTGCAAGGGTCACACATAGGCAGCATATATGCTACATGGGTTGCATATACATGACATACATAAATAGATAGATAGATAAATAGATAGATAGATATGTCTCCTACTTGAATTGTATATATATCATATATATCATATGAATGTGTTTAATTTTTTATTACATTTTTATTCTTTATAAACTGTCCTCTCTATTCCACGAATAAGCTCTTTCCTTGTCCCACCTCACAATGATCAAGTTCCCCAACACTGTTCTACTTCATCCCTCAGCAAATTCATCCTTAAGACATCTTATAGTTCCCTGGAATCTTGGCCCACCTTTTTCATATTACCAAGCCTGAGGAAATACTTTTATATTAGCCCAAAAGTTAAGTTTCTCAATTATCAAACAAACATTTCCCTTTTGCCTTTGATGTTTTTAACCAAGGTGGTCTCCAAACAATCTGCACACAAACTACAGTGGTTTACACAATGATTTACGCTTAATAAATTTTGTTGGATTTTTAAGAAATTCAGATAACAACTGTCAGATAATGTCTTTCTTTCTGAGTCCTTCATGTCTGCAGAGAGATGTTTGGGCTACAATTTATAAATTTAATAAGTAACTTGGGCATACTTCATACTTTTCTCTACTAAAATCTTTACTTCATGGCAGTTTAAAAGCACCTTGATCAAAATGTTTCCTTCTCTTTAATTGTGTGTATCATGTTTTTTAATGTCCCACTGCATTTAACACACTATCAGAAATCATCTCTTAGTTGAAGAGGATGTAATAAGTGTTTCATAGGAGAAAAATTGTGAGAAACAGTCACTAGCCTGCTTTAAAATTCCTTGCTTTCAGCTGGAAGCCGGTGACTGTAATCCTAGCTACAAGGGAGGTTGAAATCTAAGGATCGAGGTTCAAAGCCAGCCAGGGCAGAAAAATCACCATGTAACTCTTGTCACCAAAAAACTACTCAAAAGGGCTGGGGATATGGCCTAGTGGCAAGAGAGCTTGCCTCGTATACATGAGGCCCTGGGTTCAATTCCCCAGCACCACATATACAGAAAATGGCCAGAAATGGCGCTGTGGCTCAAATGGCAGAGTGCTAGCCTTGAGCAAAAGGAAGCCAGGGACAGTGCTCAGGCCCTGAGTCCAAGGCCCAGGACTGGCCAAAAAACAAAACAAAAAAAACAAAAAACCTACTCAAAAGAGCATGAAGTGATGCTATGGCTAAAGTAGTGCTAGCCTTGAGCACAAGGAGGTTCAGGGACATCATCAATGCCTTAAGTTCAAGCCCCAAGAGTGGAAAATTAAAAAAAAAAAAAACAAAAAAAAACTTTGCTTTCATTTTCCTGTGTCTCCCAATGATGTGGTTTTATTCATGATTCGAAAATCCACCAACCAGAACTCAATTGTACTTCAACCCCACCAAGCTGTATTTTAAGTCAAGAATTATTGTACAATTGACCCTAGGAGCTATCATTGTCTCAGTCCATTGAAGAGTCTTTCATGAAGCTTTAAAATTTTAGATTTTAGTATTTTATAGTTGGGGCTGTAGATGGGCTACTGAGATTATTTAACTTTCCACTAGCACACAAATTGGTACATTTATAATACAGCTGATATATTTACATTTATTAACTTAAAACTAGTTAATTGCAACACATAGGATCTTGTGGCCTGATTGAGGCAAATGAAGTTCCCTGGTGACATTACAAACACTCATGTCACAGATTATATCTCCTTTATATTGTCCTTGGCCATGTGTTGTTTGTATAAGCCATAAATTTTAATTGTTTTAAACCAAATCATGCAATTTTAGCTAAAGTCTCTACTTTGTCTAGCCCAGTTTTAAGGCTGAAGTCCATACTTAGTAGCTAGGCTGCTAGATTAACTAAATTTTCACTTGTTGGTCAGTCATTTTAAGACTCAGTGCCTCTGCTCAAGCCTTGACTTGTAACTTGGCTGGTGACTGAGATCTCATTGCATATGGCAGGTAAGAACTGTATTTGCCACACTATAAATGCTTAAGGATAAACTGCAGTAACAACATTCTTTTTAAACTCTCTCACTCCATCAAATTATATGACCACTAACTGCTGTTACAGGATATTTATCTGTGTCCAAAGAACCCAACTGATCTGTGGCATAGTTCTTCTTAGACCTTCCTCCCATCCTATCTTTTCTCTAGAATACTAGAATAGACTCACAGCAAAGTTTAAATGATCATCATAATAGCTTAACAAAGTATTCACATAAAGCTATTTTATAAAACATTTTTCACAAAAGAAAAAAAATCATTGAAGTGATTGTTCAGTAATAGCAGTATTATACTGCGAACGTCTTTTTGAAGCTGAACCAATTACTATGAGTTAGTTTATTAATGGCCAGTTATCACACAGACATCAATGTTACTAATTTTGATGCTGTTGGATGTGATCTTTAAATCTACTTCTTTTCTAATATGTCTTTACAAATTTAGAGGCTTCATTGATATTTCACTAGAAACTCTAGAAGCAACTTTATAAAAAAAATCTTTCCTTTGGATTTTTAATTTTCTTATAGTTTTATAAGTTTGTTTTATATTGGTTGTAGGGTACAAGAAGTAACAATCTTCTAGACAATGCGTCTTGTGACTTCATACAGAAAGACATTTTTGTAATTCACTTACATCATATTTTCAGGGTTGTGTCAAAGAAAAGCAACCTGTTTCTTTTTAAGTAGTAGAAAATAAAACATAAGATGTTTTTGCAAAGAAAATTTATGAAATAAACTTCTTAAAGTTTATTAATCCTTAACATTCTCTTTGCTTTTCCTCTTTCTAATCCCCTCAATTTCACAATTACAATTAAAAACAACATACACACACACACACACACACGTGTGTGTGTGTCTATATATTTGTTTATCTTTAGGTTTAACCTTCACATATGAAAAAGAAAATGCAACATTTTTTGTGTACCTGTCTTAAGGCTTGAACTGTGGACGTTGATCTCATTTGTCTTTTTTGCTCAAAGCTGGCATTTTATCATTTGAGCCCCAATTCCACTTCCAACACTTTGTTAATTGGAGACATTTGTCTCAGGATTTTGTCTAACTGGAATGATTCCAAATGATAATACTCTGATTGCAGCCAGCTACATAGCTAGGATTGGAGGTGTAAGCCATCAACATCAGGCTAGAAAATGCAACTTTTGTCTTTTGGCTTTCTTGGTTTAAAATCATAATCTCTGCTGTCATCCATTTACCTTCAAATGACATAATTTAATTCTTCCTCATAGCTGAATAGTATTTCACTACCTCTAAATGAAGAAAGCAAAATGAAACCACTAAAAGCTTCTGGATAACAAGGGGTCCAAAGGCACATGGAAAACTGAGAGCAAGCAAGGAGCGCCATCAGATTAAAATATTATGTATTCATGTGTGAGATACATATTAAAACCTTTTTGAACAATTAATATACACAAAACCAAATGAAGGGCAGACATAAAAAACAGGTCCTTTTAGGGTGTGGGCCACAGTGAAAGTATGAAAGCAAATGGAGATGTTAAAAAAATAATGAATCATGGTAAAATATTTTAAGTGCATGTGTGAGAAGAGTACAAAACATGTTGAAGCCAGTTTAAAATGGGAGAGGGTGGGGAATGAGACAGAGTGATAGAAGATGAGTCTGATCAAGCTTCATTTTATGTATACATGGGCAAGTCAAATGGAAAATCCATTTACATCTAAGTAGTCTAATAAACGTGAAAAAATTGAAATGTGAAAAAGTACAATTAACCTTTGTATACAGGATAATTACTAGTTTGATTTTGTTTTAGGTTTTTGTTTTATGTCTTTTCTAAATGGATGTGTGAAGACTAAGTATCCTACAGATTTGTATCATTGACTTTAATGTATGGCAAATAAAACATGACAGTTCTTACTTGGGACAGGTAAAAGGATTCATGTGAAAGTCCTGGGAGTGCTTAATGAGCTCTTTAGTATGTTGGTTTTGAGCCCTAGAGGCTCACTTACATGCCTCCTATAAATTAACTTGCCCTACTAACATTAATATTTCAAGAATGTGCTGTCTAAAAGTAGAGAAAAACTTACTGATTTGTTTCCAAAATAGAAAATCAACCATAAATATATAACATCTCAGAAAAGAACAATAGTTGTAGTTAATGAACATTAGTGATGAAAAAGGTTGAATAGTAAGTTTTTATCATTAATATCTTTCAAATTCATAAGAAATAATACTTCAGTTTTCTACAGGGAGTATTGTATGCTCATTGAAATAATATACATTATCTCAAGTAAACTTGTATTTTAAATTTTCATTGGTCGACTCTGTGGCCCAAATTATAACCTTCAAGTGATGTACAACTTCCTACAACAGAAGTTTATGTGTTGAGTGTTAAGTGTCCTCAATCATGAGACATAATTACAGAAATCTGAGCAGAGCCCTAGCTAAGCTCTGTTTGACATCCCTGTTTTACCACACCAGAGAAACTTTTACCCATAGAAAAACAGCCCAAGTAAGTTATAACAGAATAGGGATTCTGGCCAGAAAGGAAAAAAAAAATCAACTTTGCTGGCCTGAAGACACAGATTTGAGCTCCAGGCGGCATCCTGCCACCTCGCCGGTGCCGGTGCCAGCACAGTGCCTGGCATTCTGCACACCTAAAGCACACAACAGTGATCAGGAAGAAATCCTTCAGACAGTGGCAGACGGACGCGGATCTCAGACTGAGGACAAACAAGCCGAAACTGCAGAGAAAGCATGAGTACCACATGAAAGACATTCTCACTCATGCCAACAGAGCAGCATCTGGAAGGTAGCCCTTCCCCCACTGCCAGAGCAAAGGGCCATCTTTGACACTGGCATAGACCTGGTCAGACCAGACTGGAACTAAAGTGGGCCAGGGAAAAGCAAGGACAAAGGGGCCATCTTTGAAAAGGGCAAGAGTGACTGACCAGTGAGAGCCAGCTCCACCCAGGAGAAAGTCCCCCACCCAAGCCCCTGGGCCAAGGCTCACAGACTCAGGTAAAATCAGCCAGAGGTGCCCCCTCCCTGCCCCGCCCTGCTCCTCCCCACCAATTCTGCAGGAGCCAATTCTCTAGCAGCTGGAAATTCTAAAACCATACTAAAAGAGGCAAGCAGCTACTGGTGGCATGGAACAGACAGGAGAGTAAACAGTTCCCAAGACAGATAAATGGCCCATTACTGAGGATGTCCAATTCCCACCATCAAATGGAGCTGAATTCCACAGCCAGGGCCATCCAGGAGGTTGTCCCGCCAAGGAGAGAGGAACCTCCCCTGGAGCAAGTGGCCCTCAGCCAGGTAAACCAGGCCCAAGGTTCCCAACCCTGCTGAGTCTGCAGCCTATTCAGAGCCAGGCGTTAAAGGCAGCAGCCCCACAGCAGATGGGTGGAGCCTCGATTCCCCAGATAGTTCAGTGTCCCCCAACTACATAGGACACCCAAGTCCTACCTGAAAGCTGTGCGAACCACAGAGCCCCAGGATTTAACTAACAGGGAAGGAGGGTCAGAGCAGATCCAACCCCTGCAAACTGAAAGCAAATCAAACTAGCCATGCACCAGGAAAATAGACTGTAGACCATTGCAAGGAAACCAGAGACTGGAAAGAGCCCATCCAAACAAGGAAGACTCCATTTTTTTAAACATTTTTTTGAAACTTTTTCATTTTTCATTTTTGAGTTGTTTATTTTTTGTTTTCTGTTTTTTATTTGTTTATTTTATTGGGTGTTTTTTTGGTAATTTTTTTTTTGTTTTGTGTGTTTGTCTTCCTGTATTTTTCTTTGTTTCTCTTTTCACATTTTCTTTCTTTAAAATTACTTTCCTTTGACTAATACCTTTACTCTTTTCTGTTGTCTCTCCATTGTTTCTCATTTTAACCTCATTCTTTCCACCGATTCTACTCTTCCCCACCTTTCCATTTCACTGAAACTAAACCAAAATCATCATCCCCCATTCATTTTACTCTATTCTCTTCACTACCCATATCTTATACTCCTAAATTTACTTCCAGGATCTCCAGAATCCATTGACCCCTGGTTATCAGATAGAGGGTATGCCTGTTCAATCTGAGTAAGTCAAAGGGTTTCATAGAGAAATCCCACCAATCCAAAAAGAACTAAATATAAGAACAAAAATTGCTCATAGGGTTATAATGTTAAATAAGTAACTACTGAATAGAGGGCTCAGTGTTGGTCATTATATTAAAATTTTATTCTTTGGGGACAACAAATTTGTTTTTATATAGAGAAAAGGCAGGGAAGGTATCTGTATATAACTGTGAACTTCTAAGATTTATACAACAGTGCTTGATAAGGTCTGCTTTGGTTCTTTTTTTTTTTTTTTTTTGGCCAGTCCTGGGCCTTGGACTCAGGGCCTGAGCACTGTCCCTGGCTTCTTCCTGCTCAAGGCTAGCACTCTGCCACTTGAGCCACAGCGCCGCTTCTGGCCGTTTTCTGTATATGTGGTGCTGGGGAATCGAACCTAGGGCCTCGTGTATCCGAGGCAGGCACTCTTGCCACTAGGCTATATCCCCAGCCCCTGCTTTGGTTCTTAAATGGTGTTTACAAGTGCTTGTAGATTGGCATTTCCAAAACAAGCAGGAAACAGAGCAGTCAATCAAAGACCTAGAAGAGAACACTCAAAATTCTCTATAAACTCTACTAATAAAAATGTTAAATGAAAAGTTTGAATCTCTTCAGACAACTATTCAACAGCATGAGAAGGCAAACTAAAAATTAATAGAGGATTTCATGGCCTCCACAAATAGAAAGATAAATGAACTTCAACAGTCCAATGAAAAGATAGCTACCCAGGAAAAAGATTGGAGAGACAGCATTCAGAACAGAATTAATGAAGTAAAGAAGTCCAAACAGGAACTAAGAGAAAATCAAAACAAAGACATGGAAACCATCAAGAAAGACCAGTAAGAAGGAAGGGAGATTTGAAATCAAATAGCTATCATACAGAGCAGACTAGATGAAGCAGAGGATCAAATCTCAGGAACTGAAGATTCCCTAGAATCTATGGAGAAAGAACAAAAAACAAAAATGAAACCAATCCAATTGGCAGAAGTGATCATTCAAGGATTTCCAAGATACAATCAGGAATCCCAATTTAAGGCTAATACGTATTGAGGAAAACCTAGAGAAAGAAGTCAATGGAATAGGCAACTTACTTAACAGAATATTAGTTGAGAACTTCCCAAATATCCAGAAGGATAGGCCTATCCATCTACAAGAAGCATTTAGAACCCCGAACAGACCAGCCCAGAATAGGACATCCCACCAACATACTGTGATCAAAACAGGATCAACAGAGTCAAAGGAAAGAATACAGACAGAGAAATGAACCCTAAATAGAAAACCGGAATAGTAGATCAAGAAAGGGGAGACACAGCTTTTAAAAAGATAACTATAATGAAAGGAACAAATGATCATTTCTCAATCCCAAATCTCAGCATTAATGGACTTAATTCTCCAAACAACATAGGCTCATAAGTTGGATCAAAAATCAAGATCCATCTTTCTGTTGCCTCCAAGACACACATCTATCTACCACAAGCAAACATCTTCTAAAAGTGAAAGGCTGGAATAAAAATCTATCAAGCAAATGGCCTCCATAAGCAAGCTGGAGTTGCAATCCTAGTATCAGATAAAATTAACTTCAAATTAAAAACAAAGATGGTTACTACATATTAATAAAAGGAACTCTCCTACAGGAGGATAAAACCATCCTAAATATCTTCACCCCAAATACAGGAACACCCAACTTCATCAAACAAATACTAATTACTCTAAAAACACTCATAGATCCAAACACATTGATAGTTGGAGACTTTAACACTCCACTATCACCTCTGGACAGATCAACACACCAAAAACTGAGCAAAGAAACCTCAGAACTAAAGAACTGCATAGGCCAACTAGACTTAAATGGCATCTACAGAATATTCCATCCAGCAACACCAGAATACATATTCTTGTCAGCAGCACATGGAATATTCTTCAAAATAGATCATAAAGTAAGTCTGTACAAATTCAGAAGTACTGAAATAATTCCCTGCATTCTCTCAGACAAAAATGGATTAAATTAGAGCTCAACTCAATCTGCCACCACAGAAAATCCTACAATTCATGGAGAATAAACAACACATTGCTGCACCATCAGTGGGTCACTGAAGAAATTAGAACAGAAATTCAAATGTTTATGGAATTAAACCAAGATGAGCACACAAAGTACCAGCTCCTTTGGGACACAGCAAAGGCAGTACTCAGATGAAAATTTATATCTCTGAGTGCATACATCAACAAACTGGAGAAACAGCAATTCAACAACTTAAGGAAGCACCTTAAGATCCTTGAAAGAGCACAACAAACCGAATCCCAAACCAATAGACAGAAGCAAATAATTAAAATCAAATGAGAATTAAATGACTTAGAGTAAAAAAAAGAAAGAAAGAAAGAAAAAAACCTTTGAAAGAATCAACAAAACAAAGAGTTGAAAAATTTAACAGGATAGAGAGACCCCTACCAAATCTAACCAAAAAACAAAGGCAGCACACTCAAATAAACAAGATAAAACAGGTAACATCACCACAGAAACAACCAAAATTCAAAAAACCATAAGGAACTATTTTGCAAACATTTACACCAACAAATTCGAGAACCTGGAAGAAATGGACGATTTTCAGGGAAAAATTGATATCCCCAAACTCAACCCTGAAGATTTAAACCTTCTAAATAGACCCATAGCCAGCATTGAAATAGAAACTGCAATCAGAGTTCTCCCATGCAAGAAAAGCCCAGATCCAGACGGATTCACAGCAGAATTCTACAAGACCTTCAAAACAGAACTCATACCAATATTTCTAAAAATCTTCAGTGAAATTGAAAGAGAAAGCAATACCAAACACATTTTATGATGCTAGTATAAGCCTCATCCCAAAACCAGTCAGGGACTCATCAAGGAAAGAGAATTATAGACCAATTTCCCTGATGAACATTGATGCAAAAATTCTCAACAAAATTTTGGCCAACCAACTTCAACAGGTCATCAAAAAATTCATACACTATGACCAACCTGGATTCAGCCCCAGTATGCAAAGCTGGTTCAATGTAGGCAAGTCAATCAACATAATCCATCACATCAACTGGAGCAAGGTCAAGAATCACATGATCATTTCACTAGAAGCAGAAAAGCATTTTATAAAATCCAGCACCCATTTATGATAAAAGCTTTGGAGAAACTAGGATTCCAGGGAACATTCCTGAATATACTTAAGGCTGTCTTCGACAAACTCACAGTGAACATTACTCTTAATAGGGAAAAGGTAAAGCCATTTCCTCTAAAATCAGGAGCAACACAAGGTTGTCCTCTCTCCCCTCTCCTCTTCAACATAGTACTAGAATTCTTAGCCAAAGTAATAAGGCAAGAGGAAGACATAAAGGGGATTCAAATTGGAAAAGATGAAGTTAAACTCTCTCTTTGTAGGCTACATGATCTTATATCTAAAGAACCCTGTAGATTATACTCCAAAGCTACTTGAGCTGATCAAAAACTTTGGCAAAGTAGCAGGATATAAAATAAACCCTCAAAAATCAATGGCTTTGCTATATGCAAATGCAACTCCTTTTGCAATAGCCTCAAAATAATCATTAAAAAACCTAGGAATAACCTTAACCAAAGAAGTGAAAGACCTCTATGATGAGAACTTTTAAAACATGAAAAACGAAATTAAGGCAGAACTACGGAAATGAAAAAACCTCCCATGCTCCTGGATTGGGAGGATTAATATAGTCAAAATGGCAATAAAGCCAAAGGCTATCTACAAATTCAATGCAATGCCCATTATTATCTGAACACCATTTTTTAATGAAATAGAGGAAGCAATCCAGAAATTCATATGGAACAATAAAAGACTCCAAATAGCAAAAACAATCCTAAGTAGAAAGAATAGTGCTGGAAGAAATACTATACCAAACTTCAAGCTGTATTACAAAGCAATAGTAATAAAAACAGCTTGGCATTGACACCGAAACAGGCCTGAAGACCAATGGAACAGAACCGAAGACACAGAAATGTACCCACAGAACTATGTCTTCTTAATCTAACCTAAAAAATAGGATGGAATTAAGATAACCTCTTTAACAAATTGTGCTGGCAAAAGTGGTTCAATACTTGGAACAAATTAAAACTAGATCCTTATATATCACTCTGCACCAAAATCAATTCCAAATGGATAAAAGACCTCGAAATAAGAACAGATACCCTGAAAACACTACAAGAAGAAGTAGCAGAAACACTTGGGTTCCTTGGCACAGGACAAAATTTCCTTAACAAAAGCCCAGAAATGCAACAAATCAAAGAAAAGTTGGACAAATGGAACTGCATCAAACTGCACAGCTTCTTCAGGGCAACGGACATAGCTTGCAAAATAAACAGAAAGCCCACAGATTTGCAAGAAGATCTTTACCAGCCATAGAACAGACAAAGGCCTCATATCTAAAAGATGTGCAGAACTAAAAAAAATTAAATTCCTCCAAAACAAAACCTCAAAGAACCAACAGCCCCCTCAACAATGAGGAAATGACTATGGCCAAGAGACATATGAAAAAGTGTTTGACATCACTGGCCATAAAAGAAATGCAAATCAAAACAACATTGAGATTCCACCTCATCCCAGTAAGGATGTCCATTATCATAAAACTAAAAGTAACAAATGCTAGAGGGGATGTAGCCAAAAGGACCCCTACTTCATTGTTGGGAATGTAAACTTGTTCAGCCACTCTGGAAAGCGGTAGGGAGATTCCTCAGAAGGCTAAACATAGAGCTACCCTATGACCCAGCATCCCCACTTTTGGGCATCTACTCAAAACACCACATACAAGAACACACTAAAGCCACCAGCACAACAATGTTTATCGCAGCACAATTTGTCATAGCTAAAATATGGAACCAACCCAGATGCCCGTCAGTAGACGAATGGATCAGGAAAATGTGGTACATATACACAATGGAATTTTAGGCCTCCATCAGAAAGAATGGCTTTGCTCCATTCATAAGGAAATGGAAGAATTTGGAAAAAATTATACTAAGTGAAGTGAGCCAGACCCAAAGAAACATGGATTCTATGGTTTCCCTCATAGGGAATTATTAGCACAGGTTTAGGCTAGTCACAGCAGAGGATCACAAGTGTCCAATAGCTATACCCTTATAAACACAAAAGATGATGCTAAGTGAAATGAACTCCATTTTATGGAAATGAGTGTTTTATCACTGTTATAATTACTTTCAACATGCCATGTGAAACTGTAGCTTCTTTTGTTGATGATCCTCTTGTATCCCCTGCCTCTGGTTGTCCTGGTGCTCTTACTGTATCTCATCTGAGTACCCTGGATTCTGTATATATTGGTATTAGAACTAGGGAAGTGAAACGGAATATCAAAATCGAGAGACAAAGGATAAAAAGACAAACGACTCCAAAAGCAATACTTGCAAAATCATTTGATGTAAACCAACTGAACAAATCATGGGGGGAGAGGGAAAGGGGAGAGTGAGGGAGGAGGTAACAGATACTACAAGAAATGTCCCCATGGCCTTACATATGAGACTGTAACCCCTCTGTACATCACTTTGACACTAAATTAGTAACTATTATTACTGAAAAAAATAACAAAAATCTATTTAACATGAACTTTTTATGCCTCAATGGGGAGAAACTATTTCAGAATTTTTTCTTGATGGTAGGGATAACACGTGTACTGACATCCCTTCCATTCAGAAGATTCTGCCCTACAGTTCCAAGATGCCATAAAAGTCATCTCTCTGGGACAATATTCTCACTTCAGCCTCTCTTACATAATAATTAATTCCAAAGTGCTGATTTTTTTTGTAATTTTAAATGTCTATAATTTCTACCATTTGGGCTGCTTGTTCCATATGGCCTCATATTGTTTTATTTTCATGTTCTCTACATGTCATCATGCCTATGTAATAGATTTGTAGCCATCAGTCTTCTTACTTGACCAAAATTCAGCCCAAATCAGCCTATTTCAACTGAAATATACATACCAGTATTGCTAGTCTGTTCCCCTTTAATGTACTTGGATGTGAGCTTGGGAAAATGATGATTAAAAGAAAATTAAAAACCCAAAAATTTTAAGGAAGAGAAGCAATTTGCTGAGGAATACGATGATCTACTTGGATAGTTTCTCAATTATTATTCAGATTTACAACAATTCTTTCATCATTCTGGTGTTGAGTACATTTGTGGTCAAACAAATATAAGTGCATACATTTTGCATTTATTATACTATAACTTATTAAGCTATATGTATCAACAGAACTCCAGGTAAAACTGGAGCAAGAGTAAATTTTAAGCTAGAAAGAATTGGGAGTTCCATATGGGATCTTTTGAGATTACTTTTCCTGGATAGCATTAAAGAAAGCATTAAGATTCATCAATGTAATTAGATCAGACATTTGAAGTGCCTTTCCCAATTGTATATGGAAATTTAAATAACTGGAATAGATAAACCCCCTCAGTAAGGATCTATAAAATAAAGGGGGTGGGAGGTGATTCACTGGCAGATTCTAAAGCATCCATGTTTTTCTTGATTTCTTTCAACAATGTATTTACTGTTTAGTTCATTCAACAGTCATACATGGTTGTTCTAAGATTTTGTTGTATCTTTTCTTTTTTTGTCATGAGGCTTGAACACAGGGCTTGTGCTTTTTACCTCAGCCTCTCTGTACTCAATGCTAGTGCTCTACCACTTGAGCCACAAAGCCGCTTCCATCTTTTTCTAAGTAGTTTATTGGACATAAGAGTATCATGGACTTTCCTGCTTGGGCTGGTTTCAAACCACGATCCTCATATATCAGCCTCCTGAGTAGTTAGATTGCCAGTGTGAGACATGGGTGCCCAGCACATGGTCATAAGTGACTTTCACACAGCAGAAATTTATTTCTTTTTTGAAAACTGGCTACTTTTAACCTTTTTTAATTAGCATTATGAAGGAAGCTGGAGAATTCAGAATTTATTGTCACAATAAAATATTCTGGAAAAAAAAATCACTATTCTTTATTCATGATGATTTATATGCTCCTCAAGCCTGTCATAATTGAAAAGAATTCGTGCTTGAATGATAAGCATATGAATGTAGAAAAACATCTGTAAAAGGGACTCCTCCTTGAGGCCTTTTTCTTTTTTTTTTTTTTTTTTTGGCCAGTCCTGGGGCTTGGACTCAGGGCCTGAGCACTGTCCCTGGCTTCTTCTTGCTCAAGGCTAGCACTCTGCCACTTGAGCCACAGCGCCACTTCTGGCCATTTTCTGTATATATGGTGCTGGGGAATCGAACCTAGGGCCTCATGTATACGAGGCAAGCACTCTAGCCACTAGGCCATATCCCCAGCCCCTGAGGCCTTTTTCTGAATAGAGACTCTTTATGACTTTCATGGGTTTCCTTTTACTTTCAAATAAGCTTACTCTGCTTACTTTAAAATAAATCATTAGAATATCTCAATGGATATTATTTTTGAGAGACTTTGCTTCAAAATTATATCACCAGAAATTGCCAAAAGTTGATTAAATATCTTGTCCACACAAATAGGAAAAATTGAAATAGTCTTTCTTGTTAATAAGATCACCCCTTCGTAATGCTACCTCCTTGTTCTCTATATATTCCACATGCAGTTTTCAAGCACCTCTAGTTATAATATTATTCTGACTTTCTGAAATTATAGAAGAAATCAGTTCCTAAGGAAAGACTACCTCTTTTCCAATGTAAAGCAATGTTATTACAGATGTTTTCCTCATGCAGTTGCTTATGCATTAACAAATTATTTTCCCAACATGGTATGTTTTACTTGGACTGAAATAAAATAACAATATATACTACCTAGCTGTGTTTGTACCTCCTTTTTGTTATGAAGGGGTCATTTTAAACTGCTTTGCTTGGGGATTACTACCCACTTTCCCCGTCTCTCTCTCTCCTTCCCTTTCTTTCTTTCACAGTATTAACAGATTTCCTGCTGGATTTGCTGGTGCACACCTTTAATCCTAATTACTTTGGATGCAGAGATGAGGAAGATTGCAATTCACGGTCAGCCTAGGCAATCAATCTTAGTCTCAGCTGATATCATTCAAGGGATGGTGGTTCCCATCTGTTATACAAGCTATATGGGAGATATAAATATGAGATCAAGGCCCATACATAGGAAAAGGAATTTATTTGAGAAGTAATGAAAGCAAAATGAACTAGGAATGTGACTCAAAATTAGAGTGATTGCCTAACAAATATACAGCTCTGCGTTCAAGCTTCAAAGTTCAATACTGAAAGACAGGCAGATACAGAGATGGAGAGGGGTAGTGGGAGGGAGGGAAGGAGAGGGCTTCTTCCTATATTTTACATTGTTAGCATAGTTTCAAACATACTGGAATTTAAAGAAAATAATTTAAGTATTTGTAAAACAACAACCAATTCCCCTTCCACCATCACTATACTTTTCTCTATAGATTCTTTTAGAATATGACAGAATAGAGTAATTCCAGGGCTATCAATGAAAGGAGGAGGAGAAGAAATGCATAGCTCTAAAAATGTATCACTTCATAGGTAAGACAAAATTAGAAGTAATGAATGATGAGATATAAAATGAAAAGTGTTAATAAGATTGTGTAATGTGATCAGAAAAATATAGTCAGTCTGTACAAATGTTACTTGAAGAATTCAGAGTTCAGAAAGGCTAACAAAATTAAGAAACTCTTACTACCCAGTTAAGAAAAGTGAGGGAAAGGGTAGAATGAGAGGGGTGAGAGAGAATGTTGAAAGGAGTGATGCCATCAATCAAGATGCTTCATAATCAATCAAGGGCTACATAATCACAACAATTTTCAATTTATGTAAAAGAATCATGGACATAGCATCCATGACTTCATTCATTAAGCTTGCTAGTTTTGTTAGTCTGGTTGCTGTCATTTTGCTAAAATACCAAAGAAAAGTAGCTTAAAGGAGGAAATACCTATAGGCAAATTTTAATTATTACAAATAAGATATAATTTCCATCTATTTTGAGTTTCAGAAAGATGATTAATCTTGAAATTTAGTTTCTGTAGTTTTCATGTTGAGCATGTTGGATGATAATGGTAGGATGGTGTCCAGAGCATCCTTGAGATGTTAGAGACAAATTTGGCATGGAAGCATATAATTTGTTATGGAAAATAATCTATGTTTTGCTATAGAAACTACATTCATTGAGACTTAGGGATAGATCTAAAATGAGAAAAAATCCAAATTAACTCAACTTAGTATAATAAAATAAAAGCACATCTCATACATGCTATAATTTCCCTATATCCTCTCTTCTAATATTTATCTGTTTGACATCCTTTAGGATAATGCCATATTTATAGTTGTAAAATGAATCACTGTGAAGAAGGCTCTTAATAAAAATTAATCAGGGCTGGTAATATAGCCTAGTGGTAGAGTACTTTTCTCATATACATGAAGCCCTGCTTTTGATTCCTCAGCCCCACATATATAGGAAAATCCAGAAGTGGCACTGTGGCTCAAGTGGTAGAATGCTAGCCTTGAGCAAAAAGAAGCCCAGGGCACTGTTCAGGCTCTGAGTTCAAGCCCCAGGACTGGCAATAAATAAATAAACAACCAAATAAATAAATAAATAAATAGATTTTTAAAAGCATTAAAAAACTAATCAGGGCTTGGTGCTGGTGGCTCAAGCCTGTAATCCCATCTACTCAGGAGTCTGAGATCTGAGAATCATTGATGAAAGCTAGCCTGGGCAGGAAAGTCTGTGAGACTTTTATTTCCAATTAATCACAGAAAAAGCTGGAAGTGGTGCTGTGACTCAAGTGAAAGAGTGCTAGCCATAACATGAGCAAAAGGAGCTCAGGGATAGCACCCAGGCCCAGAGTTCAAGGCCCAGAACTGGAGAGAGAGAGAGAGAGAGAGAGAGAGAGAGAGAGAGAGAGAGAGAGAGAGAGAGAGAGAGAGAGAGAGAGAGAGAGAGAGAGAGGACTCTGTTTTTTCACAGATTTCCTTTTATGACCTGACCAAAATACACATAAAAATCTTCTATATAAAGACATTAACTTGTGTGTTTCTTTCTTTTTTTCTTATCTTCAATATGTGTGTTTCTTTCTTTTTTTTTTTTTTTTCTTATCTTCAATATACTTCTGTTCCTCCAGTCACACATACTAACATACTTCATGACAAGGGAAATGTAATTAGCCCAGGACTAATTTCGATGTAAGGAACCCCAAGTGTCTGAAGACAATTTCCCAAGTTCAGGTACTAGGCCTAGGCTGTTTGTCTTAATTCTTGGCATTCTATTTTTGTTTAGGAAAACCAAGCCTAAAACTTTTCTGACCCTGTTTAGGATATTATTCTCTGGATTCTTGGCCTAGAACATGACAAATTACCCATCAGAATCTCAAAGAATCCTTACAGCTGTTTATTTTTCTCTCTATAGCATCCACAGTTCATCAGTATAATGGTAATGGATCTTACTCTGATGTTCTTTTGCTAAACTTGTGTTTTAGCTGTGATTATCAGATAATCATACTGAACAACAAACTCTTAAAAAAAAACGAAAAAATAAATTGTAAACTTGGATTCAAAATATTGGCAATGTGATCTTGGTAAAACGTTTTTGTTCATTGCAATATTTTGAAAAGCTACTCAAATGCTTTTATACATCTAAGCCAGGATTTTTGCTTTCTATTGATAAAGGAAGTGATTCTGACAAGAGTGAATTGAAATATGTGCCCCTAATTTTCCTCCCCCATCAAATTAGCTACTGATCAACATTATTTCCAGAAATGTATTATTGCTAATTATATTTTACATGACAATGTTGTGAAGCTGCCTATACTCTATAGAATTTAAAGGTCAAGAAAGTTCTTTGAAGTGAGTAGAGGAAGAATCTCATAGCATTCAGGGAATATTTTTCAATTATTCCTCTGAGAAACAACCACAACAAAATCTAGCACTTTTTATTTCATTGATATCCCTTTAACAACAAATAATTATATTGTCCTTTTCTTTATCAAAGTACCTAGTTTACTATGCAGTGATAAATGAAATTTAGTGGAACATGAACAGGAGAGAAAATCTGCTAAACAAAGATAAATGCATGCCTAAAGGCACTCTTATGTCAAAAGTATGGTGAGCTGGGGAAACAGGAATGACCAGTGTTGGCTGTGCAACAGAGAGCAAGTGGGAGAACACAGCAGCAGAAGCAAATGAGTAAAACAGACTCCTCATAAGTAGCACTGAAAAGGCCTAAACTGAATACTTTCCAGCGGGAAAAACGAGTGGGTTTTATTGTAGGGAAATCCTTTTCACCAGCAATGAGGGACAAACTGGAAAGAAAGAACACATATAAACTTTCCCAAGACTCAGAATGTCTTGAAAGACCATTTTGTGTTTTATGATGAAAGACAACTAAGTCTCTCACCTTTGTTATACTCTTTCATTTTTAATACCACATAATCACCAAATATTTACTTATTTGTTGTTTGGTAGAATTCTTCTGGTGAGGCTGACTGACGTAATGTTGTGTTTTTTTCTATCACAAAGAAAACCGCACAGAAATTCCTATCCAAGAAAGACTAGTACACATGGACAAAATAGACTCAAAATTTACCCACTACATTCAAGGTAGTAAAGGGAAGTTTGTTTCCAAGTTTTATGTGTGCCTTCATGACAACAGAATGCTCATCTGTGGTTCTGAATGTTGATATTATACTTTCATAAATTAGATCAAGCCTGGCTTATCATCTCATTAAAATTTACAGTACAGGGTCTTAAACTCATTTGTTATACTTTCTTGCTCAAGGCTGTTGATGCTGAACCATTAGAGCCATGTATCCAGTCTGATGTCCTGCTGTTTGTATGGAGATGAAGTTCTAAGATCATTATATCCATGCTCCCTTGGAACTGTAATTCTCCAGAACTCAGCTTTCCAAATAACTAGGATTACAAGTATTAGGCACGGGTACTGGCACTTCATTTAAATTTTATGCTTGTCCTATTGTATCCCATTTTCATGGTCCTATAGTTTGCTTTAGAATTATTTGTTGTTGTTGTTTGCTTTTAGAATATGCTATTAGGTAGATAAAATTACAAGTTCATTTTATTATTCAACACATCTTCTTAGGAGTATAAAATATACATCTCTTTAGCTGGCAGTGTGAGTTTGCAGAATATATGTATATTTATATGTATATGTCCCATATACATATAATTATATGTGCTTATATAATTATATATTGTATGTATTCTATATAAATATGTATAATCTATATTCTCTACATATTATATTCTAATATATATAAGAATATATATTTATTTATTTAACTTGGGTGGTGTTTGATATCCCTTTGCTTACGCCTGGCATTGCTCCTGAGCTTCCATAATACAGAATAAGCAATGGTTTCCCATCAACCAGCTCTTCTTCTCTGTTATAAGATATTCTAAATCCATTGAAGAGGAAAAAAAAATACTTTTTTTTTTTTAGAAGGATCTTGATTTGGCAGGCCAAGAGTACACAAACAAGCAAAGACCATGGGAACGATCAAAGTTTAATTTTTGTAACTTGACTTTTAGGACTGACTGTACATTATTATATGGCATTTTGAAAATCAGTAATCCATAGATGGCATATGTATCCTTGAATTACACACAGTTTTCAATTAACCAAAGCATAGCATGTTCTGACATCACAAATAAATACAGGTTATTGTATTTCTAAATTGTACTATTTTCAAACTTTTTTTTTCTCTTTGTCCTCCTTACATCACATAGCTTTTCATTTTCAATTTGTGTCCTGCCAACTAGTGCACCCACAGAATGTGTTGTCCAATACTGGAAAGTCTCGCTTTGTGTCTGCCAAGCCTGATTTAGATACCAGAAAGCTTTTAAGGAGTTTGTGTGTGGGGAAAAAAAAAACATAGGAGGCATTGTTAATGTGAAGTGGTTAATGCCTCCAGCACTTTGAAGGAAAGCTATTCAGAAATGAATTTTCTCTAAACTGTAAGTACAAATAAAGACACTAAAAGTATGTAATTTTCCCGAGTAGCAAATGATTTGAGACAGTTATCTATAATCTATATGGTAATTGAAAAACAATGTTTTTTTTAGAGTATGATATGGCCTTTAGTTAATGAACCACAGCATCCATGATATTTTTTGTACTATATAGCTTACTTTAAATGGAGCTTATACAAATTAGGACTCCCCATACTGCCTCAAGCAAAACTAAATTGTTATTGGGTCTTGCAGTGTGGGAGGTAAACATTCTTGAAATAACTGGATATGATAGGATATTTTTCTTCTTAAAAATATCTTAAATGAGAAATGTTTCATCCACATTGTTTCTGGTGATTTGGGAGTCATGATCAGATTTGTGGCATGAGACAATATCACCTCTTCATTACAATAGTTATAATGGTATGTAGAGGCAGAGGAAATCAAATTGCATTTGACCTGATAAAAGTAAAAATTTACCTTTTAAAATTACCCTATTCAGACTAAAAGCTTACTTAGTAATATATATGTAAAAATTAAAGTATCTTTAAATATACTCCTTAACACATAGACACACGTATATGCCTGATATATGCCTCTCCTGGGGCTTGAACTCAGCCTAGGAACTGTCCCTGAGCCTCTTTGTATTCTATTACTTGAGCCACAGCGCCACTTCTAACTTTTTTTGAGTAGTTTATTGAAGATAAGAATCTCATGAGGATTTTTCTGCCTGGGCAGGCTTCAAACTTCTAGCCTTACTTCTGAGCCTCCTGTATAGCTAGGAGTAAACTACAGAAGAGAAGCATGGAGGTCAGTCAGAACCAGTGCAGTGATGTAGAATATATTTGATTGCATATGAGTAACTTAGTATTAAATGTCAATCAATTCTAAAACAAACAAGGTATATAATTCCACATTGTACAATGTCATTCTTCAATCTGAGCCCCCAAATTGAAATGATTAGACTATATGCCATTTGGTATGAAACCATTTGGATTAGGAAATAATTTTCATTAATAAATGTCAATTGTAACTTTTGATAAAACCCATACCAAAAGTTTAATGAAAGAATAACTTGTTACTATTTAAAGAGATTCCCTAAAACATACTGAATCTTGAGTAATGTGATTGTTCTATGACTTCTAAGAGGCATTAGTTCTAGAGCCATTCATGGTTATGTAACAAAATCTTCAAATGATCAGGTTCCTCATATAAAAACTGAAGTACTTGCCTATAAATTGTGTGCATCTTTCCCTGTACTTCAAATACTCTCTAGATTAAAACATCCAGAACAATATAATATATGTAACTAATAAGCTATAAATGCTATGAAAACGTGTTAATATTCAGTGTAGATGCAAAATTTTACAAATGTTTTTGACTTATGGTTAGATCTGTGGATGGGAACTCACAGATAGGAAGTGCTGATGTCAAAAGCCATGATTTTATTTCACAAAGACTCACCTACACATGAGTACAAGTAATGTTATTATAGAGAAAACTTCTATATTTAAGGGAAAATATAAGATTAAATCGCCTATAATCATAATGTCTGTGAAACTTTAAGATCTAACAACAAAACTGACCCAGAAACACATTTCTCCCAGTAGATTTCCTCCATTTCATTATTATAAGTGCCCACATATGACTAGAATCTCAGGAATGTGTTAGCTTGAGCTTTTTGTATTTGGGGTATAGGGAAGAGTGGTTTGATGTGACAGGAATAGTATACATTTAAACTAAGGAAATGGGAGTGGTAAAAAAAAAAAATCATTGTAGAGCACCATCAGAGCACAAGGACTCAGAGTGCTGACAAATCAGTTGACTCCTAGGCTGCTTAAAAATCATTATGGATATTTGAAGATAGCTTGAAAAGATCAAGATAGTCTAAAGTTGATAGGATCATTAGTTGAAGAAAATAGAAGAAAATAAGCAGATTAAAAAAAAATTTTAAATGTTGAAAGGAAAATGACACTGACAACGGTAAGTATAGATGTGGCATTATGATGGAGGTTAGCTGTTCTGGACAAAGAAAAGTATGGGTATTTCATTAATACAAAAGCCATGGACGAAAGACAGAGTTAATAGGAGACTTGGACTTTTATAAAAAATCACCTATGACTCTGCCTCCTTTTTACAAAGTTCTTATTTCATGAAATTCAGCGAGCCCAAATAGTTCTTTAAACTATTGGTCCTTTGTAATTCCAAGAAAAGATGAGATATAAAACTAAATACATGAGCCAGGCACTTGTGGCTCATGCCTGTATTCCTAGCTACTCAGGGGACTGAGATCTGAAGATCAAGGTTCAAAGCCAGCTCAGCAGAAAAGTCCCTGTGAGATTCTTACTGGAAGCGAAACTGTGGTTCAGAGAAGTACAGGGCTATCATTGAGCAATAAGAGCTCTAGGACAGCACCAAAGCCAAATTCAAGCCTTAGGAAAAACAACAACAACAACAAAAAAATGAAATTTGTAGAATTATTTCTATTAGTACTTTAATTCATTTTATTTTCTGGTAATGAGGTTTGAACATAAGGCCTCAGGTTCACTAGGCTTGATTGCCAGACCTCAGTAGGCTTGCTTGTTATTTCCAGCTCTGTTTCTTTGTGGTTATTTTGGAAGCAGAATCTCATGGATTGTTCTGACAGGGGTTGGCTTTCAACCATGATCTTTCAATTCCTTTCGTTGAGTGGCTAGGGCTACAGGCATTAGCCACTGGCATCCATTGTCTTTCTCAATTCTTAGACAAACTTTTTCTTAAGTTCTCTATTGTTCCTGTAACCACAATATTTCTTCTTATCTAAATGTTACTTCTATTTCTACTTCTGATATGTTAATGTATTCTCTTTTCTTTATTTCTAGTATCTATGGTCTTTCTAACTCACTCAAACTAATACTAACGTTTTCTTCCTGAAATGCCAATCTAACAAACTCTATCCCCTAGTCAATTCACCTAGTGACTTTGCACAACAGAGAGCATAAAGACAAGTCCTTTAATATGGAAATGTAACTACCTAACAATGCCAAGTCTACTTGAGTTTGCATTCTCTCTCACACAAAGGTTGTTATGTTTTTAGATTATATTCTTTCCTCACCATTAGAACCTTATTCTCTTACAAACTCTTTACCTAGTTATTCCTCTTAAATCTTTGTATTCTCTCCCCCTGATTTTATAACACACTGCTTAGATTTATGTCGTACTACATAGATGTTAACAAGATTATATTTACATAGAACATTATGCCATAATTCAACACATGTTGTCTTCTGAATTATATTAATAATTACTTGGAAAAGATATGCCTGAGGTTAGAATTTGCACTAATTCCTGGACAAAGACTAAGAAATAGCATAAATAATGACTTTTAATATGCAAGATTGAGAGAATAATGATAGTCTGGATTGGAAAGAGATAGTGGACAGACTTCTAAAATAGGCACAGATCAAAGTGAGAGCTAGTTTTCATTTGAATGCTCATAAAAATGCCTCTTATATAGGAAAGGATATTCATGTAGGAGATAAAATAACCTGATATGTAAGTATCTATCAGCTTACAATTTGTTTTGTTTGGTTTTTTGCCAGTCCTGGGGCTTGAACTCAGGGCCTGAACACTGTCCCTGGCTTCCTTTTTTGCTCAAAGCTATCACCCTACCACTTGAGCCACAGATATGTGGTGCTGAGGAATCAAACCCAGGGCTTCACATATACGAAGTGAGCACTTTACCACTAGGCCATATTCCCAGCCGCTATCAGCTTAATTTGTGAAATAGGTTTTTTGTGTGTATGTTTGTTCATTTTGTATACAGATATCTAGAAACTATCATTGGTGTTGCAGGAATGTCTTCATTAGGTTGGACTACCTGATAACAAAAGACTTGGCTTCCAAGGAGGACAGGTAAATTTCATTTGGAGAAGAGACATTCATGATCTTCAGGTGGGTCTGTAAGTCTAAGACCAATCAGTTATGATGTGAGCATCTGATTGCACCTAATTCCTTCCATTATTAAAATAAGTGTCCTGGGAAGGAAGTGTTCCAATCAGTTTTATGTTGCTGTAATAAAATATTTGGATCTGTATATCTTGTAAAAATTAGAACTTTATGTATTTCTTCGTTCTGGAGATTTGGAACTTTAAGATCAAGAATCTGGCATACCTTTTCTGGTAAGTTGTATTTTTTTGCCAGTCCTAGGGCTTCGACTCAGGCCTTGAGCACTGTCCCTGGCTTCTTTTTGCCCAAGGCTAGCACTCTGCCACTTGAGCCACAGTACTACTTCTGGCCATTTTCTATATATGTGGTGCTGGGGAATCAAACCCAGGGCTCCATGTGTACAAGGCAAGCACTCTTGCCACTAGGTCATATTCCTAGCCCAAGTTAAGTCTTGTATTTTAATGATATATCATCCAGAGTAAAAGGACTCTATTTCTTCTTATGGCAGAAGACCATATGAGAGAGAACTTACTCACATGAGCCTTTCCTTTTCAGAGTTGCACTAATTGCACTAATTGTTCATAAAAAAAAAATCTTCATGACCCAAATATGTCCCCAAGAATGTCATCTCCTATATAGTTGACCTAAGAATAGTATTTCCAACATAAAATTTTAGAGGGGCCATTCAATCATAGGAGGGAATTCTAAAAACAAATTTTATTTTCCTACCCCAAGTCTCATTGACTTGTATATACAACCTTTTATGATGCAGATTTACACACTACACAGTATCATTACTAATGGACTCACTTATTTAAATGGGGATATTTCCAGAATAGTCATTGATTCAGATCTTACTTAACTCAAAGAAATTGGGTGTATAGCACAAGTGGTATTTGTCCCAATGCTACTGTTTAAAAATAATAATTTCAGGGCTGGGGATATAGCCTAGTGGCAAGAGTGCCTGCCTCGGATACACGAGGCCCTAGGTTCGATTCCCCAGCACCACATATGCAGAAAACGGCCAGAAGCGGCGCTGTGGCTCAAGTGGCAGTGTGCTAGCCTTGAGCGGGAAGAAGCCAGGGACAGTGCTCAGGCCCTGAGTCCAAGGCCCAGGACTGGCCAAAAATAAATAAATAAATAATAATAATAATAATAATAATAATTTCAGATAAAGGGCACTATAAGATCCCACAACATTATGAAGTAGCTAATATATAGTACAGTTTTACTTGAACACCATAGCCAAAATCTACTTCTTTATCCAGAATCCAACAGTAGTGATTCTGTGATATGTGCTTGCCCATGTGTGGAAATGTGTGAACAGTTGTAGTAAAATGGACATCATGCTTCTAATGGCCATGATAAACATAATAAAATGTCAGCTTTTTATTTTTGCCTTTGCTTTCCATTAATGTAAAATTTTTCTTATGTAGAATCATTATTTTATTTAATTTCAGTCTGCGACTTCTTTCTCTTCAATAGGAACGTCTCATGACACCAGAAAAATAATAGACTATAAGGCTGAAATAGATCACAGCAATATTACAGGTGATGAGAAGGGTATTATAGTGTGTCAAAAATAGGTACAAAAAGAAGTAAGTGGAGATTGCATTGTATTTCATCCATTATTCAAGGGAGGGTTTGTATGGACATCTATTTTATTTTATGCTTAACTTCTCTTTTACATCCTTCTGGGAAGTTTTGTACTTTGTGATGCATTGAGTTACAATTTGTGAACAATAAAAAGCACAGATCAAAATTACACACTTGATCAATTTTGACTATTTTCTACACTCATGTAACCTCCACTGAAATCAAGATCTGGAACATTTCCATCATTCCAAGGAGGTTCATGCATGACCATTCTTGATGCATCCTTCTACCTCCCACTATTACTGAACCATCCCTGCCTGGTTTCTGTCATGATAGATTTCTGTATTATTTGGTAGTAAATAAAACCACGCAGCTTGTATTTATGTGTATTTGGTTTCTTTTGTTTAAATTTTGTTTTGTTTTTAATCTATTATTTTCAGTATTTAAACTATTTTTTCTTGACTTCTTTAAGTATTAGTGTATTGTATAAATATACTATACCTTATTGGTGAAAATGTGTTCATTAAAAATTTTGTTATAAATACCTGATTTGAGGACCTAAGAAACACACAAATCAAAGCCCTTATCAAAGCCCTTCCTTCCTTTCTTTGTTTCTCTTTTCTGCTTTTATCTCTTTGACTCTTTTGTCCTGGAAATTGAACTCAAGGCCTAGGCCTTGTCCCTGAATGTTTTTGCTCAAGGCTTTGCTGCTTTGAGCCACTTTGGGCTTTCTGGTACTTCATTTGGAGATAAGACTCTCAAGTACTTTCCTGCCCTGGCTGGCTTGTACTTGTCTTTTTTGGCAGTTCCTAGGGCTGGAACTCAGGGCCAGACCACTGTCCTTGAACTTCTTTTGTTTAAGCCTATCCCTCTACCCCTTGAGCCACAGCTCCACTTTTGTTTGGGTTTTGGTTTTGGTAGTTTGTTTGAGGTCATAGTGGTAAGAGTCTCTCTAACTTTGCTTCTCAGGCTGCCTTCAAATCTCATTCCCAGATCTTAGCCTCCTGAGTAGCTTGGATTACAGGTGTGAGCCAACTGAATCTGGTCCCAATCTAAGATTTAAGATCTATGGAAGGGTTTTTAATACTTGAATCCTTCACTAGGAATGCAACAACTGATTGCTTGAAGCACAATGGTTAATAGTAAATGATTGTAATAGAGTGTTTTAGATAATGTGACTTCAAATTTTGTTTTAATTAACTTTATTTTAATATTTAATGATAGTCATTGTCAGTGCCCATACACAAAAAATACATACACATAGGAGTTGTTTATATATATATATGAATTTGGTGGTGGTTGTATATTTTTATATGAACTTTGTAATCAGCTAATCTAGTTAAAAGAGAAATCTTACTGGTATAAATGTGGAATTAATTATTTTATTAAGTTTTTATTCCCAAACAAGCAATTTCTGGTCTCTCAGTAGTAGCCTTTGAAAGTGGTCTCATTGTAGATTAATGATTTTTACTTCTTAACTATAAATCTAACTATAACTAAATTTCATTTCAATCAATTAAAGCTTCTTTTGTCACCAATAAAATTATCCCAATTGAAAAAAACAGACAAAGTAGGAAGATTTTTATTTATTTAGGGGAGAGGAGAAATCTCTGGCATAATTCATTACAGATAGATGGAGGTAGTAGTACTCCTCACATATAGAGTTGGAAGTTGGGATTAGAGTATGTGTTGTAGACAGAAATCTATTTCTTGGAATGTCTAATATTAAGAACTAGAAAGTAAGGGGGGCTTGATGATTAATATTAGGTAATTTAAATGAATTTGTGATGTTGCAACTTAGATCAAATGGTAGAATAAAATGCCCAGGTGTGCAGAAAAGAAATTCATTATAAAGAAGCAAGATGTTTGACAGGCAAGTGAACATCTGATAAATTGTTTGCAATTTATTCTCTTCTTCTGCTGTGAGATGCTATTAGAAGAAAACTTGGTATGCATGTCTTTCAATGGAAAATCAGAAGAGACAGAAAATGAGAGAAAAAATAAGGTATTTTCATTAAAACATTTTAAAATGAACCTCCATCTTAAATACAATTAACAGATATATTGAAAGAAATTGTACAGGAAAATTTCTTCTATCTGATAAACATTCCTTGAGTGATTTATTAAGATATATAAATATATATTTAAAGGCAAAATTCTAAAACTAGTCTTATAATAATGCAGGTAATAAAGTATTGAACATCTCCATCATTAAAAGCAAATTGATTAATTAAAACATGAACAGGCTAAATATAGAACTCCCCTATGACCCAGCAGCCCCACTTTTGGGTATCTATCCAAAAGACCACAAACAAAATCACAGTAATGCCACCAGCACAACAATGTTCATCGCAGCACAGTTTGTCATAGCGAGAATCTGGAACCAACCCAGATGCCCCTCAGTAGACGAATGGATCAGGAAAATGTGGTACATATACACAATGGAATTTTATGCCTCTATCAGAAAGAATGACATTGTCCCATTTGTAAGGAAATGGAAGGACTTGGAAAAAGTTATACTAAGTGAAGTGAGCCAGACCCAAAGAAACATGGACTCTATGGTCTCCCTTATTGGGAATAATTAGTACAGGTTTAGGCAAGTCATAGCAGAGCATCACAAGGCCCAATAGCTATACCCTTATGAACACATAAGATGATGCTAAGTGAAATGAACTCCATGTTATGGAAACGATTGTTATATCACAGTTGTAACTACTTTCAACGTCCCATGTGTATATGTAGCTTCTATTATTGATGATGTTCTTATATCACCTTCCTGTGGTTGTACCTACACTATCTCTGTAATCTTATCTGAGTATATTGGAAACCGTGTATACTGGTATTGGATGCAGGAAATTGAAAGGGAATACCAAATTTGAGAGACACAGGGTAAAAAAAAGACAAACAACTACAAAAGCAATACTTGCAAAACTGTTTGGTGTGAGTGAACTGAACACCTGGGGGGGGAGGGGAAGGGAAAGGGGAGGAGGGTGGGGGATATGAAGGACAAGGTAACAAGCAGTACAAGAAATGTATCCAATGCCTAATGTATGAAACTGTAACCTCTCTGTACATCAGTTTGATAATAAAAATTAAAGAAAAAAATAAAAAATAAAAAAAAACATGAACAGATTTTTCTCAGTTAAACTAGTATTTAAAATCATAGGCAAATATTATCCAAGGGAAAAAGCAGTTATAAGTGACGCACTGGTGGCTCACACCTGCATTCCTACCTATTGGGGGGCTAAGAATTGAGGATCAGGGTTCAAAGCCAGCACAGCTAGGAAAATCCATGAGACTCTTACCTCCAATTAACCACCAGGAAACCATTAAGCAGTGCCATGGCTCCAAGTGGTAGAGAAAAAAAGCTCAAGGACAGACCCACGGCATGCACAAAAGAAAAACTAAATTTTTGAAACCACAATTTTGCATATAATATTAACTCTTTCTAACACACATATGCCAAAAAGTCTCCTGAGACTAGGTAGAAAGCCGGCAGAGATTTTTTTTTTTGGAGGGGGTGGGGAGGGGCAGAGTGAGCAGTGGCCATTTTCCTTTGCCAGCTGGAGATTAAGCCTGGGGAGAGGGCAGATATAGGGCGGGCAAAATCAGGGTCCCATCTGAGTTCATGTCCACCTCTCTGATCTTTCATTTCCCCACTGTCTTTTCATACTGCTTTCCTAAGGCTTAGGCCGCCGCTGCCCCATTTAGCAGCCCTTACTAGAGACACCCCCAAGAAGATGGAGTTCCTCCTCTCCAGTGCCTATCTTTCATGTATGCAAGCTGGGGGTTTGGAGCAAGGCTCCCTTATAAGTAGCTGCTCTGTGACTTGGTTTCTCCAGGTGTCCTCGGGTTTTCCTTAGTTTCCTATTCTTCCTCACATACCCACCACCCCCACCATCTCATTCAGGTTTCTCATTTTATGCTTTTGAACCTTGCACTTCGTTTAGGACCCTTCAGTCTTCAATGACTGGGGGAACAGGTGAGAAACTAATTCAGAGCAAGAAAAGGGGAAACAGTAGGTGTGGGGCTGGGGAGATGTGAGGCCTTGGTGAGCTCAGAACTAGTGTCCAGCTTCTCCACTTGTTGCTTCTGGGCTGGCTGTGGTGTTTGGGACTGGTGTAGTACTTGTCAACCGAGTGCTGGGACAGGAGGCTTTTTAAATAAACTGTTGTCGTTTTGCGGGGGGGGGGGGGGGGGGGGGCGGGAAACTGGCAGAATTTTCAGCATTTTCAGAACTTGTTTGTTCTCACTTAGATTCCTGATAACTTTTGAATGACCTTCTTGACTGAGTACTTTTAGTATCAGATGATCTCATGAAAGATATACTTAGTATTTAGAATGATCTCAAGTTTCTCTACACGAATATTTATGTATTATTAATCTGACCCTCTTAACACACTGAAGTTCCTAAGATATGTGCAAAGCCCGGCAATTTTGGAGGACTTCTTTCCATTCTTGATTATGAGATGCACACTTAATGGCAGAAAATTGCCTGAAAGACTTCGGAGTAGGGCAAAGAAGAGCATAGCATTTTTCAGCAGGCTCAGAAATAATCATTTTTGAATTCTCATTGGAGATTGGCTTTTCGCCATTTATTTGACAAATTATTGACTCAAAGCAAATTATTTCATAAAAATGCAATTAATATGACCATTATGAAATCTTGTGGGGGTTTTTTCCTTTTCATATTCATATGAGCAAATCTACAGGAAAACAAAAAGTTTTTTTTTTTTTAAGTCAAATGACTTCCTGGCTTTACAACTAGAAGATCTCTGTTATTCCACCTTCAATTAAAAATAGAGACCTATCTCAAAACTAACCAAAGCTAAAAATACTCGGATATGGAGTAAGTGGTAGAGAGCCTACTTAGCAAGTGCAAAACTCTGAATTCAAAACCCACTACTGACAAAAGAAAAAAATGGAAAAGACAAGATTGTTTTTTATGTTAGATAACTGCTACTCCTGTTTCCCTGCTAAAACATGTGTTAGTCACAAATCTATAGAAAAAATAAAAGAAAATAGAAAATAAATAAATAAATGGGAAATTTCTCACAGATCTCATGGCATGTCTTAGGGTTTTATCCATTTAATTCAGACAAAAGATTTGGTTATTTATTCCACAGGTGTGATAACATTTTTAGAATTAGATATTCATATATTTTCAACACACACAGGGAGGTTTTATAATATTCAATCACAACCATTTTAATACCTGGGTTTAGGCTTTGCTACTTTTACCTATGTTGCTTTTGTGCTTTGAAATAAGAAGCAACAAATGAAACTGTTCATTGTTATCATAAATGCACGTTTATTTAAGGAGAAATTCTCCCATTAAATTGACTATGGCATAGTTTAAAGATGCAAGGCTTAGTTATTTTCAATATTGTCAGCATATATTATCATTCAGGACACTGTGTAAGATCTTTCTGTTTTGAGCATTTCAAGAACTTGCATTTTATACTTTTTATAGTATTTCCACACTAGATGTTATTTCACTTTCTAGTGTTATTAAATTAAATATCATTTAATATATTTTAAACATATCTTGGATTCTTTACCTTTAGAAGTATTTTTAGGCTTGGATAATAGCTAACCTTTACTAAAGTTCACTTGCATTCTAAAAATCCAGAAAAAATGAAAACACTGTTGTTAAAACTTTTTTTTTTTAAGAAATAAAAGGAACTTCTACAGAGATGTGATAAGGTAATAAGACTGTAGTGCTAACTAGTACTTTGGAAATAAGAAGCAGAGGCAATACAAATAGTATTCAGAAAATAGACCACTAAGTCTATAGAAAATCACTGCATTTAGCCAATCACAGGTGACAACTTGTGGATGCAAATTTGTATTACCCAAACAAAAGACACTTTGGTGGCTGGGAATATGGCTTAGTAGTAGAGTGTTTGCCTTCCATGCATGAATCCCTGGGTTTGATTCCTCAGTACCACATAAACAGATAAAGCTGGAAGTGGTGCTGTGGTTCAAGAATTAGAGTGCTAGCCTTGAGCAAAAAGAAGCCAGGGGGGCTGGGAATATGGTCTAGTGGTAGAGTGCTTGCCTCTTATACATGAAGACCTGGGTTCAATTCCCCATATAGAAAATGGCCACAGAAGTGGCACTGTGGCTCAAGTGGTAGAGTGCTAGCCTTGAGCAAAAAGAAGCCAGGGACAGTGCTCAGGCCCTGAGTCCAAGTCCCAGGATTGGAAGAAAACAAAACAAACAAACAAAAAGAAAACAGACTTTAGGATTGGATGAGGACTTGGAGTTACTAATAGAGCATTTTCTACAATGGAGAAATTACTCAACATAGAAATAAACTGAATAATATACTTAAATGATTTCAATGATGACTCCAGTGATATGTCTTACTTTAAGAAGCACTCATTTCATTTCTCATTATCTTTAATTGTATGTTTTCTTTAACTTAGTAAAAAATTTGCTTGATCCAACCTCTACCCACTAAATATAATCAATTCAAGGTACTTTATTCAGTGAACATTTGACTACTTAATTTTTACTAGATAACCCATGTCCTCATACATACACATTATGCAGAGAGTCCACTACCTTACTGAAGTTTTATATCTAGAAAAGAGGTGAAAGAGACAAGACAAGGCATTTAGGTTACAGGTTATTTACCATACTCAGAGCTCTGGGACATCATGTCTCAGGTGTAATCTGAGGTTGAGAAACAGTCAGTCTTGTCTTGCCAGCTCAATGTTTAGGGACAGTGAGGGGAGAAGTGTATCACTCTTTCTTTCAAAGTGATGGAAGTTGAGTTCCAGTTCCAAGATTGCAGGAAATTTCACAGTGTTTGTGTTCATAACTAGGGTGCTGAACATTTTAAATAGAATAACTTTCTTACATATAGGGCTTAATCTTTATCTGTGTAGCACCATATCTTCTTTTATCTGAGATCAACCTAAATAAAAAAAAAGATTTGGGCCTGGAGCCAGTGGCTCACACTTTCAATCCTTTTTACTAAAATAAACTGAGTTCTGTGAATTGTGGTTTGAACCCAACGTAGCCAGGAAAGTCTGTGAGACGTTTATCTGCAACAAACTATATATTAAAAAAAAGCCCAAAGTGGAGCTGTTGCTTACGTACACTGGGCTTGTGCAAAAGAAGCTCAGGGACAATGCCCATGCTCTGACGTTAAGCCCCAGGACTGATACCATCCACTCCAAAAAAAGAAAGATTTGGAAAAGTTTAAAGTTACCTATCTACGATAAAATACTTGAAGCCAGGCACTTTGTAAAGAAAAATAATTTGTGTAGCTTATAGTTTTGGAAGCTCAAAGTCCTACATGTATCACAGACTTGAGGAGTCACAGAATAGTGCATGAAAAGACAGAAAACACACGATATCTGCATATCTCTTCAGATTTTTGTGTCTCTTCTTAGAAAGTCATCAATATTCAATGACATTCTGATAACCTTATCTAATGCTAATCTCTGCCCCCTAAGATTCCCTTCCCTTTGTAAACATCCTACTTTTATTTTTGCTAATTTTGCTCCCTCTTAATATCTTACAATGGGTTAAATTTTAACATAGCATTATCAAAATATTGTTAGGTATTTGAAGGAAATTTGTATTTGCAGATAAGTCTTCTCTCTTAGCTGAAATTTCAGATCATCTGTCAGAGCAGTTGAATTCAAATGTAATGATGACTTTCATATCTCCTTCATCAAGCACAATTCTATTTTATGGTGTGCACGTAAACATTAGTTGAATGCATAGCTGAGTAAACCCTCAGCCAGTATATTGTTTCAGCATGCTCTCCAGAATACTGGTTTATGGAATCTTGTCTTAAAGTTGGTGCCCAGATCCAGGACCATTCTCCAGATCTGTGTGTTTAACTTTCTTTGATATTGCCATATGTAAATTAGCACAGTCCAAAAGTAGAGTTTTCCTTTTTAGTATCAGAGTGACACTGTTGGCTCATATTGACTTTGTAGTTATATAAAATCTTGGACCTTTACATGAACTCTTTTCATTCCAGAAGACCAACCCATATATTACAGACAGAAGAATAATGGTCTCATCTTTGAGCAGTTATATCCTGTACTTACAAAATTATCTTTTGAACTTAAAATCAGGGCCACATGTTTTCTCCACTAAATCTCTTCTTGCCTCTGTCAGTTCATTTCATTCCATCAAGTTTACTTGGCATTCTAAAAGTATTATCCTACACATCAGCAATACTACATTGGCTTCTGCAGACTTGACTAATCAGTCTTTGAATTTTTTTTTAAAAAATATATCAGCCATTTAGGATAAGACGTTTCCCTTGTGGCATGGTCCAATCAACAAAGTTTGACATAAGACATTCATTACAATTAATTTGATATGTTTTCATTAAGCAGCTGTGTACTTGGGCAACCCATGTAACCCAAAACAGTATGAAAAATGTGGCAGCTATTGTATTCTCTTGATCTTACAATCTAGCACCATATCAAATGCTGTGTGGAGTGAGGGAATAAAAATAGGTTTGAAACATACATTCAGATTTCCACTGTACCCCTTCAAAGCTGTGTATGCTCAGTATCAGGCTGCTTGAGTGTTAGTTTTCCTTATTTGCCAAGAAGTTGTTGTCATATTTGTTAAGAAAGTATATACATTTTGCAGAAGACAGTTTAAGATAAGTAGAAGGAATGAGCTAAATTTTGAATCCCTCCTTTACAAAGCAGGGGCACACGGCATTTTGCACGGAGAATGTCAGAAACTGTTTTTCAGTGTATGGATCAATATCTGTCAAAAATTACTTTATTGTAATATATGAAGTTCACGGTGTTCATCTTTTCTATTTTAGTTTTAAATATCAGATTACCTCTACAGCCCTAGTTTAGGAAGCCTATTTAAATTTTTGTTTTAAAAATTTAGAGACCGGAAAAGATATTTAAATTATTTGATCAAGATGCATTAGCACCTTGAGGCTTTTCCTATTTGCTGTATCCCTTCATTAGTTTACTTACCAAATGGAAAGTAGTAGGCAGTTATAAAAGATAGTAGGCAATAGAAACTGTGATGGAGTGGAATCTAGTCACCATTAATCACTTCTTCAATAAAACATAGAATAAAGTTGTAAAATGTCATAAGTAAATATTTCATATTCCAGAAAAGTGGACATAGTGACATACTTTTTTAACAGCCTGGTTAGCAGAACCTTAAGGAAAGGCACACAGAGATTGCAGCTCTCTCTGTCATATATAGAACAAATGATAGATAATATAAATCTTCAATTACCAATGACCTTTAATATTAAAGAGATAGTAGAACTCTCCCAAACAGGTGATGGGAAGATGGAAAACAATATGTAGTTGAACATGAGGCTACAGAAAAACTACATTTTTCCTGATATATGTAGAACCATTCATGTGCCTGTTCCAGTGAGGAAATATTAAGTTGGTGGAGCAGAAACCCATCTGAAGGATCAGTGTTTGAAGGAAGATGATTTCACAAGCTTCGTTTTTCAGCACTATGAAGGCTTTTAATCCAATGTGCTTCCAGAGTTGTTCATTACTCATAACATCATTCAAATTGTTTAGACATATAACAAGCAACACCATAGTTACAATTCATATATCTGAAGCTGACAATATTATGAACTCTCCTTCTGTGGAAAATTAAATAATGAACAACAATAATAATTTAGTTTTTAGGACTAAGGTTTTACTTTTACAAAAGAATATATCTGTAGTTTTGGTGTTAATTTTCTAGTGTCTTTAAATTTTCTTTTAAAAAAAGCTGCTGAGAATGAAAACAGGCAAATTATGTATATGAATATTATACAAATATATCATATGCCAAAAATGTCAATGAAAACCACAGAAAACCTACAATCTAGAAAATTTATCTAAAAAGCATTCTTTTTTTTAAGAAATCATTCTAGGTGCTTATTATTATTATTATTATTATTAATAGTAGTAGTAGTAGTAGTAGTGCTCTCTGCTGTAAGGCTTTCACCCCAATTCCTGTCTGGCCCTACCTCAACCATCCCTCTTACATGTTCTACTGGAAAGCATTTCAGCCTCTAGCTCTTGACAAAAGGAGATAAATCCTTAATTTCAGTTAATCATGATTAAGTTGTTGGGATTATTGTCATTCGAATATTAAAGCAAAACTTAGTAAAAAAAATATTTTTGCCACTCACAGTAAGAGAGCTATTTCAATAAGTGTTTTTTTCTTTCTTTTTTATGCCATTTCTGGGGCTTAAACTCAGGGCCTAAGCACTGTCCCTGGCTTCTTTTTTGCTCAAGGCTAGCACTCTACCACTTGAGCCACAGCGCCACTTCTGTTTTTTCTGTATATGTGGTGCTGAGGAATCAAACCCAGAGCTTCTTGTATATGAGGCAAGCACTCTACCACTAGGCCATACGACCAGCCCCTTTACTGTGGTTTTATTACTAAAAAATTGAAAGATTACAGAATTCAATAGTGTCCAAACATGATCTTCAATTAGTGCTCCATTACAAACCAGAAGCTATTATGACTTTGGGTATAAATTTTCTACATTTCTGAGTGAAAAATTTAGTTTTTTTTTTTTTTTTTGGGGGGGGGCCAGTGCTGGGCCTTGGACTCAGGGCATGAACACTGTCCCTGGCTTCTTCCCGCTCAAGGCTAGCACTCTGCCACTTGAGCCACAGCGCCGCTTCTGGCCGTTTTCTGTATATGTGGTGCTGGGGAATCGAACCTAGGGCCTCGTGTATCCGAGGCAGGCACTCTTGCCACTAGGCTATATCCACAGCCCGAAAAATTTAGTTTTAACCTCAATATTTTACTAAAATGCTAAGCATTGAACTGAGTGATATTTACTTGTCACTAACAAGGAAAGAGTAATGAGTTTTCAGTTCATAATTTACTGAAAGATTCTTATGTGGATTAATAAACACTCTGAACTCGGAGGCAAGAAGAAGAAAAGTCCATTTTCTTTCAATTATAAAAGAAAATTTCTTGAGGAATCTCTCATCAGTCAACTAATGCTTCTGTCTTTTCTTACTATTAAACTTTTTTTC